>NW_027140594.1:1327417-1646771 GCF_036365525.1 Heterodontus francisci | reverse complement strand
GAGCAAGGTACTGAGGACACAGGCCTGATACACTCGGACTTTTGTGTTCCGTGTCAGTGCGCCATTTTCCCACGCTCTCTTGGCCAGTCTGGACATAGCAGTGGAAGCCTTTCCCATGCGCTTGTTGATTTCTGCATCTAGAGACAGGCTACTGGTGATAGTTGAGCATAGGTAGGTGAACTCTTGATCCACTTCCAGAGTGTGGTCGCCAATATTGATGGATGGAGCATTTCTGACGTCCTGCCCCATGATGTTCGTTTTCTTGAGGCTGATGGTTAGGCCAAATTCATTGCAGGCAGCCACAAACCTGTCGATGAGACTCTGCAGGCACTCTTCAGTGTGAGATGTTAAAGCAGCATTGTCAGCAAAGAGGAGTTCCCTGATGAGGACTTTCCGTACTTTGGACTTCGCTCTTCGACGGGCAAGGTTGAACAACCTGCCCCCTGATCTTGTGTGGAGGAAAATTCCGTCTTCAGAGTACTTGAACACATGTGAAAGCAGCAGGGAGAAGAAAATTCCAAAAAGTGTGGGTGCGAGAACACAGCCCTGTTTCACGCCACTCAGGATAGGAAAGGGCTCTGATGAGGAGCCACCATGTTGAATTGTGCCTTTCATATTGTCATGGAATGAGGTGATGATACTTAGTAGCTTTGGTGGGCATCCAATCTTTTCTAGTAGCCTGCTGACGTACCAGAATGATAACTGGACACCAAGTATTAAACTACGAGGTGATATTACACAAACTAGGGATGTAATCCCTGGAATTTAGAAGGATCACGGTGATGTGATCAAAGTTGTTGCGCTATTAAGGGGAACTGATGGGGTAGTTTGGGAGAAACTATTTCGGTAGGTTGGGGAGTCTGGGACTAGTGAGCATAGTCTAAAAGTTACAGGCAGACCTTTCAGGAGTGAAGTTCGGAAGCACCTCTGCACACTAAAGGTGGTGTTAGTTTGGAACTGTCTTCTGTAAACGCCCATTGATGTTAAATCAATTGTTCATTTTTAAGTCTAAGATTGACCTCATCAAATGCCTTTTGGAAATTGAAATATTCTTCTGTCGCTCTGTCACTTGGTCACTCTGTTTCTATATGTGTGTGTGTGTTTCTGTGGGTGTATGTGTGTGTGTTTCTGTGGGTGTATGTGTGTGTGTTTCTGTGGGTGTGTGTTTCTGTGTGTGTGTGTATGTTTCTGTGTGTGTGTCTGTTTCTGTAGGCGTGTTTGTGTTTCTGTGGGTTTGTGTGCGTGTTTCTGTGGGTGTGCGTGTGTTTCTGTAGTTTTCTGCCGGTGTGTTTGTGATTCTGTGTGTGTGTGTTTTTGTTGCTATGTGTGTGTATGTGTTTCTGTGTGTATTTTTCTGTGTGTGTGTGTATGTTTCTGCAGGTGTGCTTGTGTTTCTGTGGGTGTGTGTGTGTGTTTCTGTGGGTTTGTGTGTGTTTCTGTAGTGTGTGCATGTTTCCGTAGGTGTGTTTGTGATTCTGTGCGTGTGTGCTTCTGTGGCTGTGTGTGTGTGTGTGTGTTTATGTGCATGTGTTCCTGTGTGTGTGTGTCCATGCCTCTTTCTCTCTCCTGTTTCAGAACCTCTGTAAAACTACACATTTTTCAGTTTGCCATTTTATAATTGGCTACGTTTGGTGACACCATATCTGCAAAGGGTGCACTTCCTTTTGCAAGATGGTAAGAAACATGTATCCACAGCAGGCTCCAATGTTCCCATGAAAACTTAGCTGTTGTTCGGAGCCAGTTTTTTTCATGAACAGTCCCTTTAAATATTTGAAGAATCTTTGCAGATGCATGTTATTTATCACGGAACAGGACATGCGTGGCACCTTCCAGGCTGCTGCACACCGCTTTGCAGGAACACTGACCGACACTCTCCATCCCAATCTCTTCCTCTTTCTCTCCGGTAATTTCTCCCCATTGCTATCCTTCCCTCTCTCTGTTATTCGCTATTGATATCTATCCCTGTCTTTCTCACTGTTACTCTCTCCATCTGGATGGAGGAGGCGAAAGAGAGACGTTTATCGAGGCAGCGTTACCTGTATCTAAACCCACTCTGTACCAACCCTGCGAGTGTTTGAGAGGACAGATAGGACAGAGATTTACTCTGTAGCTAACTCCAGGCTGCACCTGCCTTGACAGCATTTGATGGGACAGTGTAGACAGAGATTTACTCTGTACCCCTGGAATTTCGAAGGTTAACGGCTTATTTGATTAAAATTTACAAGATAATAATGGAAACTGATGTGGTGTATAGAGAGGAACACTTCTCACTGTTTAGGGGAGTCTTGGACGAGGGGTGCAGTCAAATAAATCAAACATTAGTCTAAAACCCTTTCAAGAGTGAAATTAAGAAATATTTCTACACGCAAAGGGTGGTGGAATTTTGGAATTGTCTTCCACAAATGACCCCTCCCTATCTCTGCAATCTCATCCAGCTCCACAATCCTCCAATATCTGCGATCCTCGAATTCTGACCTCTTGAGCATCCCCAATTTGAATTGTTCCAACATTGGTGGCCGTGCCTTCAAGCTGCCAAGACACGAAACCTGGAATTCCTTTCCGAAACCTCTCCATCTCACTAACTTTCTTTCCTCTTTGAAGACGCATCCTAAATCCAACCTCTTTGACCAGGATTTTGGTCGTCTAGTTTAACATCTCCTTAAGTGGCTGGGTGCCGAATTTTTATTTTATAAATTGATTCGAATAACGTGTGTGTCACTGGCAAGGCTAGCATTTATTGTCCATACCTAATTTCCCTTTGAGAGGGTGGTGGTGAGTATAGTTCTTGAACCACTGAAGTCCATGAGGGGTAGGTAGACCCACAGTGCTCATAGGAAGGGAGTTCCTGGATTTTGACACAGTGACAGTGAAGGAATTTCAGTGTAGTTCCAAGTCAGGATGGTGAGTGACATTAGTTGCTGTGTGTGGCCATCTTTTTCAGTGCACAGTCCCTTTAAATTTTTTATATTTTCTAACGCCCCACTACATTATACGGACAAAGGGAGCTCCCTCCACTTTATACATAGAGAGGGTGCTCCCTCCACTTGCGATGGAGAGAGGGAGCTCCCTCTGCATTATACGTACAAAGGGAGCTCCCTCCACTTTATACATAGAGGGGGAGCTCCCTCCACTTTTTACGTAGAGGGGCGCTCCCTCCACTTTATACATAGAGAGGGAGCTCCCTCCACTTTATACAAAGAGAGGGTGCTCCCTCCACTTTATACGTTGAGAGGAAGCTCCCTCCACTTTATACGTAGAGAGGGAGATCCCTCCACTTTATACATAGAGAGGGAGCTCCCTCCACTTTATACGGAGAGAGGGCACTCCCTCCACTTTATACATAGAGAGGGAGCTCCCTCCACTTTATACGGAGAGAGGGAGCTCCCTCCACTTTATACGTAGAGAGTGCTCCCTTCACTTCATGCGTAGAAAGGGAGCTCCCTCCACTTTATACGCAGAGAGTGCTCCCTCCACTTTATACATAGAGAGGGAGCTCCCTCCACTTTATGCATAGAGAGGGTGCTCCCTCCACTTTATACGTTGAGAGGAAGCTCCCTCCACTTTATACATAGAGAGGGAGCTCCCTCCACTTTATGCATAGAGAGGGTGCTCCCTCCACTTTATACGTTGAGAGGAAGCTCCCTCCACTTTATACGTGCAGAGTGCACTCCCTCCACTTCATACATCGAGAGGGAGCTCCCTCCACTTTATACGTAGAGAGGGAGCTCCGTCCACTTTATACGGAGAGAGTGCTCCCTCCACTTTATATGTAGAGAGGGAGCTCCCTCCACTTTATTCGTAGAGAGTGCTCCCTCCACTTTATACGTAGAGGGGAAGCTCCTTCCACTTTATACGTAGAGAGGAAGCACCCACGACTTTATCCGTGGAGACGAAGCTCCCTCCACTTTATACGTAGAGAGGGAGTTCCCTCCACTTCATACGTAGAGAGGGAGCTCCCTCCACTTGATACGTGGAGGGTGCTCCCTCCACATTATACGTACAAAGGGAGCTAACTCCACTTTAAACAAAGAGAGTGTGCTCCCTCCACTTTATATTTAGAGAGGGAGCTCCCTCCAATTTATACGTAGAGAGTGCTCCCTCCACTTTATACGTAGAGAGGGAGCTCCCTCCACTTTATAGGTAGAGAGTGCCCCCTCCACTTTATGCATAGAGAGTGAGCTCCCTCCACTTTATACGTTGAGAGGAAGCTCCCTCCAATTTATACGTAGAGAGGGAGCTCCCTCCACTTTATACATAGAGAGGGAGCTCCCTCCACTTTATACGTAGAGAGGGCACTCCCTCCACTAAATACATAGAGAAGGAGCTCCCTCCACTTTATACGTAGAGAGGGAGCTCCCTCCATAATATACGTAGAGAGTGCTCCCTCCACTTTATACGTAGAGAGGGAGTTCCCTCCACTTTATACCTAGAGAGGGAGCTTCCTCCACTTTATACGTGGAGGGTGCTCCCTCCACATTATACGTACAAAGGGAGCTCCCTCCACTTTATACAAAGAGAGGGAGCTCCCTTCACTTTATATTTAGAGAGGGTGTTCCCTCCACTTTATAACTAGAGAGAGAGCTCCCTCTATTTTATGCAGCTGCCATGGTGGGATTTGAACCCCTGTCCTCAGACCATTAGGTTGGGCCTCTGGATTGCATGACCAGTGATATTATCACTTTGCGGCTGCCTCCTTCATGAGTATCTACAGTGTTTGTCCTGTAATATCACTCACTGGAGCTTTTAGGCTGTAGCCCTGAAAATGGTCTCGAATCAGATCCTCAAAATTCACATTTTAACTGGAAAAAGGCAGGAACAGAGTGAAATGGGATTGATTTTGTCCCTGGATTCAGTATCCACTGCAGACAGATCAGTTACATTTACAATAGAAATGCGAGGAGTGAACAAGCTCAATACAATAATATGGAAAATGTAATTGACGCCACTCATAATTGTTGCATCCATCCAGTATGAGTACAGATTTCAGGTTTATTCCCGAGAGACGTCTTACCAAGAAAATGTCATTGACATTGAAATGATTGTGTTTGATCTACCACATTATTTACATCAGAGTCAAAGCTGCTGATGTAATGTGTTTGTTCAGGTGAGTGTAACTAATAGCAATGATCAGGGGTATAACCGTGTCAGTGGAGACTTATCTCCTGTATAAATCAGGACCCATTGGAATGGATCAGCTCAGAGTGCCTGCTGGAGCTGTGGATTCCAGGCTAAAATAAGACTCTGCTTCTCACAGAAATGGGATATCCAGCAATGTATCAGATCGAAGACATTTATTATCCTGCACTTGCAGCAATTGGAGTTCCTGGTCAGCCAGTATCTCAGCTGTTAATGGTGTAAATCAATGTTGACTGTGCTGCTGTATTGTGTATTATTTCTCACTGTGTGTGTTACACAGCCGCCTGTTATTTTCCAGCAATTTGCAGATGGAATCTCCTGATTGTCTGCTCTTTCATTCTTGCAAGGCGTTGTATCATGTCTTTAATGGTATTGGTTTCGATAGCCGTTGCATTCTTACTGGATTATTCTAGTAGCGAATGCTTTTGAATGAGGTGTTTTAGTTAAGATCAAAAGTCAAACAATCAGGAGTTTTTAACAGTCTGATGATGTGGACCAAATCCATCCTGGATTATTTATATGAATCTTTATATTTTGGTGATCAATAATGAGACATCTCACAGTCACAGTGTCACAAGCGGAAAGCACAATGTCCTCCCTCCCCAATAACATGGCTCAGTTTAACTGGGATTTCAATGTATTTATTGATTATCACTGTTATCAAATATTATTTCATTCTGTGTGTGTCTGACGCTGCTTCAGAAGTCTGGCTGCTGAACTGAGTTTGCTGCTGACACTTTCACTTCTCCTTCTCTGCTTCACTGTGGACCTTCACTGTCACTGGACTACATTGCAAAATAGAAAGTATTGATGTGATGTTTTATTGGTTTTCACTCTATCAGTTGCAATCAAGAGTCTTTCCATTTATCTGTAGATTATCGGCTGCAGTGCTGATGTTGGTGTTTTATTAATTAAACAATCCCACATTCTAACAGATTACTTTATAATTCCAGGAAAAGGAATTACAATGATTGTGAGGTTTGTCTGGAAGTGGCTTTCGATCCTGTTTATTCCATGTATTGTAGATGAAGTGAAGAGTGTAGGTGAAGAGGTGGAGACTTGAGTGTTCTGTAGATATATTAAATTATTCACAGAGGTTTCACCATTGAATAAACTGACTCTGAGAATAGAATCATTGAAGCTGGGGCAGGTGAACAGAACACAGATGCAGAATGTGAGGAATAAATCATATGTGAAAAGCAGCATGAAGTAACAATTTACAGGGTGTGAGTACTCCAGAGAGATAGGGAAGGAGAAAAGGAGCAGGGAGAACGAAACCGATGGCAAAGAGATAAGCAGAAGTAAAGAGAAAGAGAAAGAAGCAGCAGTGTAAATAATTCGCTATCATCAAGTGCTGGAATGTCCAGAACAATTAGTGAGGGAAACTGTGAGTTGAATTTGTCTGTTGTCAGATTGTGTTCATTTTCCTGTTGGACTTGTTCCTCTGTGTTGATTTCTGCCAGGACCTCATTTTGTTTTGTAGAAAGCTCCTATTCCTTACTTAGTGACTGAATAAACAGAATAGAATCAGTTCTTCACTGATGGTAATTCGTTATTTAAACACTGTACTTTAAAACCTCTGTGACTGCTGAATTCAATAATGAGCAAGGCTGATATCAGAAATATATTTACATTTATATTCAATTGCCTGTACAAACTTAATATATTGACTATATTGTCGAAACAATGAACTGTTCTCCAACACCAATAACCACAGGGATTATTGTTTGAATGTATGAATTGAGTTGTATTACCGGGATCGACAGATTAGATTTCCTCTAACACTCTGCTGCAGTCTCTCCCTGTGAATCTCAGCCTCTCCTCTCTCTGTATTGAATCTTCAGTCTCCTCATCCATTGTTTCAGTTTATCCACTTTCCCAAACCATCTGCTCCAGTCTCCCCTCCAGCTCCAACATGTCCTTTCCCTGGAATTTAGAAGGTGATGGGGTGATTTGATGAATGTATTCAAGATAATAAGGGAAACTGAACGGGTGGACAGAGAGTAACAATTCCCACTGGCTGCGGAGTCAGGAACTTGAAGGCATAGTCTAAAAATCTAAACGCAGTCTAAAAACCTTTCAGGAGTGAAATGAAGAAACACTTCAACACACCAGGTGTAGTATCAGTTTGGAACTCTCTCCCACAAACGGCAATTCATGCTGAGACACTTGTTAGTTTTTAAATCTGAGTTTGATAGATTTTTGTTAACCAAAAGTATCCATCAGCCATGAGCTCATTAAATGACAGAAGAGGGTTGAGGGGGCAAATGGCCTCCTCCTCTTCCTCTGTCCAATGACAAATATCTTGCTATCATTATCTGTATCTCGGTCTGTGTCTCTCTCTTGTCTCTCTTTCTGTCTGTCTGTCTGTCTCTCCTCTCTCAAATATCTGTGGAAATCCACAAACATTAGTCAGCCATTTTAGGCTGGTTCTCGGTGGCCATTTTATGGTTCCACAACACTGGGACATTTATTCCAGAGATCGACTCCTCACCAATGTAAGGATAGTGCTCAAATTGTGACAGAAACACACACATGGAGACACTGAGACACACAGTACTAGAAAAGAGTTATTCATTCCCTTGTGCCCAATAAATTGCCCTCCACTGTGATTAGGCTGGGTGGCCTGTAATTACTCAGTCTATTACTTTCTCCCTTGTTAATCAACAGTACAACATACACAGTCCTCCAGTCCTCTGGCAGCACGACTATAACCAGTAAGGATTGGAAAATGATGGTCAGAGCCTCTGCTATTTCCTCCTTTGCACCTGTAAACAGTCCGAGCCTGGTGAATTATCAGCTTTCAAAGATGCTAAACTCCTGAATATTTCCACTCTCACTTTTTATCCCATTCAATATTTCAAACCCCTCCTCATTGACTAAAATGTCCGTGTCGTCCCCTCTATTGTGAAGACAGTCGCCTTATATTCATTAAGAACCATGCCCGCATCATTCGCCTCCACGGTGAGGAAAAAGGAGGAGAGATGATATAAAGTAAGGGATAGAATTCTGAAGGAGGTGCCGGAACAGAAACATCTGGGGGGTATTTGTGCACTAATCACTGAAGGTGGCTGGGCAGGTTCAGAAAGTGGTTAAACGGCAGAAGGGGTCCTGAGATTATAAATAGCGACATTGAATACAAAAGCAAGGAAATTATGACCTTTGTAAAACGCTGGTTTGCCTTCAACTGGAGCATTGTCCAATTCTGAACACCGTACTTCAGGAAGAATGTGGGGGCATTAGAGAGGGTGCAAAAAAGTTTCACAAGAATGGTTCGAGGGATGAGGGTCTTCAGTTACGTGGATAGATTTGAGAAGCTGGGATTGTTCTCTGTGTCTTTCACTGTCTCTCGCTCCTGCTATCTCTGACACTAAGAGGGAGCCAGATGGAGAGAGGCTTCGACATGCAGATAGAGAGAGTGCTGTTGAGAGAGGCAAGGTTGGAGAGAGACAGATTGTTGAGGTGGATTGAAAGGCAGAATGTAAGATATATTCATTTAATGTAATCTTTTACTGTTGTGTAAGCAAACAGAGAAAGATAGGTATGTGGAGTGAAATATTGGTCGAGTGGGAGAAATGTGGATGAAGTTGGGGCCGAGGCGGCCAGTTTTGATGATCAGGAAGGAAAACGCTCCATTTAAACATACAGTCAGTTATTCCACCATGGAAGCCATCACACCCACATGATATTGGTGTGGAAATCATGTAATCTATGCCCATGGTTATTGAAGCCTCTGTTATGGGAAATGGGTCCTTCCTATCCACTCTATCTAGGCCCATCATTATTTTATACAGCTCACTTAAATCTTCCATTCAACCTTCTTTGTTCCAAAGAAAACAATTCCAGCCTATCCAATCTTTACTCATAGTTAAATTTCTCAATTCCTGACAAAATCCTCTGTAAATGTCCTCTGTAGCCTCTCCAGTGTGATCACATCCTTCCTGTAATGTACTGTACACAGTACTCTCGCTGTGGTCTAACTAGTGTTTTATACAGTTCTCGCATAACCTCCCTGCTCTTATATTCCCTACATTGGCCAAGAAAGGAAAGAGTTCCGAAGAAGGGTCACTGACACGAAACGTTAACTCTGCTTCTCTTTTCGCAGATGCTGCCAGACCTGCTGAGTGGTTCCAGCATTTCTTGCTTTTATTTTAAAGTATTCCGTAAGCCTTCTTGACCACCTGTCCTTTTACCCTCAGGAATCAGTGGACAGTCACTCCAAGGACCCTCTGTTCCCCGACAGAGCGATTGTTCGGTTAGATTGAAAGAGCAAATGTAAAACATAATAATTTGATGTAATCTTTCACTGCAGTATACACAGACATACGAGCGAGAGGCATGGAGTGTGAAACATCGGGGTAGAGGGAAAAAATAGATGGAGATGGTAACAAATTGGAAAGGAGTGATCGGCACAGAGAATTTTAGTTTTAGTTTTAGAGATACAGCACTGAAACAGGCCCTTCAGCCCACCGAGTCTGTGCCGATCATCAAACAACCATTTTATACTGATCATACACTAATCCCATATTCCTGCCACATCCCCACCTGTCGCTATATTTCCCGACCACCTACCTTTACCATTGGCAATTTGTAATGGCCAATTTACCGACCAACCTGCAAGTGTTTTCGCTTGTGGGAGGAAACCGGAGCACCCGGAGAAAACCCACGCAGACAAAGGAAGATCTTCCAAACTCCGTACAGGCAGTACCCAGAATTGAACCCGGGTCGATGGAGCTGTCAGGCTGCGGTGCTAACCACTGCGAAACTGATCAGCCCGAAAGAGAGAGAGGTAAGCTCTGGTAAACTATCTTGCTGGTAATCTCTCTCCATGTCTATCTCTCGCTTCCCCTCTCTTCGACACTATGAAACCATATTTCTTCTCTCTGTTGCTCACTTTCCAAATCTATCTCTCTCTTTTCGCTCTCTATCTCCCTCTGCACACTATCTCAATCTCTCCCTCTTGCTCTCAGGATGGGAAGAGGGAGAAAGAGAGGCAGAGAAAGGGTGCCTCAGGCAGTGAGAGATGAGGAGAAAGAGACAGAGGAACAGTGAGTCTGGCATTGGTAGATAGATCTTTACTTTGTATCTAACCCCGTGCGTACCTGCCCTGTGAGTATTCGACAGGGAGATTCTCGGACGGGGGGGACAGTCTGAAAATCAAACATTAGTCGAAAGCCTTTCAAAGATGAAATTTAGAAACACTTCTACATACAAAGGGTGGTAGAAGTTTGGAACTGTCTTCCACAAATGCCCCCTCCCTATCTCTGCAATCTCCTCCAGCTCCGCAATCCGCCAATATCTGTGATCCTCTAATTCTGGCCTCTTGAGAATCCCCAATTTGAATTGTTCCAACATTGGTGGCCGTGCCTTCAAGCTGCCAAGACCCTAACTCAAGAATTCCTTTCCGAAACCTCTCCGTCTCACTAATTCTCTTTCCTATTTGAAGACGCTCCCTCAAACCAACCTCTTTGTCCACGTTTTTGTTCGCCTCATCTAATATCTCCTTAAGTGACTCGGTGTCAACTTTTTATTTTCTTTATTTATTTGTTGGATGTGTGCGTTACTGGCCAGGCCAGCATCTATTGCCATTCCTAATTGCCCTTGAGAAGGTGGTGTTGAGCCTCCTTCTTGAACCGCTGCAGTCCATGTGTGGTAGCTACACCCAGAGTGCTGTTCGGAAGGGAGTTCCAGGATTTTGACCCAGTAACAGTGAAGGAATGGCGATATAGTTTCAATTTAGGATGGTGCGTCACTTTAGTTGTTGTGTGCGGACAGTATTTTCAGTGCGCAGTCCATTTATATTTTTAATTATTTATTTTTTTCACGTGGTTAGATGTAAAGTTTCTCCCACAATCTGCCTGCCTCCCTGTATCTCCTCACTCTTTCTGCCCGTCTCTCCATCCTTCTCTAAAGTCACTGCTTTACTCTGTATCTAAACTCACACTGTACCTGCTCTGGGAGGTCTCATTCTGGTGCTCAAGCAATGAGTTATACACTTCCAGCATAACCTCCCTGCACTTATATACTTTAACAGCCTTGTTGGGAATGGCACTGCAGTTTGAAAATATGAAACACTGATCCAACATTCACCCCTAAAACACTCACATTCACCTCCAAAAACAGGACTGGGCAGATAATGAGGATTGTTAATGATTGTTACAACTTGTCTCATCCTCTCTCTGTCTCTCCCTCTCATGTCTGTTGCTTCCCATCTTTCTCTCTCTCTCTCCCTCGCCCTCTCCCTCTTTCTCTGCCTCTTTCCATGACTCTGTCTCAAGCACCATATCTCTCTCTCCTTGGACAGAAATGTTTTTATCCAATTCTTGGTTAATTTTGAACCTGTCAATCTTGCCCTTGCTGGGAACGTCACTGCAGTTTGAAAATATCAAACACTGTTCAACACAAGCCTCCTAATTTCTCAAACTAAACCCCCAATACAGGACTGTGCAGATAATGGGGATTGTTACTGAGGCTCTGTCAAGCTCCACTCACACACTGCATCTCATTTCCCCTGTTTCAAAAGATGGTCAGTGTTTAATAATATGTTTTCAATAATATTAAATGTCACTTAAGTTTGAAAATATCAATCACTGATCCAACACTTGCCCCCAAAACACTCACACTAAACCCCTGATCTTTCCTTTCAAAATTAGTTCTTGCACACAGCCAGTTTTACTTTTTAATTCTATCTTTTTTCAACATTATTAGATGAAAATGTTTTCCTATCATCTCGCCCTCCCTCTCTCTCTCTCTGTCTGCCTCTCCCTCTGTCTCTTTTTCTCCCTCTGTTTGTCTCTCTCCCTCTCTCTCTCTGTCCCTTTCTACCTATGCATCTGTCTCTCTCCCTCTGCATTTGTCTCACTCGCTTTCTCCCTGCCTCTCTCCCTCTGCATTTGCTTGCCTCCCTTTCTGTCTGTCCCCGTCTGTCTCTGTTCCTCCTTTTTTCTCTATCATTCGAGCTCTGTCTCGCTCTCTTCCTCTGTCTCTGTCCCACTCTGTCTGTGTCTCTCTCCGTCTGTGTCTCACTCCCTCCATCTCTCCGTCCCTCTGTACATGGACAGCAATGCTTTGAACCATTTGTTTGGTACATTTTGAATCTTTAACTCTTGCTTTTGTTGGGAATATCAATGCAGTTTGAAAATATCAAACAGGCATCTAACACCCAGCCCGGAAACTCTCACATTAAACCCCAAATACCGACTGGGCAGACAATGGGGATTGTTACTGGGGTTCCGTCAACGTCTCATTTCGCTATCTCTTGTGTCTCTCACTGTCTTCCACTTTGTCCCTCTCTCTTCATTTCCCCATTTGTTTCTGTTTCCCTCTCTCCTCTTTCCTTCATTGCCACCAACTTTATAAACAGAGAGGGTGCTCCCTCCACTTTATAAATAAAGAGGGAGCTCCCTCCACTTTATGCATAGAGAGGGCGATCTCTCCACTTTATACATTGAGTGTGTACTCCCTCCACTTAATACGTAGAGGCGGAGCTCCCTCGACTTTATACATAGAAAGGGAGCTGCCCCTGTTTTATATGGCTGCCGTGGTGGGATTTGAACGCCTGTCCCCAGGCCATCAGATTGGGCCTCTGGATTACGTGACCATTGATATTATCACTGCCCAACTGCCTCCCAAATGGATGCGTGCAGTGCCAAAGAACAAAGAACAAAGAACAAAGATAATTACAGCACAGGAACAGGCCCTTCGGCCCTCCAAGCCTGCGCCGATCCAGATCCTTTCTCTACACATGTCGCCTATTTTCTAAGGTTCTGTATCTCTTTTCTTCCTGCCCATTCATGTATCTGTCTAGATACATCTTAAAAGACTCCATCGTGCCCGCGTCTACCACCTCCGCTGGCAACGCGTTCCAGGTGCCCACCACCCTCTGCGTAAAGAACTTTCCACGCATATCCCCCCTAAACATTTCCCCTTTCACTTTGAACTCGTGTCCTCTCGTAATTGAAACCCCCACTCTGGGAAAAAGCCTCTTGCTGTCCACCCTGTCTATACCTGTCTGTCCCATAACATCAATCACAGTAGTTTCTGGGCTGCAACCCTGAACATGGTCCCGAATCAGAGACTCAAAGTTCACATTTTATCTGGGAAAAGGCAGGAACAGAGTGAAACGGGATTGCTTATTCCCTGGATACAGTGTCCACTGCAGACAGATCAGTTACATTTACAACAGCAATGCCAGGAGTGAACAAGGTCAATACAATAATATGGAAAATGTAAATGATGCCTTTCATAATTGTAGCATCCGATCAGTATGAGGACAGATTTCAGGTTTATTCCCGAGAGAGGCCTTACACAGAAAATGTCATTGACATTGAAATGATTGTGTTTTATCCACCACATTATTTACATCAGAGTCAAAGCTGCTGATGTAATGTGTTTGTTCAGGTGAGTGTAATTAATAGCAATGATCAGGGGTATAACCGTGTCAGTGGAGACTTATCCCCTGTATAAATCAGGACCCATTGGAATGGATCAGCTCAGAGTGCCTGGTGGAGCTGTGGATTCCAGGCTAACAGAAGTCTCTGCTTCTCACAGAAATGGGATATCCAGTAATCTATCAGATAGAACGCATTTATTATCCTGTACTTGCAGCAATTGGAGTTCCTGGTAAGCCGGTATCTCAGCTGTTAATGGTGTAAATCAATGTTAACTGTGCTGCTGTACTGGGTATTATTTCCCTCTGTGTGTGTTCCACAGCCACCTGTTCTTTTCCAGCAATTTACTGATGGAATCTCCTCATTGTCCACTCTTTCATTCTTGTCGGAGTTGTGTTATGTATTGAATGGTAATGTTTTAAGCAACTGTGGCTTTATTATTGGATTATTCTGTGTATTGAATGTATTGGAATGAGATGTTTCAGTGAGGATCAATAATCAGATCATTAGGACTTTTAATATTTCCGTGATGTGGATCTAACCAGTCCTGGAATATTTTTATGATTTTTTTTGATTGATAATGAGACATCTCACGGTCTCAGTGTTACAAGGGGACAGAACAATGTCCTCCATCCCTAATAACATGGCTCAGTTTAACTGGGATTTCAATGTATTTATTGATTATCACTGTCATCAAATATTATTTCATTCTGTGTGTGTCTGACGCTGCTTCAGAAGTCTGGCTACTGAACTGAGTTTGTTGCTGACACTTTCACTTTTCCTTCTCTGCTTCACTGTGGACCTTCACTGTCACTGGACTACATTGTAAAATAGAAAGTATTGATGTGATGTTTTATTGGTTTTCACTCGATCAGTTGGAATCAAGAGTCTTTCCATTTATCTGTAGATTATCAGCTGCAGCGCTGGTTTTGCTGTTTTATTAATTAAACAATCCCACATTCTAACAGATTACTTTATAATTCCAGGAGAAGTATTTCAATGATTGTGAGGTTTGTCTGGAAGTAGCTTTCAATCCTGTTTATTCCAATTATTGTAGATGAAGTGAAGAGTGTAGGTGAACAGGTGGAGACTTGAGTGTTCTGTCGATACATTAAATTATTCACAGAGGTTTCACCATTGAACAAACTGACTGAGAATAGAATAATTGAACCTGGGGCTGGTGAACAGAACACAGACGCAGAATGTTAGGAATAAATCACAAGTGAAAAGAAGCATTAAGTAACAATTTACAGGGTGTGAGTACTCCGGAGAGATAGGGAAGGAAAAAAGGAGCAGGGAGAACGAAACAGAAGGAAAGAGATAAGCAGAAGTAAAGAGAAAGAGAAAGAAGCAGCAGTGTAAATAATTTACTATCATCAAGTGCTGGGATGTCCAGAACAATTAGTGAGAGAAACTGTGAGCTGAAGTTGTCTGTTGTCAGATTGTGTTCATTTTCCTGTTGGACTTGATCCTCTGTGTTGATTTCCGTCAGCTCCTCATTTTGCTTTGTTGAAAGTTCCTATTCCTTACTTAGTGACTGAATAAACAGAATAGAATCAGTTCATCACTGATGGTAATTCATTATTTAAATACTGCACTTTAAAATCTCAGTGACTGCTGAATTCAATAGTGAGGCTGGTATCAGAAATATATTGAAATTTATATTTAATAGCCTGTGCAAACTAAATATATTGTCTATATTGACGAAACAATGAACTGTTCTCCAACACCAATAACCACAGGGATTATTGTTTGAATGTATTAATTGAGTTGTATTCTTGGGATCCATAGATTAGATTTCCTCTGACACTCTGCTGCAGTCTCTCCCTGTGAATCTCAGCCTCCCCTCTCACTGTATTGAATCCTCAGTCCGCTCAACCATTGCTACAGTTTATCCACTTTCCCAAACCATCTGCTCCAGTCTCCCCTCCTGCTCCAACATGCCCTTTCCCTGGAATTTAGAAGATTATGGGGTGATTTCATGAATGTTTTCAAGATGATAAGAGTTTTGGTACCCAAAGGTATTAAGGGCAAAGATAGGTTCATGGAGCTAGATCACACATCAGCCAAAAGCTCATTGAATGACAGAAGAGGGTTGAGGGGCCAAATGGCCTCCTCCTCTTCCTCTGTCCAATGACAAATATCTTGCTATCACTCTTTGTGTCTTGGTCTGTGTCTCTCCCTTTGTCTCTCTTTCTGTCTGTCTGTCTGTCTCTCTCTCCTCTCTCAAACATCTGAGGAAATCCACAAACATTAGTCAGCCATTTTAGGCTGGTTCTCAGTGACCATTTTATGTTACCACAGCACTGGAAAATTTATTCCAGAGACCGACTCCTCATCAATGACACGCACAGACATGGAGACACTGAGACACACAATACTAGGAAGGAATCAATCATTCCTTTGTGCCCAATGATTTGCCCTCCACTGTGATTAGGCTGGGTGGCCTGTAATTACTCAGGCTATTACTTTCTCCCTTGTTAATCAATAGTACAACACGTGCAGTCCTCCAGTCCTCTGGCAGCACGACTGTAAACAGAGAGGATTTGGAAAATGGTGGTCAGAGCTTCTGATATTTCCTCCTTTACACCTCTAAACAGTCTGAGCCTGGTGAATTATAAGCTTTCAAAGATGCTAAACCCCTTAATATTTCCTCTCTCACTGTTTACCCCGTTCAATATTTCAAACCCCTCCTCATTGACTACAATGTCTGTGTCGTCCCCTCTTTTGTGAAGACAGTCGCTATGCATTCATTAAGAACCATGCCCACATCTTCCGCCTCCACGGTTAGGAAAAAGGAGGAGAGACGATATAAAGTAAGGGATACAATTCTAAAGGATGTGCAGGAACAGACACATCTGGGGAGTATTTGTGCACCAATATCTGAAGTAGGCAGGACAGGTTCAGAAAGTGGTTAAATGGCAGAAGTGGTCCTGAGATTATAAATAGAGACATTGAATACAAAAGCAAGGAAAATGTGACCTTTATAAAACGCTGGTTTGCCTTCAACTGGAGCATTGTCCAATTCTGGACACCGTACTTCAGGAAGAATGTGGGGCATTAGAGAGGGTGCAGAAAAGATTCACAAGAATGGTTCCGGGGATGAGGGACTTGAGTTACGTGGATAGATTGGAGAAGCTGGGGTTGTTCTCTGTGTCTCTCTCTGTCTTCCTCTCTCTGTCTCTCCCTCCTGCTATCTCTAACACTAAGAGGGAGACAGAGGCATAGAGGCTTGGATATGCAGGCAGAGAGAGGGCTGTTGAGAGGGACAAGTTTGGAGACAGACAGATTGTTGGGGTGGATTGAAAGGCACAATGTAAGTTATATTCATTTGATGTAATCCTTCACTGTTGTGTACGCAAACAACGAAAGATAGGTATGCAGAGTGAAATATTGGTAGAGTGGGAGAAATGTGGATGAAGTTGGGGCCCAGGCGGCCAGTTTTGATGATCAGGAAAGAAAACGCTCCATTGTAAACATCCAGCAAGGTATTCCACCATGGAATCCATCAAACCCTCATGATATTGGTGTGGAAATCTTGTAATCTATGCCCATGGTTATCGACCCCTCTGTTAAGGGTAATGGGTCCTTCCTATCCACTCTATCTAGGCCCGTCATTATTTTATACACCTCAATTAAATCTTCCCTTCAACCTTCTCTGTTGCAAAGAAAACAATTCCAGCCTATCTAATCTTTACTCATAGTGAAAATTCTCCATTCCTGACAACATCCTCTGTAAATCCCCTCTGTACCCTCTCTAGTATGATCACATCATTCCTGTAATGTGGTGACCAGAACTGTACACAGTACTCTAGCTGTGGTCGAACTCGTGTTTCATGCAGTTCGAGCATAACCTCCCTGCTCTTATACTCTACATCGGCCAATAAAGGAAAGTATTCCGTAAGCCTTCTTAACCACCTTATGCACCTGTCCTGTTACCCTCAGGAATCAGTGGACATTCACTACAAGGCCCCTCTGTTCCCAGACAGAGCGATTGTTCAGTTGGAGTGAAAGAGCAAATGTAAAACATTATAATTTGATGTAATCCTTCACTGCAGTACACACAGACATATGAGCGAGAGGCATGGAGTGTGAAACATCGGGGTAGAAGGAGATGGTAACAAATTGGAAAGGAGTGATCGGGGCTGAGAGAGAGGTAATCTCTGGTAAACTCTCTTGCTGGTAATCTCTCTCCATCTCTATCTCTCTCTTCCCCTCTCTTCTACTCTCTGAAACCCAATTTCTTCTCTCTGTTGCTCACTTTCCAAGTCTATCTCTTTACTTTTCTCCCTCTATCTCTATCTCCCTCTGTACACTATCTCAATCTCTCCCCCTTGCTCTCAGGATGGGAAGAGGGAGAAAGAGAGGCAGAGAAAAGACGTTGCAGGAAGTGACAGATGAGGAGAAAGAGAAAGAGGAACAGTGAGTCTGGCATTGGTAGATGGATCTTTACTCTGTATCTAACCCCGTGCGTCCCTGCCCTGTGAGTATTCGATGGGGACAGTCTCAGACGGGGGGGACTGTCTAAGAATCAAACATTAGTCGAAAGCCCTTGAAGAGATGAAATTCAGAAAACCTTCTACATACAAAGGGTGGTAGAAGTTTGGAACTGTCATTCACAAATTTTTTTTTTGATTTGATTTAGACATCCAGCACTGAAACAGGCTCTTCGGCCCACCGAGTCCGTGCCGACCATCAACCAACCAGTTATACTGTTCCGACATTAATTCCATATTCCTACCACATCCCCACCTGTCCCTATATTCCCCTCCCACCTACCTATACTAGGGGAAATTAATAAGGGCCAATTTACCTATCAACTTGCATGTCTTTGGCATGTGGGAGGAAACCGGAGCACCCGGAGGAAACCCACGCAGACACACGGAGAACTTGCAAACTCCACACCGGCACCACCCAGAATTGAACCCGCTGGAAATTTGAGGCTGCGGTGCTAACCACTGCGCCACTGTGCCGCCCGAATGACCCCTCCCTATCTCTGCAATCTCCTCCAGCTCCACAATCCACCAATATCTGCGATCCTCTAATTCTGGCCTCTTGAGCATCCCCAATTTGAATCGTTCCACCATTGGTGGCCGTGCCTTCAAGCTGCCAAGACCCTAACTCTGGAATTCCATTCCAAAACTCTCCATCTCACTCGTGCTCTTTCCTCTTTGAAGACGCTCCCTCAAACCAACCTCTTTAACCAAGTTTTTGTTCGTCTCGTGCAATATCTGCTTGAGTGACTCAGTGTCAACCTTTTATTTGACTTATTTATTTGTTGGACGTGTGCGTTACTGGCCAGGCCAGCATTTATTACCCATTCCTAATTGCCCTTGAGAAGGTGGTGTTGAGCCTCCTTCTTGAACCACTGTAGTCCATGTGGGGTAGGTCGACCCACAGTGCTGTTAGGAAGGGAGTTCCAGGATTTTGACCCAGTAACAGTGAAGGAACGGCGATATCGTTTCAAGTTAGGATGGTGTGGGACTTTAGTTGTTGCGTGCGGACAGTATTTTCAGTGCGCAGTCCATTTAGATTTTTAATTATATATCTTTTTCACGTGGTTAGATGTAAAGTTTCTCCGACAATCTGCCTGCCTCCCCGTATCTCCTCACTCTTTCTACCCATCTCTCCCTCCTTCTCTAAATCCACTGCTTTACTCTGTATCTAAACTCCCACTGTACCTGCCCTGGGAGCTCTCATTATGGTGCTTAAGCAATGAGTTATGCACTTCCAGCATAACCTCGCTGCTCTTGCATACTTTCACAGCCTTGTTGGGAATCTCACTGCAGCTTGAAAATATAAAACACTGATCCAACATTCACCCCTAAAATACTCACACTAACCTCCAAAAACAGGACTGGGCAGATAATGAGGATTGTTAATGATTGTTACAACTTGTCATCCTCTCTCTGTCTCTCCCTCTCATGTCTGTTCAATCCCATCTTTCTCTCTCTCTCTCTCCCCCTTGCCCTGTCCCTCTTTCTCTGCCTCTTTCCATGACTCTGTCTCAAACACCATCTCTTTCTCCTTGGACAGAAATGTTTTTATCCATTTCTTGGTTAATTTTGAACCTGTAAAACTTGCCCTCGCTGGGAACGTCATTGCAGTTTGAAAATATCAAACACTGTTCAACACAAGCCCCCTAAACTCTCTCACTAAACCTCCAATACAGGACTGTGCAGATAATGGGGATTGTTACTGAGGCTCTGTCAAGCTCCACTCACACACTGCATCCCATTTCCCCTGTTTCAAAAGATGGTCAGTGTTTAATAATATTTTTTCAATAATATTAAATGTCACTTAAGTTTGAAAATATCAATCACTGATCCAACACTTGCCCCCAAAACACTCACACTAAACCCCTGATCTTTCCTTTCAAAATTAGTTCTTACTCACAGCCAGTTTTACTTTTTAATTCTATCTTTTTTCAACATTATTAGATGTAAATCTTTTCCTGTAATCTCACTCTCCTTCTCTCTCTGTGACTCTCTCCCTCTGTCTCTGTTTCCCCCTCTGTTTGTCTCTCTTCCTCTCTCTGTCCCTTTCTCCCTCTGCATCTGTCTCTCTCCCTCTGCATCTGTCTCTCTCCCTTTGCATCTGCCTGCCTCCCTTTCTGTCTGTCTTACTCTGCATTTGTCTGCCTCCCTTTCTGTCTCTCTCCCTCTGTCTCTGTTTCTCCTTTTTTCTCTATCATTCTCACTCTGTCTCTCTCTCTCTCTCCCTCTGTCTCTGTCCCACTCTGTCAGTGTCTCTCTCCATCTGTGTCTCACTCCTTCCATCTCTCCGTCCCTCTGCACATGGACAGCAATGCTTTAAGCCATTGGTTGGGTTAATTTTGAATCTTTAACTCTTGCTTTTGTTGGGAATGTCAATGCAGTTTGAAAATATCAAACACTCATCTAACACTCATCCCGAAAACACTCACATGAAACCCCAAATACCGGACTGGGCAGACAATGGGGTTTGTTACTGGGGTTCCGTCAAGATCTCATTTCGCTATCTCTTCTGTCTCTCACTGTTTTCCATTTTGTCCCTCCTTCTCCATTTTCCCATTTGTTTTCGTTTCCCTCTTCTCCTCTTTCCTTCATCGCCCGCAGCATTATAAATAGAGAGGGAGCTCCCTCCACTTTATACATGGAGAGGGCGCTGCCTCAACTTTATACGTCGAGGCGGAGCTCCCTCTTCTTTTTCAAAGAAAGGCAGCTCGCTCTGTTTTATGTAGCTGCCGAGGTGGGATTTGAACCCCTGTCCCCAGGCCATCAGGTTGGGCCTCTGGATTACGTGATCAGTGATATTATCACGACCCAACTGCCTTCCAAATGGATGCGTGCAGTGTCTGTCCCGTAATATCACTCACACTAGTTTCTGGGCTGAAACCCTGAACATGGTCCCGAATCAGAGACTCAAAGTTCACATTTTAACTGGGAAAAGGAAGGAACAGAGTGAAACGGGATTGCTTTTGTCCCTGGATTCAGTGTCCACTGCAGACAGATCAGTTACATTTACAATAGAAACGCCAGGAGTGAACAAGGTCAATGCAATAATATGGAAAATGTAAATGCCGCCTCCCATAATTGCCATCTATCCAGTATGAGTACAGATTTCAGGTTTATTCTCGAGAGAGGTCTTACTCAGAAAATGTCATTGACATTGAAGTGATTGTGTTTTATCCACCACATTATTTACATCAGAGTCAAAGCTATTTTAACGCAAGAAGTGTCAGGAATAAGGGTGATGAACTTAGAACATTTATATTGCAAACACAGAACAGTGACATAAAGCTACAAATACCAGAGGTGCCGCATTATAAAATCCTCTCAGTACTTGCAGCTACGATGTTGTGGCCATTACGGAGACTTGGATATCATGGGACAGGAATGGATGTTGGATGTTCCAAGGTTTTGATGTTTCAAACGGAATAGGGAGGGAGGTAAAAGAGGTGGGAAGTGGCATTGCTAATCAGGGATAGTATCACAGCTTCAGAAAGGGTGGTCGACGAGGAGGATTTGTCTACTGAGTCATTCTGGGTGGATGTCAGAAACAGGAAAGGAGCAATCACTTTATTGGGAGTTTTCTATGGACCCCCCAATATCAACAGAGACATGGAGGTACAGATTTTGAGGCAGATTTTGGAAAGGTGCAGAAGTAACAGGGTTGTTGTCATGGGTGACTTCAACTTCCCTAATATTGATTGGAACCTCCTTAGTGCAAATAGTTTGGACGGAGCAGTTTTTGTCAGGTGTGTCCAGGAAGGTTTCCTGATTCAATATGTAGATAGGCCGACGAGAGGGGAGACTATGTTGGACTTGGTGCTTGGCAACGAACCAGGCCAGGTGGCATATCTCTCGGTGGGAGAGCATTTCGGTGATAGTGATCACAACTCCCTGACCTTTACTATAGTCATGGAGAGGGACAGGAGCAGACGGGATGGGAAAATATTTAATTGGGGGAGGGGGAATTACAATGCTATTAGGCAGGAACTGGGGAGTATTAATTGGGAACAGATGCTCTCCGGGAAATACACGACAGAAATGTGGAGGTTGTTTAGGGAGCACTTGCTGCGACCGCTGGTTAGGTTTGTCCCAATGAGGCAAGGAAGGGATGGTAGGGTGAAGGAACCTTGGATGACAAGAGATGTGGAACATCTAGTCAAGAGAAAGAAGGAAGCTTACTTAAGGTTGAGGAAGCAAGGATCAGACAGAGCTCTTGAGGGTTACAAGGTGGCCAAGAAGGAACTGAAAAATGAACTTAGGAGAGCTACAAGCGGACATGAAAAAGTCTTGGCGGGTAGGATTAAGGAAAATCCCAAGGCGTTCTACACTTAAGTGAGGAACAAGAGGATGGCCAGAGTGAGGGTCGGGCCGATCAGGGATAGTGGAGGGAACTTGTGCCTGGAGTCGGAGGAGGTAGTGGAGGTCCTAAATGAATACTTTTCTTCAGTATTCACTACTGAGAGGGACCTGGTCGTTTGTGAGGATAGCGTGGAACAGGCTGATATGCTCGAACAGGTTGAGGTTAAGAAGGAGGATGTGCTAGAAATTTTGAATGATATGAGGACACATAAGTCCCCGGGGCCAGACGGGATATACCCAAGGATATTACAGGAAGCGAGGGAAGAGATTGCCGCCCCTTTGCCGATTATCTTTGCGTCCTCACTGTCCACTGGAGTAGTACCAGATGATTGGAGGGTGGCAAAAGTTGTTCCCTTGTTCAAGAAAGGGAATAGGGATAACCCTGGGAATTATAGACCAGTTAGTCTTCCATCGGTAGTGGGCAAATTATTGGAGAGGATTCTGAGAGACAGGATTTATGATTATTTGGAAAAGCATGGTTTGATTAGAGACAGTCAGCATGGCTTTGTGAGGGGCAGGTCATGCCTCACAAGCCTCATTGAATTCTTTGAAGATGTGACAAAACACATTGATGAAGGAAGAGCAGTGGATGTGGTGTATATGGATTTTATCAAGGCGTTTGAAAAGGTTCCCCATGGTAGGCTCATTCAGAAAGTCAGGAGGCATGGGATATAGGGAAAGTTGGCTGTCTGGATAAAAAATTGGCCGGCCCATAGAAGACAGAGGGTTGTAGTAGATGGAAAGTATTCAGCCTGGAGCTCGGTGACCAGTGGTGTTCCGCAGGGATCTGTTCTGGGACCTCTGCTCTTCGTGATTTTTATAAATGACTTGGATGAGGAAGTGAAAGGCTGGGTTAGCAAGCTTGCCGATGACATGTAGATTGCTGGAGTTGTGGATAGTGTGGTTGGCTGTTGTAGGTTGCAACGGGAGATTGACAGGATGCAGAGCTTGGCTGAGAGGTGGCAAATGGAATTCAACCTGGAAAAGTGTGAAGTGATTCATTTTGGAAGGTCCAATTTGAATGCGGAATACAGGCTTAAAGACAGGATTCTTGGTAATGTGGAGGAACAGAGGGATCTTGAGGATGCTGCCTGGACTGGAGGGCATGTCCTGCGAAGAAAGATTGAGGAAGCCACGGCTTTTCTCATTGGAGCGAAGAAGGATGAGAGGTAACTTGATTGAGGGGTACAAGATGATGAGAGGCATAGATAGAGTGGACAGCCAGAGACCTTTTACCACGTTGGAAAGGGCTATCACCAGGGGGCATAATTTTAAGGTGATTTGGAGGAAGATTTCGGGGAGATGTTAGAGGTAGGTTCTTTACACAAAGAGTGGTGGGTGCGTGGAATGCACTGCCAGCGGTGGTAGTAGAAACAGATACGTTAGGGACAGTTAAGCGACTCTTGGATAGGTACATGGATGACAGTAGAATGAAGGGTAGGTAGTTAGTTTGATCTGAGAGTAAGTTAAAGGTACGGCACAACATCGTGGGCCGAAGGGCCTGTACTGTGCTGTACTGTTCTATGTTCTATCTCTGTTCGAAAGCTGCTGATGTAATGTGTTTGTTTAGGTGAGTGTAATTAATCACAATGATCAGGGGTATAACCGTGTCAGTGGAGACTTATCCCCTGGATAAATCAGGACCCATTGGAATGGATCAGCTCAGAGTGCCTGCTGGAGCTGTGGATTCCAGGCTAATAGAAGTCTCTTCTTCTCACAGAAATGGGATATCCAGTAATCTATCAGATAGAACGCATTTATTATCCTGTACTTGCAGCAATTGGAGTTGCTGGTAAGCAGTATCTCAGCTGTTCATGGTGCAAATCAATGTTAACTGTGCTGCTGTACTCAGTATTACATCTCCCTGTGTGTGTTACACAGCCGCCTGTTATTTTCCAGCAATTTATTGATGGAATCTCCTCATTGTCCACTCCTTCATTCTTGCAGGCATTGCATCATGTCTTTAATGGAATTGGTTTCGGTAGCCGTAGCATTCTTCCTGGATTATTCTGTGCAGCGAAGGCTTTTGTATGATATGTTTCAGTTCCAATCAAAAATCGAACCATCAGGAGATTTTAACAGTTTCATGATGTGGACCAAATCCGTCCTGGAATATTTATATAAATATTTTTATTTTGGTGATTGATAATGGGACATCTCACGGTCTCAGTGTCACAAGGGGACAGAACAATGTCCTCCCTCCCCAATAACATGGCTCAGTTTAACTGGAATTTCAATGTATTTATTGATTATCACTGTTATCAAATATTATTTCATTCTGTGTGTGTCTGATGCTGCTTCAGAGGTCTGGCTACTGAACTGAATTTGCTGCTGACACTTTCACTTCTCCTTCTCTGCTTCACTGTGGACCTACACTGTCACTGGACTACATTGTAAAATAGAAAGTATTGATGGGATGATTTATTGGTTTTCACTCTATCAGTTGGAATCAAGAGTCTTTCCATTTATCTGTAGATTATCAGCTGCAGCGCTGATGTTGGTGTTTTATTAATTAAACAATCCCACATTCTAACAGATTACTTTATAATTCCAGGAGAAGGAATTTCAATGATTGTGAGGTTTGTCTGGAAGTAGCTTTCGATCCTGTTTATTCCATGTTTGGAAGATGAAGTGAAGAGTGTAGGTGAACAGGTGGAGACTTGAGTGCTCTGTCGATGCATTAAATTATTCACAGAGGTTTCACCATTGAACAAACTGACTGAGAATAGAATCATTGAACCTGGGGCTGGTGAACAGAACACAGACGCAGAATGTTAGGAATAAATCACAAGTGAAAAGTAGCATTAAGTAACAATTTGCAGGGTGTGAGTACTCCAGAGTGATAGGGAATGAAAAAAGGAGCAGGGAGAACGAAACAGAGGGAAAGAGATAAGCAGAAGTAAAGAGAAAGAGAAAGAAGTAGCAGTGTAAATAATTCACTCTCATAAAGTGCTGGAATGTCCAGTGAGAGAAACTGTGAGTTGAAATTGTCTGTTGTCAGATTGTGTTCATTTTCCTGTTGGACTTGATCCTCTGTGTTGATTTCTGTCAGGTCCTCATTTTGTTTTGTAGAAAGTTCCTATTCCTTACTTAGTGACTGAATAAATAGAATAAAATCAGTTCATCACTGATGGTAATTCATTATTTAAATACTTCACTTCAAAATCTCTGTGACTGCTGAATTCAATAAAGAGCGAGGCTGATATCAGAAATATATTTACATTTATATTTAATAGCCTGTACAAACTAAATATATTGACTATATTTTATAAACAATGAACTGTTCTCCAACACCAATAACCACAGGGATTATTGTTTGAATGTATTAATTGAGTTGTATTCCTGGGATCTATAGATTAGATTTCCTCCAACACTCTGCTGCAGTCTCTCCCTGGGAATCTCAGCCTCTCCTCTCACTGTATTGAATCCTCAGTCTCCTCATCCATTGCTTCAGTTTATCCACTTTCCCAAACCATCTGCTCCAATCTCCCCTCCTGCTCCAACATGTCCTTTCCCTGGAATTTGGAAGATTATGGGGTGATTTAATGAATGTTTCATAGACAATAAGATTTCTGTTAACCAAATGTATTAAGGGGCAAAGATAGGTGCATGGAGTTAGATCACACATCAGCCATGAGCTCATTGAATGACAGAAGAGGGTTTATGGGCCAAATGGCCTCCTCATCTTCCTCTGTCCAATGACCAATATCTTGCTATCACTCTCTGTGTCTTGGTCTGTGTCTCTCTCTTTCTCTCTCTTTCTGTCTGTCTGTCTGTCTCTCTCTCCTCTCTCAAACATCTGAGGAAATCCACAAACATTAGTCAGCCATTTTAAGATGGTTCTCGGTGGCAATTTCATGTTACCACAGCACTGGGACATTTATTCCGGAGACCAACTCCTCATCAATGACAGACGCACAGACATGGAGACACTGAGACACACAATACTAGGAAGGAATCAATCATTCCTTTGTGCCCAATGATTTGCCCTCCACTGTGATTAGGCTGGGCGGCCTGTAATTACTCAGTCTATTACTTTCTCCCTTGTTAATCAATAGTACAACACGCGCAGTCCTCCAGTCCTCTGGCAGCACGACTGTAACCAGAGAGGATTTGGAAAATGATGGTCAGAGCCTCTGATATTTCCTCCTTTGCACCACTAAACAGTCTGAGCCTGGTGAATTATCACCTTTCAAAGATGCTAAACCCCTTAATATTTCCTCTCTCACTATTTATCCCATTCAATATTTCAAACCCCTCCTCATTGACTACAATGTCTGTGTCGTCCCCTCTTTTGTGACGACAGTTGCAAATTTATTCATTAAGAACCAGGCCCACATCTTCCGCCTCCACGGTTAGGAAAAAGGAGGAGAGACGATATAAAGTAATGGATATAATTCGAAAGGAGGTGCAGGAACAGACACATCTGGGAAGTATGTGTGCACAATATCTGAAGGAGGCAGGACAGGTTCAGAAAGTGTTTAAATGGCAGAAAGGGTCCTGAGATTATAAATCGAGACATTGAATACAAAAGCAAGGAAAATATGACCTTGGTAAAACGCTGGTTTGCCTTCAACTGGAGTATTGTCCAATTCTGGACACCGTACTTTAGGAAGAATGTGGGGACATTAGAGAGCGTGCAGAAAAGATTCACAATCCTGGTTCCAGGGATGAGGAACTTCAGTTACGTGGATAGATTGGAGAAGCTGGGGTTGTTCTCTGTGTCTCTCTCTGCCTTGCTCTCTCTGTCTCTCCCTCCTGCTTTCTCTGACACCAAGACGGAGACCGAGGGAGAGAGGCTTAGACGTGCAGGCAGAGAGAGGGCTGTGGATAAGGATAAGGTTGGAGATAGTGAGATTGTTGGGGTGGTTTGAAAGGGAGAATGTAAGATATATTCATTTGATGTAATCCTTCACTGCTGTGTACGGAAACAGAGAACGATCGGTATGTGGAGTTAAATATTGGTCGAGTGGAAGAAATGTGGATGAAGTTGGGGCCGAGGCGGCGAGTTGTAATGATCAGGAAGGAAAACGTTCCATTGTAAACATCCAGCAAGGTATTCGACCATGGAAGCCATCACACCCTCATGATATTGGTGTGGAAATCTTGTAATCTATGCCCATGGTTATTGACTCCTCTGTTAAGGGAAATGGGTCCTTCTTATCCGCTCTATCCAGTCCCGTCATTATTTTATGCACTTCAATTAAATCTTCCCTTCAACCATCTGTGCTCCAAAGAAATCAATTCCAGCCTATTCAATCTTAACTCATAGTTAAAATTCTCCATTCCTGACAACATCCTCTGTAAATCTGCTCTGTACCCTCTCCAGTGTGATCACATCCTTCCTGTAATGTGGTGACCAGAACTGTGCACAGTACTCTGGCTGTGGTCGAACTAGTGTTTTACACAGTTCTAGCATAATCTCCCTGCTCTGACATTGTCTGCATCGGCTAATAAAGGAAAGTATTCCCTAAGCCTTCTTAACCATCTTATCCATCTGTCCTGTTACCCTCAGGAATCAGTGGAAGTCTCTCCAAGGCCCCTCTGTTCTCAGTCTGAGACATTGTTCAGTTAGATTGAAAGAGCAAATGTAAAACATAATAATATGATGTAATCCTTCACTGCAGTAGACACAGACAATCGAGCGAGAGGCATGGAGTGTGAAACATCGGGGTGGAGGGAGAAAGATAGAAGGAGATGGTAACAAATTGGAAAGGAGTGATAGGGACTGAGAGAGAGGTAATCTCTGGTAAACTCTCTTGCTGGTAATCTCTCTCCATCTCTATCTCTCTCTTCCTCTCCCTTCTACTCTCTGAAACCCTATTACTTCTCTCTGTTACTCACTTTCCAAGTCTATCTCTCTGCTTATCTCCCTTTATCTCTATCTCCCTCTGTACACTATCTCAATCTCTCCCTCTTGCCCTCAGGATGGGAAGAGGGAGAAAGAGATACAGAGAAAGGGTGCTGCAGGCAGTGTGAGATGAGGAGAAAGAGACAGAGGAACAGTGAGTCTGGCGTTGGTAGATAGATCTTTACTCTGTGCGTACCTGCCCTGCGAGTATTCGATGGGGACAGTCTCGGACGGGGTGGGGGGGGGACTGTCTATAAATAAAAAATTAGTCGAAAGCCCTTTCAAAGATGAAATTTAGAAACAATTCTACATACAAAGAGTGGTAGAAGTTTGGAACTGACTTCCACAAATGGCCCCTCCCCATCTCTGCAATCTCCTCCAGCTCCACAATCCATCTGCGATCCTCGAATTCTGGCATCTTTAGGATCCCCAGTTTGAATCGGCCCACCATTGGTGTCCGTGCCTTCAAGCTGCCAAGACCCTAATTCTGGAATTCCTTTGCTAAACCTCTCCATCTCACTAACTCTCTTTCCTCTTTGAAGATGCTCCCTCAAACCAACCTCTTTTTGTTCGTCCAGTGTAATATCTCCTTCAGTGACTCGGTGTCAACTTTTTATTTTCTTTATTTATTTGATGGATGTGTGCGTTACTGGCCAGGACAGCATTTATTACCCATTCCTAATTGCCCTTGAGAAGGTGGTGTTGAGCCTCCTTCTTGAACCGCTGCAGTCCATGTGGGGTAGGTACACCCACAGTGCTGTTAGGAAGGGAGTTCCAGGATTTTGACCCAGTAACAGTGAAGGAATGGTGAAATAGTTTCAAGTTAGGATGGTGCGTCACTTTAGTTGTTGTGTGCAGACAGTATTTTCAGTGCGCAGTCCATTTACATTTTTAATTATTTATTTTTTTCACGTGGTTAGATGTAAAGTTTCTCCTACAATCTGCCTGTCTCCTCGTATCTCCTCACTCTTTCTGCCCGTCTCTCCCTCCTTCTCTAAAGTCACTGCTTTACTCTGTATCTAAACTCACACTGTACCTGCCCTGGGAGTTCTCATTATGGTGCTTAAGCAATGAGTTATACACTTCCAGCATAACCTCCCTGCTCTTATATACTTTAACAGCCTTGTTGGGAATGTCCCTGCAGTTTGAACATATGAAACACTGATCCAACATTCACCCCTAAAATACTCACACTAACGTCCAAAAACAGGACTGGGCAGATAATGAGGATTGTTAATGATTGTTACAACTTGTCTCATCCTCTCTCTGTCTCTCCCTCTCATGTCTGTTTCTTCCCATCTTTCTCTCTCTCTCTCTCCCTCACCCTCTCCCTCCTTCTCTGCCTCTTTCCATGACTCTGTCTCTAACACCATCTCTCTCTCCTGGGACAGAAATATTTTTATCCAATTCTTGGTTAATTTTGAACCTGTAAATCTTGCCCTTGCTGGGAATGTCACTGCAGATTGAAAATATCAAACACTTTTCAACACTCGCCCCCTAAACTCCCACACTAAGCCACCAATACAGGACTGTTCGAACTAGAACATTACAGCGCAGCACAGGCCCTTCGGCCCTCGATGTTGCGTCGACCTGTGAAACCATCTGACCTACACTATTCCATTTTCATCCATATTTCTATCCAATGACCACTTAAATGCCCTTAAAGTTGGCGTGTCTACTACTGTTGCAGGCAGGGCGTTCCACACCCCTACTACTCTCTGAGCAAAGAAACTACCTCTAACATCTCTCCTTTCTCTATCACCCCTCAACTTAAAGCTGTGTCTCCCCGTGTTTGCCATCACCATCCGAGGAAAAAGATTCTCACTATCCACCCTATCTAACCCTCTGATTATCTTATATGTCTCTATTAAGTCCACCTCTCCTCCTCCTTCTCTCCAACGAAAACAACCTCAAGTCCCTCAGCCTTTCCTGTGTAGTTGATGGGGATTGTTACTGAGGTTCTGCCAAGGTCCCCTCACACACTGTATCCCATTTCCCCTGCTTCTAAAGTTTGTCAGTGTTTAATAATATTTTTTCAACAATATTAAATCTCACTTAAGTTTGAAAATATCAATCACTGATCCAACACTTGCCCCCAAAACACTCACACTAAACCTCTGATATTTGCTTTCAAAATTAGTTCTTGCACACAGCCAGTTTTAATTTTTAATTCTCTCTTATTTCAACATTATTAGATGTAAGGTTTTTCCTATAATCTCGCCCTCGCTCTCTCTCTCTGTCTGTCTCTTCCTCTGTCTCTGTTTCGCCCTCTGTTTGTCTCTTTCTCCACATCTCTCTCTGTCCCTTTCTCCCTCTGCGTCTGTCTCTCTCCCTCTATATCTGCCTCCCTCGCTTTCTCCCTGTCTTTCTCCCTCTGCATCTGCCTGCCTCTCTTTCTGTCTGTCTCACTCTGCATTTGCCTCCCTCCCTTTCTGTCTGTCCCCCTCTGTTTCTCCTTTTTCCTCTATCATTCTAGCTCTGTCTCTCTCTCGACCTCTGTCTCTGTCCCACTCTGTCTGTCTCTCTCTCCGGCTGTGTCTCACTCCTTCCATCTCTCCGTCCCTCTGTACATGGACAGCAATGCTTTGAGCCATTTGTTTGGTTAATTTTGATTCTTTAACTCTTGCTTTTGTTGGGAATGTCAATGCTGCTTGAAAATATCAAACACTCATCTAACACTGATCCCTAAAACACTCACATTGAACCCCAAATACCGGACTGGGCAGACAATGGGGATTGTTACTGAGATTCCATCAATGTCTCATTTCGCGATCTCTTCTGTCTCTCACTGTCTTCCACTTCGTCCCTCTCTCTCCATTTCCCCATTTGTTTTCGTTTCCCTCTTCTCCTCTTTCCTTCATCGCCCCCAACTTTATACAGAGAGAGGGTGCTCCTTCCACTTTATAAATAGATTGGGAGCTCCCTCCACTTTATACATAGAGAGGGAGCTCCCTCTGTTTTCTATTGCTGCAGTGGTGGGATTTGAACCCCTGTCCCCAGGCCATCACGTTGGGCCTCTGGATTACGTGACCAGTGATATTATCACTACCCAACTGCCTCCCAAATGGATGCGTACAATGTCTGTCCCGTAATATCACTCACAGTAGTTTCTGGGCTGTCACCCTGAACATGGTCCCGAATCAGAGACTCAGAGTTAACATTTGAACTGGGAAAAGGCAGGAACAGAGTGAAACGGGATTGCTTTTTACTTTTTTTTCTTTTTTCATGGGATGTGGGCATCGCTGGCAAGGCCAGCATTTATTGCCCGTCCCTAATTGCCCTTGACAAGTTGGTGGTGAGCTGCCTTCTTGAACTGCAGCAGTCCATTTGGGGTAGGTACACCCACAATGCTGTTGGGAAGTGAGTTCCAGGATTTTGACCCAGCGACAGTGAGGGAACGCCGATATAGTTCCAAGTCAGGATGGTGTGTGACTTGGAGGTGAACTTGTAGGTGGTGGGATTCCCATGTCTGTGCTGCCCTTGTCCTTCTAGTTGGTCGTGGTCCCGGGTTTGGAAGGTGCTATCGAAGGAGCCTTGGTGCATTGCTGCAGTGCATCTTGTCGATGGCACACACTGCTGCCACCATGCGTCGGTGGTGGAGGGAGTGAATGTTTGCAGTTGGTGTGCCAATCAAACGGGCTGCTTTGTCCTGGATGGTGTTGAGCTCCTTGAGTGTTGTTGGAGCTGCACCCATCCAGGAAAGTGGAGAGTATTCCATCACACTCCTGACTTGTGCCTTGTAGATGGTGGACAGGCTTTGGGGAGTCAGGAGGTGAGTTACTCGCCTCAGGATTCCTATTCTCTGACCTGCTCTTGTAGCTATGGTATTTATGTGGCGACTCCAGTTCAGTTTCTGGTCAATGGTAGCCCCTAGGATGTTGATAGTGGGGGTTTCAGCGATGGTAATGCCGTTGAATGTCAAGGGGAGATGGTTACATTCTCTCTTGTTGAGATGGTCATTGCCTGGCACTTGTGTGGCGCGAATGTTACTTGCCACTTATCAGCCCAAGCCTGGATATTGTCCAGGTCTTGCTGCATTTCTACACAGACTGCTTCAGTATCTGAGGAGTCACGAATGGTGCTGAACATTGTGCAATCATCAGCGAACATCCCCACTTCTGACCTTATGATTGAAGGAAGGTCATTGATGAGGCTGCCGAAGATGGTTGGACCTAGGACACTACCCTCAGGAACTCCTGCAGTGATGTCCTGGAGCTCAGATGATTGACCTCCAACAACCACAGCCATCTTCCTTTGTGCTAGGTATGACTCCAGCCAGCGGAGGGCTTTCCCCCTGATTCCCATTGACCTCAGTTTTGCTAGGGCTCCTTGATGCCACACTCGGTCGAAAGCTGCCTTGATGTCAAGGGCAGTCACTCTCACCTCACCTCTCGTTACTGAGCAGGTTGTTGCTAAGCAAGTCCCTGGATTCAGTGTCCACTGCAGACAGATCATTTACATTTACTATGGAAATGCCAGGAGTGAACAAGGTCAATGCAATAATATGGAAAACGTAAATGAAGCCACTCATAATTGCCATCCATTCAGCATGAGTACCGGTTTCAGGTTTATTTCGAGAGAGGTCTCACTCAGAAAATGTCATTGACATTGAAATAATTGTGTTTTATCCACCACATTATTTACATCAGAGTCAAAGCTGCTGATGTAATGTGTTTGTACAGGAGAGTGTAACTAATACCAATGATCAGGGGTAGAACCATGTCAGTAGAGACCTATCCCCTGGAGAAATCAGGACCCATTGGAATGGATTAGCTCAGAGTGCCTGGTGGAGCTGTGGGTTCCAGGCTAATAGAAGTCTTTGCTTCTCACAGAAATGGGATATCCAGTAATGCATCAGATAGAAGACATTTATTACCCTATACTTGCAGCAATTTGAGTTCCCGGTAAGCAGTATCTCAGCTGTTCATGGTGTAAGTCGATGTTAACTGTGCTGCTGTACTCGGTATTATTTCCCTCTGTGTGTGTTACACAGCCACCTGTTCTTTTCCAGCAATTTACTGATGGAATCTATTCATTGTCTCCACTTTCATTCTTGCAGGAACTGCATTATGTATTTAATGGTATTGTTTGAAGTAACTGTGGCATTATTGCTGGATTATTCTGTGTATTGAATGTATTGGAATGGGATGTTTCAGTTAGGATCAATAATCAGACCATTAGGAGTTTTTAACATTTTCATGATGTGGATCTAACATTTCCTGGAATATTTTTATGATTTTTTTTCAGTGATTGATAATGAGACATCTCACAGTCTCAGTGTTACAAGCGGACAGAACAATGTCCTACCTCCCCAATAACATGGCTCAGTCTAACTGTGATTTCAATGTATTTATTGATTATCACTGTTATCAAATATTATTTCATTCTGTGTGTGTCTGACGCTGTTTCAGAAGTCTGGCTACTGAACTGAGTTTGCTGCTGACACTTTCACTTCTCCTTCCCTGCTTCACTGTGGACCTTCACTGTCACTGGACTACATTGTAAAATAGAAAGTATTGATGTGATGTTTTACTGGTTTTCACTCTATCAGTTGGAATCAAGAGACTTTCCATTTATCTGTAGATTATCAGATGCAGCGCTGAATTTGTTGTTTTATTAATTAAACGATCCCACATTCTAACAGATTACTTTATAATTCTAGGAGAAGGAATTTCAATGATTGTGAGGTTTGGCTGGAAGTAGCTTTCGATCCTGTTTATTCCATGTATTGTAGATGAAGTGAAGAGTGTAGGTGAACAGGTGGAGACTTGAGTGTTCTGTAGATTCATTAAATTATTCACAGAAGTTTCACCATTGAAGAAACTGACTCTGAGAATAAAATCATTGAACCTGGGGCTGGTGAACAGAACACAGACACAGAATGTTAGGGATAAGTCACAAGTGAAAAGCAGCATTAAGTAACAATTTACAGGGTGTGAGTACTCCAGAGAGATCGGGAAGGAGAAAAGGAGCAGGGAGAACGAAACCAATGGACAAAGAAAAGCAGAAGTAAGGAGAAAGAGAAAGAAGCAGCAGTGTAAATAATTAACTATCATAAAGTGCTGGAATGTCCAGAACAATTAGTGAGAGAAACTGTGAGTTGAAGTTGTCTGTTGTCAAATTGTGTTCATTTTCCTGTTGGACTTGATCCTCTGTGTTGATTTCTGTCAGGTCCTCATTTTGTTTTGTGGAGAGTTCCTATTCCTAACTTCGTGACTGAATGAACAGAATAGAATCAGTTCATCACTGATGGTAATTCATTATTTAAATACTGCACTTTAAAATCTCTATTTCTGCTGAATTCAATAAAGAGCGAGGCTGATATCAGAAATATATTTACATTTATATTTAATAGCCTGTACAAACTAAATATATTGACTATATTGTCGAAACAATGAACTGTTCTCCAACACCAATAACCACAGGGATTATTGTTTGAATGTATTAATTGAGTTGTATTACTGGGATCAAGAGATTAGATTTCCTCTGACACTCTGCTGCAATCTCTCCCTGTGAATCTCAGCCTATCCTCTCACTGTATTGAATCCTCAGTCTCCTCATCCATTAATTCAGTTTATCCACTTTCCCATACCATCTGCTCCAGTCTCCACTCCTGCTTCAACGTGTCCTTTCCCTGGAATTTGTAAGGTTGTGGGGTGATTTGATGAATGTTTTCAAGATAATAAGGGAAACTGAACGGGTTGACAGAGAGTAACAATTCCCACTGGATGCGGAGTCAGGAATTTGGGGGCATAGTTGAAGAATCTAAACGCAGTCGAAAAACCTTTCAGGAGTGAAATGAAGAAACACTTCAACACACCAGGTGTGGTATCAGTTTGGAACTCTCTTCTACAAATGGCAATTGATGCTGAGACTTTTGTTAATTTTTAAATCTGAGTTTGATAGATTTTTGAGAACCAAATGTATTAAGGGGCAAAGATAGGTACATGGAGTTAGATCACACATCAGCCATGAGCTCATTGAATGACAGAAGAGAGTTTAAGGGCCAAATGGACTCCTCCTCTTCCTCTGTCCAATGACAAATATCTTGTTATGACTCTTTGAGTCTTGGTCTGTATCTCTCTCTTTATCTCTTTTTCTGTCTGTTTGTCTCTCTCTCTCTCTCCTCTCTCAAACATCTGTGGAAACCACAAACCTTAGTCAGCCATTTTAGGCTGGTTCTTGGTGGCCATTTTATGTTACCACAACACTGGAACCTTTATTCCAGAGACCGACTCCTCACCAATGTAAGGGTAGTGCTCAAATTGTGACAGAGACACAGACATGGAGACACTGAGACACTCAGTACTAGAAAGGAATTAATGAATTCCTTTGTGCCCAATAGTTTTCCCTCCACTGTGATTCGGCTGGGTGGCCTGTAATTACTCAGTCTATTACTTTCTCCCTTGTTCATCAACAGTACAACATATGCAGTCCTCCAGTCCTCTGGCAGCACGACTATAACCAGAGATGATTGGAAAATGATGGTCAGAGCCGATGATATTTCCTCCCTTGTACCTCAAAACAGTCTGAGCCTGGTGAATTTTCAGCTTTCAAAGATGCCAAACCCCTGAATATTTCCTCTCTCACTGTTATCCCATTCAATATTTCAAACCCCTCCTCATTGACTACAATGTCTGTGTCATCCCTTCTTTTGTGAAGACAGTCGCAATGTATTCATTAAGAACCATGTCCGCATCTTCTGCCTCCACGGTTCGGAAAAAGGAGGAGAGACGATATAAAGTAAAGGATAGAATTCTAAAGGAGGTGCAGCATCAGACACATCTGGGGGTACTTGTGCACCAATCACTGAAGGTGGCACGACCGGTACAGAAATTGGTTAAACGGCATCAGGGATCGTGAGATTATAAATAGAGACATTGAATAGAAAAGCAAGGAAAATATGACCTTTGTAAAACGCTGGTTTTCCTTCAACTGTAGCATTGTCCAATTCTGGACACCGTACTTTAGGGGCATGAGAGAGGGTGCAGAAAAGATTCACAAGAATGGTTCCCGGGTTGAGGGACTTCAGTTACGTGGATAGATTGGAGAAGCTGGGATTGTTCTCTGTGTCTCTCTCTGTCTTCCTCTCTCTGTCTCTCCCTCCTGCTATCTCTGACACTAAGAGGGAGACAGAGGGAGAGAGGCTTAGATATGCAGATAGAGAGAGGGCTATTGAGAGGGACAAGGTTGGAGTGAGAGAGATTGTTGGGGTGGATTGAAAGGGAGAATGTAAGATATATTCATTTGATTTAATTCTTCACCGCTGTGTCCGGAAACAGAGGAAGATAATTATGTGGAGTGAAATATTGGTAGAGTGGGTGAAATGTGGATGAAGTTGGGGCCGAGGCGGCCAGTTTTGATGATCAAGAAGGAAAACGCTCCATCGTAAGCATCCAGCAAGGTATTCGACCATGGAAGCCATCACACCCTCATGATATTGGTGTGGAAATCTTGTCATCCATGCTCACGGTTATTTACCCCTTGTTAAGGGAAATGGGTCCTTCCTATCCACTCTATCTAGGCCCGTCGTTATTTTATACACCTCAATTAAATCTTCCCTTCAACCTTCTCTGTTCCAAAGAAAACAATTCCAGCCTATCTAATCTTTACCCATCGTTAAAGTTCTCCATTCCTGACAACATCCTCTGTAAATCTCCTCTGTACCCTCTCTCGTGTGATCACATCCTTCCTGAAATGTGGTCACCAGAACTGTGCACAGTACTCTAGCTGTGGTCGAACTCGTGTTTTATACAGTTCCAGCATAACCTCCCTGCTCTTATATTCTCTACATCGGCCAAAAAAGGAAAGTATTCCGTAAGCCTTCTTAACCACCTTATCCACCTGTCCTGTTACCCTCAGGAATCAGTGGACATGCACTCCAAGGCCCCTCTGTTCACAAATTGAGAGATTGTTCAGTTAGATTGAAAGAGCAACGTTAAAACATAATAATTCGATGTAATCCTTCACTGCAGAAGACACAGACATACAAGCGAGAGGCATGGAGTGTGAAACATCGGGGTAGAGGGAGAAAAATAGATGGAGATGGTAACAAATTGGAAAGGAGTGATAGGCACATAGAGAGAGGTAATCTCTGGTAAACTCTCTTGCTGGTAATCTCTCTCCATCTCTATCTCTCTCTTCCCCTCCCTTCTACCCTCTGAAACCCTATTTCTTCTCTCTGTTACTCTCTTTCGGAGTCTATCTCTTTACTTTTCTCCCTCTATCTCTATCTCCCTCTGCACACGATCTCAATCTCTCCCTCTTGCTCTCAGGATGGGAAGAGGGAGAAAGAGAGGCAGAGAAAGGGTGTCGCAGGCAGTGAGAGATGAGGAGAAAGAGACAGAGGAACAGTGAATCTGGCATTGGTAGATGGATCTTTACTCTGTATCTAACCCTGTGCGTACCTGTCCTGTGAGTATTCGATGGGGACAGTCTCGGACGGGGGAACTGTCTAAAAATCAAAAATTAGTCGAAAGCCCTTTCAAAGATGAAATTTAGAAACACTTCTGCATACAAAGGGTGGTAGAAGTTTGGAACTGTCTTCCACAAATGACCCCTCCCTATCTCTGCAATCTCCTGCAGCTCCACAATCCACCAATATCTGTGCTCCTCAAATTCTGCCCTCTTGAGCATCCTCAATTTGAATTGTTCCAAAATTTGTGGCCGTGCCTTCAAATTGCCAAGACCCTAACTCTGGAATTCCTTTCCTACACCTCTCCGTCTCATTAACTCTCTTTCCTCTTTGAAGATGCTCCCTCAAACCAACCTCTTTTTGTTCGTCCAGTGTAATATCTCCTTCAGTGACTCGGTGTCAACTTTTTAATTGCCTTTTTTGTTTGTTGGATGTGTGCGTTACTGGCCAGGACAGCATTTATTACCCATTCCTAATTGCCCTTGAGAAGGTGGTGTTGAGCCTCCTTCCTGAACCGCTGCAGTCCATGTGGGGTAGGTATACCCACAGTACTGTTGGGAAGGGAGTTCCAGAATTTTGACCCAGTAACAGTGAAGGAATGGTGATATCGTTTCAAGTTGGGATGGCGTGTGACTTTAGTTGTTGTTTGCGGACAGTATTTTCAGTGCGCAGTCCATTTAAATTTTTAATTATTTATTTTTTTCACGTGGCTAGATGTAAAGTTTCTCCGACAATCTGACTGCCTCCCCGTATCTCCTCACTCTTTCTGCCCGTCTCTCCCTCCTTCTCTAAATCCACTGCTTTACTCTGTATCTCAACACACTGTACCTGCCCTGGGATGTCTCATTCTGGTGCTTAAGCAATGAGTTATACACTTCCAGCATAACCTCCCTGCTCTTATATACTTTAAGAGCCTTGTTGGGAATGTCACTGCAGTTTGAAAATATGAAACACTGATCCAACATTCACCCCTAAAACACTCACACGAAACTCAACAAAGCAGGACTGGGCAGATAATGAGGATTGTTAATGATTGATACAACTTGTCTCATCCTCTCTCTGTCTCTCCCTCTCTTGTCTGTTTCTTCCCATCTTTCTCTCTCTCTCTCCCTCTCTCCCCCGCACCCTCTCCCTCTTTCTCTGCCTCTTTCCATGACTGTCTCTAACAACATCTCTCTCTCCTTGGACAGAAATGTTTTTATCCATTTCTTGGTTAATTTTGAACCTATAAATCTTGCTCTTGCTAGGAACGTCACTGCAGTTTGAAAATATCAAACATTGATCAACACTCGCCCCCTAAACACTCACACTAAACCCCCAATACCGGACTGGGCAGACAATGGGGATTGTTACTGGGGTTTCGTCAATGTCTCATTTCGCTATCACTTCTGTCTCTCACTGTCTTCCACTTTGTCCCTTTCTCTCCATTTCCCCATTTGCTTTCGTTTCCCTGTCTCCTCTTTCCTTCATCGCACCCAGCTTTATAAATAAATCGGGCGCTTCCTCCACTTTATAAATAGAGAGGGAGCTCCTTCCACTTTATGCGTGGAGGTGGAGCTCCCTCCACTTTATACACAGAAAGGGAGCTCCCTCTGTTTTATTTAGCTGCCGTGGTGGGATATGAGCCCCTGTCCCCAGGCCATCAGGTTGGGCCGATGGATTACGTGACCAGTGATATTATCACGACACAACTGCCTCCCAAATGGATGCGTACAGTGTCTGTCCCGTAATGTCACTCACAGTAGTTTCTGGGCTGTCACCCTGAACATGGTCCCGAATCAGAGATTCAAATTTCACATTTTAACTGGGAAAAGGCAGGAACAGAGTGAAACAGGATTGCTTTTGTCCATGGATTCAGTGTCCACTGCAGACAGATCAGTTACATTTGCAATAGAAATGCCAGCAGTGAACAAGGTCAATACAATAATATGGAAAATGTAAATGACGCCTCTCATAATTGAAGCATCCGTCCAGTATGAGTACAGATTTCAGATTTATTCCGAGAGAGGTCTTACTCAGAAAATGTCATTGACATTGAAATGATTGTGTTTTATCCACCACATTATTTACATCAGAGTCAAAGCTGCTGATGTAATGTGTTTGTTCAGGAAAGTGTAACTAATAGCAATGATCAGGGGTATAACCGTGTCAGTGGAGACTTATCCCCTGTATAAATCAGGACCCATTGGAATGGATCAGCTCAGAGTGCCTGGTGGAGCTGTGGATTCCAGGCTCACAGAAGACTCTGCTTCTCACAGGAATAGGATATCCAGTAATGCATCAGATACAAGGCAGTTACTATCCGTTGCTAGCAGCAATTGGAGTTGCTGGTAAGCAGTATCTCAGCTGTTAATGGTGTAAATCGATTTTAACTGAGCTGCTGTACTGGGTATTATTTCCCTCTGTGTGTGTTCCACAGCCGCCTGTTCTTTTCCAGAAATTTACTGATGGAATCTCATTATTGTCTACTCTTTCATTCTTGCAGGAACTGCATTATGTATTTAATGGTTTTGTTTTTAGTAACTGTGGCATTATTACTGGATTATTCTGTGTATTGAATGTATTGGAATGAGATGTTTCAGTGAGGATCAATAATCTGACCATTAGGAGTTTTAAACAGTTTCATGATGTGGATCTAACCGGTCCTGGAATATTTTTAGGATTTTTTTCAGTGATTGATAATGAGACATCTCAAGGTTTCAGTGTTACAAGCGGACAGAACAATGTCCTCCCTCCCCAATAACATGGCTCAGTTTAACAGGAAATTCAATGTATTTATTGATTATCAATGTTATCAAATATTATTTCATTCTGTGTGTGTCTGACGCTGCTTCAGAACTCTGGCTACTGAACTGAGTTTGCTGCTGACACTTTCACTTCTCCTTCTCTGCTTCACTGTGGACCTTCACTGTCATTGGAATACATTGTAAAATAGAAAGTATTGATGTGATGTTTTACTGGTTTTCACTCTGTCAGTTGGAATCAAGAGACTTTACATTTTTCTGTAGATTATCAGCTGCAGCGCTGATGTTGGTGTTTTATTCATTAAACACTCCCACATTCAAACAGATTACTTTATAATTCCAGGAGAAGGAATTTCAATGATTGTGAGGTTTGTCTGGAAGTAGCTTTCGATCCTGTTTATTCCATGTATTGTAGATGAAGTGAAGAGTGCAGGTGAACAGGTGGAGACTTGAGTGTTCTGTAGATGCATTAAATTATTCACAGAGGTTTCACCATTGAACAAACTGACTCTGAGAATAGAATCATTGATCCTGGGGCTGGTGAACAGAACACAGACACAGAATGTTAGGAATAAATCATTTGTGAATAGTAGCATTAAGTAACAATTTAAAGGGTGTGAGTACTCCAGAGAGATAAGGAAGGAGAAAAGGAGCAGGGAGAACGAAACCGACGGGAAAGGAAAAGCAGAAGTAAAGAGAAAGAGAAAGAAGCAGCAGTGTAAATAATTCATTATCATAAAGTGCTGGAATGTCCAGAACAATTAGTGAGAGAAACTGTGAGTTGAAGTTGTCTGTTGTCAGATTGTGTTCATTTTCCTGTTGGACTTGATCCTCTGTGTTGATTTCTGTCAGCTCCTCATTTTGTTTTGTAGAAAGTTCCAATTCCTTACTTAGTGACTGAATAAACAGAATAGAATCAGTTCATCACTGATGGTAATTCATTATTTAAATACTGCACTTTAAAATCTCTGTGACTGCTGAATTCAATAAAGAGCGAGGCTGATATCAGAAATATATTTACATTTATATTTAATAGCCTGTACAAACTAAATATATTGACTATATTGTATAAACAATGAACTGTTCTCCAACATCAATAACCACAGGGATTATTGTTTGAATGTATGAATTGAGTTGTATTACTGGGATCTATAGATTAGATTTCCTCTAACACTCTGCTGCAGTCTCTCCCTGTGAATCTCAGCCTCTCCTCTCACTGTATTGAACCCTCAGTCTCCTCATCCATTGCTTCAGTTTATCCACTTTCCCAAACCATCTGCTCCAGTCTCCCCTCCTGCTCCAACATGTCCTTTTCCTTCTCTCCCTCCCAATCTCACTCACTGGCTCCACCTCCAGCTGCCACGTCCAACCTGATAGGAATACAGTAACATGGGAGCAGGAGGAGGCCATTCAGCCCTTCGAGCCTGCTCTGCCATTCTAGATCTTTGCTGATTCTCTAACACAGCGCTGCAGTTTTCCATTTGATAACAGTCTCTGTCGGTTCCCTGAACCCAGAGCAACAAACCAGCTACACATCCCGCTCTCCCCAAACCTTCCCAACCAACAGTCTGCAGACACAATCCCAATTAACACATTGGATTCCATCTCTGTAAAACCCCTTCTCATTCCCCACTGACACTACATCCTCACTCAGTACTTCCAGTAGATCCAGTGCTGACTTTATATTCACTTTCTGCATCATTTTCCTAATTCAATATTAATAATTGTGTTTTCATACATTTCACTGTGACAAAGCACTGCCCGGGTCAATGGATCGGATTTCACTGCTCGATGCAGCAACCAAGATGGAAATTTCAGCCCAGATCCTGTCAAACTGTTGCTTTGTCTCCAGGTCTGATCAGTAATTTCTCTGCTTCCCTTTCTCTCTCTCTTCCAATTAACTTGGTGGCGATTGTGATCCTGTCCCGAGGAAAGTGCGGTCTCTCCAAATGTATCAGTGTCTACCTGGTGGGAATGGCAGTGTCTGATCTCCTGGTCGTTATCACTAATCCCATATTGAGATGGATTGTTTTAATTTATTTCCCATATTCATTCCTGAGAATTACTCCTGTGTGTTCTCTCATTAAAGTTCTGTTTTCTGCATCCACAGTTGTTTCTGTCTGGCTCACAGTCACTTTCACCTTTGATCGATTTGTGGCCATTTGTTGTGAGAAGCTGAAAACAAAATATTGCAGCGAGAAAAGGGCGGCCGTGGTTGTGGGAACAGTGAGTGTGCTGGGCTGTTTCGAGTCTCTCCCCTGGTACTTTACAGCGGAACAACAATACATTATTGATTATGTTCCCATGGGTTGTGTTAATAAACTGAGCTTCTTGACTTCCCCCATATGGGGGGCATTTGAATTGTTTAACCTCATTTTAACCCCTTGTGTCCCGGTCTTTCTGATTTTGCTGCTCAATGTTCTGACTGTCAGACGGATTTTATTCTCCAGTAAAGTCCGCAGGGGATTCCGGCGCCACAGCAATTCAGAGAATCACAAGGACCCAGAGATGGAGAATCGCAGGAAATCAATTATTTTACTCTTCAGTATATCCGGCAGTTTTATCCTGTTATGGGTGACCCGGGTTGTGTTTATCATTGAGAGGAGAATTACAGATAATTATTATTATTCCTCCTACACTGACCCTCTCTATATCACAGATCACACATCAAAGATGCTGCTGGTTCTCAGTTCCCGCACCAACACATGTATTTACATTGTGACCCAGACTAAATTCAGACAGGAGCTGAAGAAGGGGGTGAAATAGCCTCTCAATCTCATTGTTAAATTAGTGAAATCATAGAAAGAGCTGCAGGGTTTCAAACACTGGAACTAAATCCCGTTCCCCCTCCTCCCCCACCCCCCCAGACCCACAGCTCCACCTCCCAACCTCCACCCGCCTCTGTGATTATTTGACCTGGGCCATCTTTAGTCCTGGCAGCGAATGAACGTGCAGACCCTGATGGTTCACGGGAATAGGATACGTTTGCGCATGTGCCAGTGCAGCGCCACCTCGTGGTTGCTGTTGTCAACAACCGCAGCCAGTGGACAAAGCTGCAAATCGTGGTGAATGTGAGGTTGTGTGAGAGGGACATTAACTGCAGTGAGACAGGGACACCAGGAGATGGAGAGGGTGAGGAAGGGACAGTAACTGCAGTGAGACAGGGACACCAGCAGATGGAGATGGTGAGAGTGGGACAGTAACTGCAGTGAGACAGGGACACCAGCAGATGGAGATGGTGAGAGGGGGACATTAACTGCAGTGAGGCAGGGACACCAGCAGATGGAGATGCTGAGCCATTACTGATGGGAGATTCCCTTGCTGAGTTTGAAAGTTTCCACAAGTCTGAAGAATTTACTTTATTGTAAACTTGAGATGCTGAATAAAATAATTTCAATGCAACTTTTGTAAAATGGCTATTTTTCTACTGTGTAAACGCTTGCAACATGAAACTCGTTCCTGTTTGGAAAATTATATTGAGTGATTAAAGATAATGTACAAATAAAACAACAGGATCAAATAAAACTCAAACAGTCATTTAAAAATAAAAACACTCAATATAAGTTGTGTTGAGTTCTTGATCACTAACGTTATGAAATCTCTCTCTCACACACTTCTCTTTCTATGTTGATATCTTCTCTACTATAACTAAGAGTAGTTGAAATTTTGATCCAATTGTCTTTTGAAAGTGAATATTGAATCTGCTTTCAGAAACCTTTCAAACTTGCCTATTTGTTCCTCCCCTCTGCGAGTGTAAACAGTCCCTCCTCATATCTCCAAACTGAGGGAAAGATTTTGAATACAATGCAATTAATTTCTCCAGGACAGCAGCTGCAGAGGATCTGGAACCTCCTAAATTTGGACAAACAATGAACAAAAATCCCTCTGAATCCCCCGGGAGAACAGAGGATAGAAACAGTCTGGAAGCAAAGGGAAACAAGTGACACTTTATTGCAGCAGAAAAAAGTCTTTGTCAGAATGTTTACGTCTTTATTGCTGAACTTTATATAAACTGGAGGTGAAAAGTGGAAGATGTTTAATACCATTTGTGATAAATGGCCATTTCCCAGCTTTGTAAACCCTTGTAACATTAAACTGGTGAATGTTAAGAATGTTTTATTGATTGATTACAGCTAATACATAAATACAGCAGCATCAAATACAGGGCAAAGAATCATTGACAAATATAACTGTAAATATGGGTAAGAATTGTTGTGTGAAATGTCACTGGTGATAAAAGTTCTCTTCACTGCCTCATTAACCTGGCTCTAGTTTCAGTCTTTGTCACACAGTGGAAATGAAAAACCGAATAAAAACCGCATGTTTGCACTGCAGTCAAACAGGCCTCTCCAGCAATAACACTTTGTCAGAATTTCAAGGTAATTGCAATGAGTCATTTTCTGAACTTTCTGTTAACTGGAGGTGAATAGTGAAAGACATTTAATACAATTAGTGTTAAATCGCCATTATCCAAACCGGTCCCTCCAGGTTTTAAATGACAACAGTTTTTCTGTTCTGTTAATGAGGTTTTTGGGGGAGGGAGAGAGAGAGAGAGAGGCAGACAGGTTTCTATCTGGAATGGTCCATTTGGGATATGTCTGGAATATCCCTCTCTCCCCCATTCGCTGTTTACACAGAGACTCACCTTGGACTGCCCCATACCTGGGAGGGACTGTCCAGATGGAGGAAGCTGAGAGCTGGTTGGTTGAGCGGCATTTTGGGTAGACTGTCTGTTTTGAGTGACAGGTTCTGGGATATATGAGGACAACATCAGACCACATTCTTTCCTTCCATGCGGCTGGTTTCTGAAGGTGAGTTTCTGTGTCTCAATCTCTGTGCCCAGGTGAATTGGAACTGATTACAGTGTGTGTGTGAGAGAGAGTACAGTCTGAATCCCTCACTCTCTCTGTCCCGGTCCTGACGCATTTCTCCAAATCCCACCACAATGCCCCTCTCCAGGATCTCTTCCCCATGGATGAGCTGATGGCGGGAAGGTGTTAGAGTCCAACGATGGAAAGCAGACGGTGTGGGATGCTGAGTATCACATCTTTATTGTCTGTTTCTGCTTTTCTCCCTTCTTCTGACTCAGTCTCTTTCACTAAGTCTCTCACACTGAATCTCTCTCTGAATCACTCTCCCACTGAATCATTCTCCCACTGAATCTCTCTCACTGAATCTCTCTTCCACTGAATCTCTCTCTCACTGAATCTCTCTCCCACTGAATCTCTCTCCCACTGAATCTCTCTCCCACTCAATCTCTCTCCCACTCAATCTCTTTCTCACTGAATCTCTCTCCCACTGAATCTCTCTCCCACTGAATCTCTCTCTCACTGAATCTCTCTCTCTCACTGTATATCTCTCTCACTGTATATCTCTCTCACTGAATCTCTCTCCCACTGAATCTCTCTCCCACTCAATCACTCTCTCACGGAATCTCTCTCTCACTGAATCACTCTCCCACTGAATCTCTCTCCCACTGAATTTCTCTCCCACTCGATCTCTCTCCCACTCAATCACTCTCTCACTGAATATCTCTCACACTCAATCTCTCTCTCACTCAATCTCCCTCTCACTCAATCTCTCTCTCACTGATACTCTCTCACTCAATCTCCATCACTCAATCTCTCTCTCATTCAATCTCTCTCTCACTCAACCTCTCTCTCTCACTCAATCTCTCTCTCTCACTCAATCTCTCTCTCTCTCACTGAAATTCTCTCTCACTGAAACTCTCTCTCATTGAATCTCTCTCTCACTCAATCTCTCTCTCACTGAAACTCTCTCACTCAATCTCTCTCTCACTCAATCTCTCTCTCACTCAATCTCTTTCTCACTCAATCTCTCTCTCACTGAAACTCTCTCTCACTCAATCTCTCTCTCACTCAATCTCTCTCTCACTCAATCTCTCTCTCACTGAAACGCTCTCTCACTGAATCTCTCTCTCAATGAAACTCTCTCGCACTCAATCTCTCTCGCACTCAATCTCTCTCGCACTCAATCTCTCTCGCACTCAATCTCCCTCGCACTCAATCTACCTCTCACTCAATCTCCCTCTCACTGGCTGTCCCTCGCACTCAATCTCCCTCGCACTCAATCTCCCTCGCACTCAATCTCTCCTCACTCAATCTCTCCTCACTCAATCTCTCCTCACTCAATCTCTCTTCCACTCAATCTCTCTCTCACTGAATCTCTCTCTCTCTCTCTCAATCTCTCTCTCTCTCAATCTCTCTCGCACTGAATCTCTCTCTCACTCTCTCTATTTCTGAATCTCTCCCTCACCTTGTATTTCTGTCTCTGTGTTTCTCACTATCTCTCTGTTCCTCCATCTCTCTCTATCTCCCTCACTTTGTGTTTCTCTCTCTCTCTGAGTGATTGTGCGTCTTTCTGTCTCAGTGGCTTTCTCTGTCCTCTCTCTCAATCTCTCTGTGATTCTCTGTTCTCTCTCTCAATCTCTCTGTGATTCTCTGTCCTCTCTCTCAATCTCTCTGTGTTTCTCTGTCCTCTCTCTCAATCTCTCTGTGATTCTCTGTCCTCTCTCTCAATCTCTCTGTGATTCTCTTTGTCTTTCTCATTGGCTTTCTGTCTGTCTCTTTGGTGCCTTCAATTTCTTTGTGTCTCTGTTATTTCCCTCCACTTTTTTCCCTTCTCTTTTTCTCTCTCTTTCTTTGTATCTTTCTGTCGTCTCTATTTCTCTTTCTGTCATTTCTCTCTCTCTTTCCAAATTTTTCTTTCTTTTCCTGACCCTATCCACCATGCTCAATTTATCCACCGCTCTCAATTTATCCACCACCCGCAATTTTTATCCACCACGCAAAACTTTTTCCTGCAATTACCCCCACCAGAAAACATCCCCCCGTTGTACAGACACCCCCGATCTAAATAATCCTCATCTGCAGACAACTGTCTGATATCCCCTGTTAAATGACCCCCATCTAATTATCCCCTTCCCTCTGTTACAAGTCAACCCATCAAACTACCACCCGCCCAGGACAGATTCCCATCTAAATAGACCCCGGGAACAAACACCTATTTAAATTTCCCCCGGGAACAAACCACCATCTGAATAACACCCAAAGGAACAGACCCCGATCTAAATACCCCCCGGGAACAAACTCCTATCTTAATACCCCCACCCCGGAACAGACTGCCATCTAAATACACCCCCCAGAACAAACTGCCATCTAACTACACACCAGGAACAAACTCCCATCTAAATACCCTCCCAGGAACAAACTCCCATCGAAATACACCCCGGGAACAAACGCCCAACTGAATACATCCCCAGAACAAACCCCCATCTAAATACACCCCCAGGAACAAACTCCCATCTAAATACCTCCCCATGAACAAACTCCCATCTAAATACCCCCCAGGAACAAACTCCCCACTGAATAACCCCCCAGGAACAAACCCCCATCTCAATACCCTCCTGGAACAAACTCCCCTCTGAATAACTCCCCAGGAACAAACTCCCATCTCAATACCCTCCTGGAACAAACTCCCCTCTGAATACCCCCCCCCCTGGAACAAACTCCCATCTTAATACCCTCCGGGGACAGACTCCAATCTCTATACCCTCCTGGAACAAACTCCCCTCTGAATAACCCCGCAGGAACAAACTCCCATCTAAATACCCTCCTCTAATAAACTCCCCTCTGAATACCCCCGGGGAAGAGACTCCCATCTCGATACCCGCCCGCAACAGACCCCCATCTAAATACCCCCCGTTCTGTGAACAGACTCCCATCTAAATACCCCCCATTAACTGAACCCAATCTTCTTCTCCCCCCGCTCTCCACTGTAAACTCTCCCGGTTTCTAAATACCCTCCCTGTCCTGTAAAAGCCCCCCTCTCTACTAATTCCCACCCTGTATCATCACCCCCGTGAACAGCCCCCTACCCCCCTCACCCACCACCGTGTTATTCCCACCTCCATCACTTTCCGGGGTTTGGCTCCGTCTCCCGACAATCTTTCGTTCATTCTAATTCAAGATCTGGATAAGCCACTGGAATTCCAACAACTTGCTCCCAGATCCCTGGCACCTTTAACTCCTGTCCGGCCAAAATCAGGGCCGGGCATAGAGCAAGGACCTTCAGAGGCTAACTGGCATTCTGAGCCTTTAACGCACAGGACACAGCCCTCTCTGCAGAAAGTTGTTTCACCTGCTCTCCCCATCGGCTTCAGGGAATAAAACATAGGGGGAAACACACAAACACTCACACATTTATTTTGCACAGGGACGGGAAGAGGCCATTCAGCCCTTTGATCCTCTCCCACCCATGTTAGATAATGGCTGACTTCCCCCTTCCCCCATTGAACCACAAGGAGACAGGCAGAGACAGTCGGGGAGCAGATACACAGAGAGTCAAAGAAACACAGGGCTGGACTCGGACTTGGTGCCAATGGTGCAAACCAGGTTGGAGGGGAGGAGAGTGGTTGTGTATCGGCTGTCCGTTCAGCATCTCTCCCCTGTTTTTACCTCAATGGGAGTAAAACTGGGCAGAGATGGAAAGCAGGATCCCAGTTCACAATCACCCTGTACAACACCAAAGCAGCGAGTTCAAATCCACCCCCAGACAGAGGGACAGAAACACAGAAAACAGATCCTGGGATTAGGACAGAACAGAGAGAGAGAGAGAGAAATAAATGGAAAGGGAGCTGGAGAATGAGATGCAGGGAGTCCGAACCCAGTTGGACAAATGGAGAACAGAGAGTCAGAAATACTGAGAAGGGCAAAGAGAGAGAGAAATGGAGACATACACAGAGATGTAGATATTGAGAAAGATCGCAGACAAAGAGAGAGATGCAGAGACAGAAAGATGCGGAGGGGCAGAGATACAAAGTAAGATGCGTTTACAGAATAGAGAGGGGTGTCCTGGGATGGGGGAATGCATAGATAATCTTGCAGGAAAGGAGGAGCAGAGATGGAAATATTCAGGGATTTGGAAGTGAGTGGGAGAAGAGAGATAGACAGATAAAGATGCAGAGAGTCGCAGAAAGAGAGGGACAATGGAAACCTGTGAGGCTCTAGAGAGAGGCAGAGATAGAAAGGATGTTGAGAGATGCAGAGATAGGGATTTAAAGATGTGAAGAAACAGAGTTAGGAACAAGGAGGAAGGTGCAGGGAACAAGTTGCAGCAAGAGATGGAGAGAGGGAAGTCTTTGGGATTACATTGACTGTTCTGGAGCAGCGCTTCCCAAACTATTCCCTTCGGCAGCGCCCTCCAGCCCCCTCCCTATTGGTAAAAAAATCCACAGACCCCCGAAAACACAAAATCAAAATACTGGATGGATGCTGGAAATCTGAAATAAAAACCGAGCTGGAAACACTGAGCATTTCCAGCACTTTGTTTTTCTATCAGCCCCGAAATCACACAGTTTTCTTTTCTGGATCGAGAAATTAATTTGACAATGACAAATATATTTTTATTATTACTTTCCCTCTCCGGTTAAAGCTCTTGTCAGGGAATTCCACATGGCCAAAAGATTCTCCCTCTGCATCATCACAGCTGCAGCTTCCGAAAAGATTCTCCTTGGGAATAAGAGAAATAACATTGATTTAAAACAAAGCAAAGCATTTTTGAACAGAAATAAAACACAGCGAGAGCCCAGGACTCTCTCTCAAACTCACTGACATAAAACAATCTCTCAGTGACTTACAAACACATCCCCTGACACAGAGCCAGAGACTGGGAAGTGTGGATGTGTTTACCCTGTCATTTCCTGCTCTCTCTCTCTCTCTATTTCTCTGTGTGTCTCTCTACATCTGTTTCTGCCTCATTGTAAAAGCACACAAACACTGGTGACCCCCCATCCCCTCTCCTGGAGAAGGATAGAGAGAGAAATCCACATTTCCATCCCTGAAAATGTGAATTCAAATGGTCCCCCGGTGTTTCATTTCACTGTCAAATTCAGCCCACAGCCTAAAACACCAGCAATATTCGGGAATGAGAACAAGCCTTTACAAACCTTCACATTTCACGCATTTCATTGCTGATTCACAGAAGTATTTGACACTCAATGAATTTATTTTTAAAGTGCTCGTCACTGTTGCAAAGTTGGAAATGATGCTGGCCATTGGTACACAGCAAGATCCCACAAGCAGCAGTGTGATAACAGCCGGCAAGCTGTGCACAGCAAGATCCCAGCAATGGTGACACTTCAACCAAGGTTTTGAGTGTGGATTTCTCTCTCTCTCTGTCTTTCTCCATCTTTCTCTGCCTTCGCTCCCTCACCCACACTCCGCATCATTCTCTCTCTCTGTTTAACCTGCCACCTCCAGCTATTTCTCACTCTCCCTCTTTTTCTCTCCATCTGTGTCTGCCTCGGTGTTGCAATGCAGGAATTGATGAAGGGAATGTATGCACAGCAGGATCCCACAATGCGATCAGAGCCAGATATCCGAAAACAGTCCTCAGAAAATGCTAAACTCCATCTTTAAACATATTACAAACCTGTATACAGCTTCATGTTCCCCTCAGGAGCTGTTGACACTCAATGAATTAAATTTTAAAGTGGGCCTCAATGTTTCAATGCAGGAAACCTGCAGGCAATCTGTGCACAGCAAGAGGCAGCTATATGACAATATGCAGGTAAACTGTTTTTAGTGATGTAAGTTTAGAGATGCCAGAGGGAGGAACATTCCTGCTGTTTGAAAACTCAAACACCCATCTCCCTGTCTTTCTCCTGCTCCCGCCCAACACCCCATCCACATCTGTTTCTTTTTCTCTCGATCTGGGATTTAATCTGTATTGAAACGCCCTCTGAAGTGTTTCTGTCACCGTTTAAAATAACCACACGTCACATTGTGGCTCCTATTGATTCATGGTTAAAATAGGGAAAGTGCAGGGGAGAGAAAAGCAGAGGAAGATGGAGAGAAAACACAGAGAAATCCACACTTATACCCTCAGGAAGCTGAATTTTAAAGTGTCCTCATTGTTTGAATGTAGGAAATGCGGCAGGGCACTAGATGCACAGCAAGATCCCACAAGCAACAATCTTCGGGTGGAGCCAGAGGCAATGGGCGAGGTGCGAAATGAGGACTTTGCATCAGTATTCACCAAGGAGAAGGATTTGATTGATGATGAGCCTAGGGAAGGGAGTGCAGATAGTCTCAGTCATCTCATTATCAAAAAGGAGGTGGTGTTGGGTGTCTTGCAAAGCATTAAGGTAGATAAGTCCCCAGGGCCTGATGGGATCTACCCTAGAATACTGAGGGAGGCAAGGGAAGAAATTGTTGGGGCCTTGACAGAAATCTTTGCATCCTCATTGGCTACAGGTGAGGTCCCAGAGGACTGGAGAAAAGCCAATGTTGTTCCTTTGTTTAAGAGGGGTAGCAAGGATAATCCAGGAAATTATAGGCCAGTCAGCCTTATGTCAGTGGCAGGGAAACTATTAGAGAGGATTCTTCGGGACAGGATTTACTCCCATTTCGAAACAAACGAACTTATTAGCGAGAGGCAGCATGGTTTTGTGAAGGGGAGGTCGTGTCGAACAAATTTGATTTAGTTTTTTGAGGAAGTGACGAACATGATTGATGAAGGAAGGGCCCTGGATGTTGTTTATATAGACTTTAGCAAAGCCTTTGACAAGGTCCCGCATGGCAGACTGGTGAACATGGGATCAGAGGTGAGCTGGCAAGATGGATACAGAACTGGCTCGGTCATAGAAGACAGAGGGTATCAGTGGAGGGGTGTTTTTTCTGAATGGAGGGATGTGACTAGTGGTGTTCCGCAGGGATCAGTGCTGGGACCTTTGCTGTTTGTAGTATATATAAATGATTTGGAGGAAAATGTAGCTGGTCTGATTAGTAAGTTTGCGGACGACACAAAGGTTGGTGGAGTTGCGGATAATGATGACGATTGTCAGAGGATACAGCAGGATATCGATCGGTTGGAGACTTGGGCGGAGAAATGGCAGATGGAGTTTAATCCGGACAAATGTGAGGTAATACAATTTGGAAGGTCTAATGCAGGTGGGAGGTATACAGTAAATGGCAGAACCCTTAGGAGTATTGACAGGCAGAGAGATCTGGGCTTACAGGTCCACAGGTCACTGAAAGTAGTAACGCAGGTGGATAAGGTAGTCAAGAAAGCATTCGGCATGCTTGCCTTCATCGGTCGGGGCATAGAGTATAAAAGTGACAAGTCATGCTGCAGCTGTACAGAACCTTAGTGAGGCCACACTTAGAATATTGCGTGCAATTCTGGTCGCCACACCACCAGAAAGACGTGGAGGCTTTGAGGAGGGAACAGAGGCGGTTTACCAGGATGTTGCCTGGTCTGGAATGCATTAGCTATGAGGAGAGGTTGGAAAAACTCGGATTGCTTTCACTGGAACGACGGAGGTGGAGGAGCGACATGATAGAGGTTTACAAAGTTATGAGCGGCATGGACAGAGTGGATAGTCAGAAGCTATTTCCCAGGGTGGAAGAGTCAGTTCCTGGGGACATAGGTTTAAGGTGTGAGGGGCAAAGTTTAGAGGGGATGTGCGAGGAAAGCTTTTTACACAGATCGTGGTGAGTGCCTGGAACTTGCTGCCAGGGGAGGTGGTGGAAGCACATATGATAGCGACCTTTAAGAGACATCTTGACAAATATATGAATAGGAAGTGAATAGAGGGATATGGGCCACGGAAGTGCAGAAGGTGTTAGTTTCGGCAGGCATCAAGATCGACGCAGGCTTGGAGGGCCGACTGGCCTGTTCCTGTGCTGTACTGTTCTTTGTTCTTTGAAGAATGTAGGGGCATTAGAGAGGGTGCAGAAAAGATTCATGAGCAAGTTTCCAGGGATGAGGGACTTCAGTTACGTGGATAGATTGGAGAAGCTGGGGTTGTTCTCCAGAGAGAAGAGAAACTTGTGATTAGATTTGATAGCGGTATTCCAAATCATGAGGGGTCCGGACAGAACAGATGTAGGAGTAGGAATGCAGCACATAGGACATTCCAGACCCATTTCTGTTGAGTGTTTACTTGAACAAGTGAGTTGAACAGTTAATATTTTTAACTTACTTAACCCTTGTGTTCCCACAAAGATCAAGCTAACAAATTCAACAGTGGCCACTTTGACTTCATCCCATCGTGTCTTCTGTCCATTCTCTCAGGATAGCACAGATAACTGTAGTCATAGTATTAAGCTGACAATTGATCAGTTACATTGTTAATTCAGTCCATATTTACAGTACACACGGTACCTTACTGTTGTAATAAAGACATATAGTATCTATTCAACTCACTGGGGCAAAATTTCACTGGCTCAAAATTCTGCCAAATACTAAAGCATTCCACAATGCAAGACTCTCAAATTCAACACAAGTTTACATTTCTGAGTCTCGCTGATCTGTTCTCATTCACTGAGGGATTACTGATGCTTATCCTCCACATGAGCAGTCGTCCTAATCCCGTGTGCCTGTCCTGCTCCCAAACCCGGCATTCGCTTACATTAAGGCAAGTGATACAGGAGCGTCTCAGTGACTGAGGCAGGTGAGTCTTGAGCCGGAGCCGGGGACAGTGAGTGACCCGGGTTCATCCGACACTCCAGGCAAAAGGTGGTAGTACTTTGGAACGGGTCTTCTGCACACGCAAATTGATGCAAAATCAATTGTCATTTTTAAATCGAAGGTTGATCTCATCAAATGCCTTATAAAAATTGAAATATTCTTCTTTCGCGCTCTGTCCCTGAGTCACTCTGTTTCTGTGTGTTTCTGTGTGTGTGTGTGTCTCTCTACCTGTTTCTCTCCTCTCTCAGACATTTTTGAAAACTCCCACATACATCAGTTTACCATTTGAAATCAGCTGCATTTGGTTTCACCACATCTGCAGAGGTTGCACTGCCTTATGCAGGCTGGTAAGAAACCTATTTTCCGCAGTTGGCTCCAATGTTCCCGTGAAAATTTAGATGTTGTGCGTGTCCAGTTTTTTTTTTTCCGTGAGCTGTCCCTTGAAATTTTTGAAGAATCTTTGAAGACGTGTGCTATTTATTGTGGAACAGGATCTGCGTGGGACCTCTGAGGCTGCAGCACGCAGATTTGCAGGAACATTGACCAACACTCTCCATCCCACTCTCTTCCTCTTTCTCTCTGGTACTCACTCCCCATTGCTATCCTTCCCTCTCCCTCTTATTCTCCATATTTATCCCTGTCTTTCTCACTGCTACTCTCTCCATCTGGATGGAGGAGGAGAATGACAGGCATATATAGAGGCAGATTTACTCTGTATCTAATCCCACACTGTACCTGCCCCCTAGTTCTAGACTCCCCCACAAGGGGAGCATCCTCCCAGCATCTGCCCTGTAAAGTCCCCTCAGAATCTTGTATGTTTCAATAAGATCACCTCTCATTCTTCTAAACTACAATGTGTATTAGCTGCTTGCCCTGCTCAGCATATCCAGCAGTTTCTGCTGGGATCTTAGCTGAAGATGGTTGGGCTGAGGACACTACCCTGATTATCTCCTGCAGTGAAGGACTGGGACTGAGATGATTGACTCCCAACAACCACAACCATCTTCCTTTGTGCTCGGTTTGATTCCAACCAGTGGAGAGCTTTCCCCCTGATTACCACGGACTTCAGTTTTACTCGGGCTCCTCGATGTCACACTCGTCAAACGCCGCCTTGATGTTAAGGTCAGTCTCTCTTCCCAGTAGCAGACAGGAGTGATTCATTCCCACGGACCCGTTGTGCACTGAACATGTTCTGCTTCTGCACAGCCTGATACAGGTCTGTACACGGCTGATTAATGTAGCCCATCAAACACTCCCAGAGCAGGTTCAGCACAGCTTAGGAACAGAGGACAGTTCCTTTCACATTCTCTCTGTCTCTCCCTCCTACTATCACTGACAATTGGAGACGGACAGAGGGAGAGAGGGTCAGATATGAAGGCAGAGAGAGGGCTGTAGAGAGGGACAAAGTTGCAGAGAGAGAGATTGTTGAGGTGGATGAAAAGAATAATGTACAATATATTAATTTGATGTAATCCTGCACTGGCGTGTGCACAAACATATAAGAGATAGGTATGGAGAGAAAAAACATAGGGAGAGGAAGAAATGGAGATGAAGTTAGGGCCCAGGTGGACACATTTGATGATCCAGAAGGAGTAGCCTCCATTTCAAACATCCAGCAAACTATTCCAATGTGGGAGCCATCACACCCTCATGATATGTTGTTGTGGAAGTTTCAAACTGGTTTATTGATTAATTTTTAAACCTGGGATTGATAGATTCTTGTTAACCAAAGGTATTAAGAGATAAGGGGCAAAGGCAGGATCTATGGTGTAAGTTAGATCACAGATCAGCCATGATCTCATTGAATGCCGGAACAGAGTTGTGGGGTTAAATTGCATCCTCCTCTTCCAATATCCCCTGTTAAATATCCTTCTTTCTCTGCCAGTCATCCTGTCAGTCTATGTCTCTCAGTTTCTCTCTTTCTATCACTCTCTCTCTGTCTGTGCAGAGTGAGATTCACTCTGTATCCACCCCATGATGTTCCTGCCCTCGGAGTGTGTGATGGGACAGCATAGAGGGAAATTTACTCTGCGTCAAACCCAACATTGTGCTTGGCTTGGGAATATTTAATGGGACAGTGTAGCTGGAGATTTACTGCGTATCCCTTTAATTTAGAAGGTTATGGGATGATTTGATGAATGTTTTCAAGACAATAAGGGAAACTGAACAGGTGGACAGAGAGTAAATATTCCAACTGGCTGCGGAGTCAGGAATTTGGGGGCATAGTCTAAAACTCTAAACGCAGTCTAAAAACCTTTCAGGAGTAAAATGAAGAAATACTTCAACACACCAGGTGTGGTATCAGTTTAGAACTCTCTTCCACAAACGGCAATTGATGCTGAGACACTTGTTAATTTTGAATTCTGAGTTTGATAGATTTTTGTTAACCAAAGGTATTAAGGGGCAAAGATAGGTGCATAGAGTTAGATCACACATCAGCCATGAGCTCATTGAATGACAGCGGAGGGTTGAGGGGCCAAATGGCCTTCTCCTCTTCCTCTTCCCGACGACAAATATCCTGCCATCACTCTCTTTGTCTCGTTCTGTGTCTCTCTCCTTGTCTCTCTTTCTGTCTGTTTGCCTTTCTCTCTCTCCTCTCTCAAACATCTTTGGAAATCCACAAACATTAGTCAGCCATTTTAGGCTGGTTGTCGGTGGCCATTTTATGTTACCACAACACTGGGACATTTATTTCAGAGACGGACTCCTCACCAATGTAAGGGTAGTGCTTAAAATGTGACAGAGACACAGACATGGAGACATTGAGACACACAGTACTAGAAAGGAATTAATCATTCCCTTGTGCCCAATTATTTTCCCTCCACTGTGATTAGGCTGCGTGGCCTGTAATTACTCAGTCTATTACTTTATCCCTTGTTAATCAACAGTACAACATACGCAGTCCTCCAGTCCTCTGGCAGCATGACTATAACCAGAGTGGATTGGAAAATGATGGTCAGAGCCTCTGCTATTTCCTCCCTTGAACCTCTTGGCAGTCTGAGCATGGTGAATTATCAGCTTTCAAAGATGCTAAACCCCTTAATATTTCCTCTCTCACTGTTATCCCATTCAATATTTCAAGCCCCTCCTCATTGACTACAATGTTTGTGTCGTCCCCTCTTTCCTGAAGAAAGTCGCTATATATTCATTAAAAACCTCCCACAGCCAAAGACTTGCAGGTGATAGGTAAATTAGCCATTGTAAATTGTCCCTGGTGTAGGTAGGTGGTAGGGAATATGGGATTACTGTGGGGTTAGTATAAATGGGTGGTTGCTGGTCGGCACAGACTCGGTGGGACTAAGGGCCTGTTTCAGTGCTGTCTCTCTTAATAAAAATAAATAAATACATAAACCATGCCCGCATCGTCCGCCTCCACGTGTCGGAAAAAGGAGGGGAAACGATAGAAAGAAAAGGATAGAATTCTCAAGGAGGAGCAGGAACAGACTGATCTGGGGGGTATTTGTACACACATCACTAAAGGTGGCAGGGCAGGTTGATAATGTGGTGAAAACGCATAAAGTGTCTTGTGTTTTATAAATAGAGACAGAGTGTACAAAAGCAAGGGGGCTATGTTACACCTGTGTAAAACACTGGTTTGGCCTCACTTGAGGAAGGATGTGGAGGCATCAGAGAGGGTGCAGAAAAGATTCACAAGCCTGGTTCCAGAGATGAGGGACTTCAGTTACGTGGATAGATTGGAGAAGCTGGGGTTGTTCTCTGTGTCTTTCTCTGTCTTCCCCTCTCTCTGTCTCTCCCTCCTGCTATCTCTGACACGAAGAGGGTGTCAGAGGGAGAGAGGGTTAGATACGCAGGCAAAGAGAGGGCTGTCGATATGGACAAGGTTGGAGGGAGAGCGATTGTTGGGGTGGACTGAAAGGGAGAATGTAAGACATATTAATTTGATTTAATCCTTTACTGCTGTGTGCACAAACATATTCGAGATAGGTCTGGATAGAGGGAGAAATGGAGATGAATTTGGGCCCAGGTGGCCCCTCTCCCCCTCTCTCTCTCTCTCTCTGAACCTATCCCCCTCGCACCCTCTCTTTCATTCTCTCTCTCCTTCTCTCTCACCCACTCCCCCACTCTTGCCCCCCCACTCTCTCTTCCTGTCTCTCCCTCCCTACACCCCTCACTCACCCTCCCTCTCTCCCTCCCACTCTCTCTCTCCCCTCCCTCTCTCTAACTCTCTCTCGCCCTGTCTCTCTGTCGTTGAATCTCTGTCTCTCTCTCCCTCCCCCTCTATCTCTCTCTGTCTCTCACTCTGTCCCTCTATCTCTCTCTCTCTCTGTCTTTTTTTCAGTTCCTTCAGACATATGGATTTATTGGAGAGCATGGGTTATTCTCATGGTCCTTCCTATCCACTCTATCTGGGCCCATCATCATTTTCCCCACCTCGATTAAATCTCCCCTCAGCCTCCTCTGTTCCAAAGAAAACAACTCCAGCCTGTCCAATCTTTCATCATCGCTAAAATTCTCCATTCCTGAAAACCTCCTCTGCATCCTCTCTCCAGCAATTACATCCTTCCTGCAATGTGCAAACAGGAATTCATGCTGGCTTAATTGTTAATTTTTAAATCTGGGATTGATAGATTCTTGTTAACCAAAGGTATTAAGAGATAAGGGGCAAAGGTGGGATATATGGTGTTAGTTAGATTACAGATCAGCCCTGATATCACTGAATGCTGGAACAGGGTTGAGGGGTTAAATTGCCTCCTCCTCTTCCTATGTCCGATGTTAAATATCCTTCTTTCTCTCTCAGTCACCCTGTCTGTCTGTGTCTCTCTATTTCTCTCTTTCTGTCTCTCTCTCTGTTTCGGATCGAGTAGAGTGAGATTCACTCTGTATCCTCCCCATGATGTTCCTGTCCTGGGAGTGCTGGATGGGACAGTGTAGAAGGAGCATTACTCTGTATCTAATCCATGCTGTACCTGTCCAGGAAACGTTGATGGGAGAGTGCAAACAGAGAGGTCTGGGACCAGTGTCCTCATGGGGAGGACTTAATGGTGCCTCCTAATTGACTAGTTAGCAATATTGGTGCTCCATGGATGAAAGGGGCAGTGGCTGAGTGGATACGACATTGGCTGAGAGAGTGGACAATGGTTGTTTCAGACTGGAGGGAGGTATACAGTGGAGGTTTATATTAGGATCACTGATCTTTTTAATATATACTAATGACTTGGACTTGTGTTTCCAGGGCATAACTTCAATGTTTGCCAATGTTTGTGGCATCTGCAATGTAATAAACATGGAAGGGACTGGGAGCAAACTTCAGGAGGATAGAGGTAGTCTGGTGAAATGGAACACACAAGAACACAAAACGCCCAACATAGGATTGGACAGAACATGGGGATATTTTATGAAGGTTCTGTTGGTTGATTTTTACCGATGTGCAGATTGTGCAGTCTCTGTGTGTCGGTTTGTGTGAGCATCAGTGTCTGTATCTGTGTGTGTGTCTCTGCTTATGCTGTGTTTCACCCGATCTCAGTTTTTTTACTGCACAAGACAATTTCTCTCTTTATAATACAATTGGCCCTGTCTTTATTCTGTATCTTACCCCATGCTGCCCGTGTGCTGGGAAAGTGTGATGGGACAGTGCAGAGGGAAATTTACTCTGTGTCGAACCCAACACTGTGCTATTCTTGGGAGTGTTTAATGGGACAGTGTAAATGGAGCTTTACTCTTAACCCCTGTAATTTAGAAGTTTAAGGGTGATTTGATGAAAGTTTTAAGAACATTAAGGGAAACTGATAGGGTAGACAGAGAGAAACTATTCCCATTGGCTGCAGAGTCCTGAACTTGGGGACATAGTCTAAAAATCTAAACATAGTCTAAAAACATTTCAGGAGTAAAATGGATAAACAATTCAACACACCAGGGGTGGTTTCACTCTGGAACTCTCTTCAACAAACAACAATTGATCCTGAGACATTTGTTAATTTTTAAATCTGAGTTTGATAGATTTTTGCTAACAAAAGTTATTAAGTGATATGGGGCAAAGACGAGTACACGGAGTTAGATCACAGATCAGCCATGATCACATTGAATGACAGAACAGGGTTGAGGGGCCAAATGGCCTCCTCCTCTTCCTCTGTCCTCTGACAAATATCCTGCTATCACTCTCTGTGTCTGAGACACCCTCTCGGTCTGTGGCTCCCTCTTTGTATTTCTGTCTCTCTCTCTTTCCCTCCTCTCTCAGAACATCAGTCAGCTATTTCCAGTTTGTTTTCAGTGGCCATTTTATGTTACCACAGCACTGGGACATTTATTTCAGAGACTGACTCCTCACTGATGTAAGGTTAGTGCTTTAAACTTGACAGAGAAACTGATCCTGGGATTCAGCTGAATGCAGCTCCTCATCCTGTAAAGTGTTCGCAAACGTGTTGGGAAATGTATCAAAAGCTGTTTCCATTCAGACATTCCTGCATTGTGGAAGTGTGAGCTATCTTTGCAGAGACAGGAAATAGGGGTGTTTGAATGCACCTGCAGGTTTTGGTTGATGCAGTAAGGTAAGAATTTGAATTGTGTCCCTTGCACATACACAGAATTGAAGGTATTTACAGAACACCACATGAAGTAGTTTACCAATGTCTGACATACTTCAAAGACTTCAGACACATGGAAGAAGAGAAGGGAACAATATCCAAAACCTGAGACAGTCAGACAACAGCAGTAGGAAAATGAATCTCTTTATGGGTTTTAATTTGAAGGCCTGAGCTGATGATTGAAAAAGCAGGAATTCAAATCCCACACAGGGCTGTTGTGAATTTGAACTGTTTTTTTCTTTAAAAAAACATAAATCTGGAATTTAAAAACCTCTAGGATGGAATGATTCACTCCTGTCTACTAGTGCAAAGCCCGTGTGTGTCTCAGTTTTGCTGCATTTATTAATAACTTAAGATGATGTGGTAGAATGCCACATACCCAAGTTTTCCAATGACACAAAAATAGGCAGCATTGTAAGCAGTGTAGCTGGAAGCATCAAATTACAGAGAGATATTAATATCTTAAACAAATGGGCAAAACTGTGGTCGACAGATTTCAATGTCAGTAAAAAAGACGAGAACAGAGTACTTTATAAATAATAAAAAAAACGAGAAGCACTGGAGGTCCAAAGAGACTTGGGGGGTCCTTGTCCATTTTTGTGCAGTGTAAATTTACCAGAATGATAACTGGACTCCAAGGGTTAACTTACGAGGTGATAGTACACAAAATAGGGATTTATTCCCTGGAATTTAGGAGGATCAAGGTGATTTGATCAAATTGTTGAGATTTTAAGGGGAACCATGCCCACATCTCCCACCTCCATACACACATTCTCTTTTTAGAACAGAGAACATAGAACAGTACAGCACAGTACAGGCCGTTCGGCCCACGATGCTGTGCCGAACTTTTAACCTACTCTCGGATCAAACTACCTACAAACCCTTCATTCTACTATCATCCATGTACCTATCCAAGAGTCGCTTAAATGTCCCTAATGTATCTGCTTCTACTACCACCGCTGGCAGCGCATTCCACGAACCCACCACTCTCTGTGTGAAGAACCTACCTCTGACATCTCCCCGAAACCTTCCTCCAATCACCTTAAAATTATGCCCCCTGGTGATAGCCCTTTCCGCCCTTGGAAAAAGTCTCTGGCTATCCACTCTATCTATGCCTCTTTTCATCTTGTACCCCTCTATCAAGTCACCTCTCATCCTTCTTCGCTCCAATGAGAAAAGCCCTAGCTCCCTCAACCTTTCTTCGTACGACATGCCCTTCCAGTCCAGGCAGCATCCTGGTAAATCTCCTCTGCACCCTCTCTAAAGCTTCCACATCCTTCCTATAATAAGGCGACCAGAACTGAACACAATATTCCAAGTGTGGTCGAACCAGGGCTTTATGGAGCTGCAGCATAACCTCGCAGCTCTTAAACTCAATCCCCTGTTAATGAAAGCCAACACACAATACGCCTTCTTAACAACCCGATCAACTTGGGTGGCAACTTTGAGCGATCTATGGACACGGACCCCAAGAGCCCTCTGTTCCTCCACACTTCCACAATGCAGGAATGTCTGAATGGAAACAGCTTTTGACACATTTCCCAACACGTTTGCTAACACTTTTCAGGATGAGAAGCGGCATTCAGCTGAATCCCAGGATCAGTTTATCTGTCAAGTTTGAAGCACTAACCTTACATTAGTGTGGAGTCAGTCTCTGAAATAAATGTCCCAGTACACAACGGGCCAAAGGGAACGATTTACTCCTGTCTGCTACTGGGAAGAGAGACTTACCTTAACATCAAGGCAGCGTTTGACTGAGTGTGCCATCAAGGAGCCCGAGTAAAACTGAAGTCAGTAGGAATCCGCTGGTTGGAGTCATACCGAGCACAAAGGAAGATGGTTGTGGTTGTTGGAGGTCAATCATCTCAGTCTCAGGACATCACTGCAGGCTGACTTAATTGTTAATTTTTAAATCTGGGATTGATAAGATTCTTCTTAACCAAAGGTATTGAGAGATAAGGGGCAAAGGTGGGGTAAATGGTGTTCGTTAGATCACAGATCAGCCCTGATCTCACTGAATGCTGGAAGAGGGTTGAGGGGTTAAATTGCCCTCCCCGCTTCCTTTGTCCGATGTTAAATATCCTTCTTTCACTCTCAGTCACCCTGTCTTTGTATGTCTCTCTATTTCTCTCTTTCCATCTCTCTCTCTCTGTCTTTTTCGGAGAGCGTGGAGCGAGATTTACTCTGTATCCACACCATGATGTTCCTGCCCTGGGAGTCGTCTCTGCTTATGCTGCGTTTCACCCGGTCTCAGTTTGTACTGCACAAGACCATTTCTCTGTTTATAATACATTAGGCCCTGTCTTTCCTCTGTATCTCACCCCATGCTGCCCCTGCCCTGGAAGTGTGTGATGGGACAGTGCAGAGGGAAATTTACTCTGTGTCTAACCCCACACTGTGCTTGGCTTGGGAGTGTTTAATGGGACAGTGCAGATGGAGCTTTACTCTGTATCCCTGGAATTTAGAAGGTTAAGGGGTGATTTGAACCCCTGTCCCCAGGCCATCAGGTTGGGCCTCTGGATTACGTGACCAGTGATATTATCACTACCCAACTGCCTCCCAAATGGATGCGTACACTGTCTGTCCCGTAATATCACTCACAGTGGTTTCTGGGCTGTAACCCTGAACATGGTCCCGAATCAGAGACTCAAAGTTCACATTTTAACTGGGAAAAGGCAGGAACAGAGTGAAGCGGGATTGCTTTTGTCCTTGGATTCAGTGTCCACTGCAGACAGATCAGTTACATTTCCAATAGAAATGCCAGGAGTGAACAAGGTCAATGCAATAATATGGAAAATGTAAATGACGCCTCTCAGAATTGCCATCTATCCAGTATGAGTACAGATTTCAGGTTTATTCCCGAGCGAGGTCTTACTCAGAAAATATCATTGACATTGAAATTATTGTGTTTTATCCACCACATTATTTACATCAAAGTGAAAACTGCTGATATAATGTGTTTGTTCTGTTGAGTGTCACTAATAGCAATGATCAGGGGTATTACCGTGTCAGTGGAGACTTATCCCCTGCAGTGGGCATGATCAAAAAGATTGCAGGTGATACAAAAAAATGGCCGTGTGGTTGAGAGAGAGCAGAATAGCTGTGGACTGCAGGAAGATGTTAATGGACTAGTCAGGTGGGCAGACAAGTGGCAAATGGTATTCAACGCAGAGAACTGTGAGGTGATGAATTTGGGGAGGTCGAGCGAGGCAAAGGAATGCACAATTAATGGGAGAATCCTTCCAGGTGAAGAAGAAGTGTGGGACCTTGGAGTGAATGTTCATAGATCCATGAAGATAGCAGGACAGGTCGCTAAGAGAATTAAGAAGACAGAGAGAATACGTTTCCTTTATTAGCCGAGGTGCAGAATAGGAGAGAGGTTATGCTCTCACTACATAAGTCATTGGTTGGGCTGAACCGTGAGTACTTTGTGCAGTTCCGGTCACCACATTACAGAAAGGATTTAATTGCACCAGAGAGGGTACAGAGCACATTTACGAGGATGTTGCCAGGTCTGGAAAATAATTTTGCTGTGAGGAAATATTGGATAGGCTGGGACTGTTGTGCTTGGAACAGAGAAGTCTGAGGTGAGGTTAGATTGAAATGTCGTAAGGTTTGAGGGGCCCGGATAGAGTGTACGTGATGGGCCTATTTACCTTCGCAGAGAGGTCAGTGACAAGGGGGCATTGATCTAAAGTGAAACAAAAACAGGAAATTCAGGAAATACTGGCAGCATCTGTGGAGAGAGAAGCAGAGTTAACTTTGCATGACCGTGACCCCTCATCAGAATCTTCATCACTGACCTGAAACATCTGACAGGGAAGGTTGTTGGGGTGGAGGAGGTTACAGAGATCGGGAGTGTTGTAGGGCTGAGGACGTTAGAGAGTTAGGGAAGGTTGTCGGGCCTGGAGAAGGTGACAGAGATAGGGAGGGTTTTCTTGGTGGAGGAGGCTACAGAGATCGAGAGGGCTGTCTTGGTGGAGAAGGTTTCAGAGATAGGGAGGTTTGTAGGGGCTGGAGGACGTTGAAGAGATAGGGAAGGCTGTAGGGGCTGGAGGAGGTTAGAGATTCGGAGGTTTGTAGCTGGTGGAGGAGTTTACAGAGATATTGAGGGTTGTAGAGGCTGGAGGAGGTTAGAGAGATAGGAAGGAATATAGAAGCTGGAGGAAGTTACAGAGATATGGATGGTATTAGGGGCTGGTGGGGGTTACTGAGCTAGGCAGGGTTGCAGGGGCTGAGGAGGTTGCAAAGAGAGGGAGGGTTGTAGGAGCTGTGGAAGCAATAGCGAAAGGGAGTGTTGCAGGGGCTAGAGGATGTTACAGAGCTAGGGTGGGTTGTAGGGGCTGGAAGAGGTTACAGAGATGGGGAGGAGGTTACAGAAATACGGAGTGTTGTAGGGGGTGAAGGAGTTCACAGAGGTCGGGAGTGTCGTGGGCTGAAGAGGTAACAGAGATAGGGAGGACTGTAGGGGATGAAGTAGGTTACAGAAGTAGGGAGGGTTGTCATGGTGGAGGAGGTTACAGACATGGCGGGGCGGGTGGTGTTCTAGCAGCTGCTAGGAATTAGAGAGATAGGGATCTATTTAGGGGCTGGAAGGGTTGACAGTTATACGGAGGACTGTAGGGGCTGGAGGAGGTTACTGAGATAGGGAGGGTTGTACGGGCTGGAGGAGGTTACAGAGATAGGGAGGGTTGTAGGGGCTGGAGGAGGTTACAGAGATAGGGAGTGTTGTAGGGACTGGAGGAGGTTACCGAGATAGGGAGGGTTGTCAGGGCTGGAGGAGGTTACAGAGATAAGGAGGACTGTACGGGCTGGAGGAGATTACTGAGATAGGGAGGGTTGTACGGGCTGGAGGAGGTTACAGAGATAGGGAGTGTTGTAGGGACTGCAGGAGGTTACACATATAGGGAGGGTTGTAGGGGCTGGAGTAGGTGACAGAGATAGGGAGGGTTGGATGGTCAGGAGGAGGTTACAGAGATAGGGAGGGCTGTAGGGGCTGGAGGAGGTTACACATATAGGGAGGGTTGTAGGGGCTGGAGGAGGTGACAGAGATAGGGTGCGTTGGACGGTCAGGAGGAGGTCACAGAGATAGGGTTTGTTGTGGGCGCTGGGGGAGTTTACAGAGATAGGGAGCTTGGAGGGGCTGCAGGATGTTAGAGAGATCGGGAGGGTTGTATGTGCTGGAGGGGAGGACAGTGATATGAAGAGTTATAGGCACTGGAGGTGGTGACAGATTTAGATAAGCTTCTAGGGGATGGAGGACGTTACAGAGACAGGGGCAGTTGTTGGGTTGGAGGAGGTTACAGAGAAATTGAGTGTTGTAGGGCTGGTGGAATTTGGAGAGATAGGATGGGATGTGGAGGCTGGAGGATGTTATAGAGATAGGGAGGATTGTAGGGGCTGGAGGAGTTGGCAGAGTTAGGGAGGGTTGTAGATCTGGACGAGGTTACAGAGATAGGGTTGGTTCTAGAGGTTGGAGGAGATTGCATTTATAGGGAGGATTGTAGGGGCTGGTGGAATTGGCAGAGTTAGGTTTGGTTGTCGCTCTGGAGGAGGTTACAGCGATAGGGAGCGTTGTAGGGGCTTGAATAGGTGCCAGAGATAGGGAGAGTTGGAGGGGCTGGAGGAGGTTACGATGATAGGGAGGATTGTAGGAGGCTGCACAGATCGGGAGGGCTGTAGGGGCGAGAGGAGATTACAAAGATAAGGAGGGTTGGAGGGGCTGGAGGGGGTTAGGGAGATAGGGAGGATTGGAGGAGGCTGCACAGATCGGAATGGCTGTAGGGGCTAGAGGAGATTACAGAGCTAGGGAATGTTGTAAGGGCTTGAGGAAATGACAGAGATAGGGATTCTTCGAGGGGCTGGAAGACATAACAGAGTTAGGTAGTGTTGTAGGGGCTGAGTAGGTTACAGAGATAGGCAGGGTTATCAGGTTTGCAGTGGTTGACAGAGATCGGGAGAGTTGTCAGGGCTGGAGGAGGTTACACAGATAAGCGGGAGGGGTGTTGTGCGCACTGGTGGAGGTCACAGAGATAGGGAGGGTTGTAGGGACTGGAGGATGTGACAAGATAGGGATAGTTGTGGGGACTGAAGGACATGGCAGAGATGGGGAGGTTTATGCAGTCTGGAGGAGGTTACAGAGATAGGGAGAATTGGGGTGCCGAGGTGGTAACAGAGCTAGGAGGGTTTTAGGAGCTGGAGGAGACCTCAGTAATAGGGATTGTTCTGCGGCTGAGGAGTTAACAGAGATTGGTAGGGCTGTAGAGGATGGAGGCGTTTACAGAAATAGGGAGGGTTTTAGGGGCTGGAGAAAGTTACCAGGGTTGGGAGGATTGTATGGGCTGGAGCAGGTTACAGAGATAGTAAGGGTTGTAGGGGCTGGCGGAGTTGACAGAGATGGGGAGTTTGGGTGCTCACTGGACACAGGTGTGGAACTGGAGTATTGGAAAACAGCTGACATTGTACCTCTGTATAAAAAGGGAGCGAAGGATAGACCAATTAATTACAGGCCGGTCGGTATAACTTCAGTAGTGAGCGAATAATTGGAACATTTTCTGAGACTGGATAAACTGTCACTTAGAAAGGCATAGCTTAATCACAGATAGTCAGCGTTGATTCATTAAGGGAAGATCTTGTTTGACCAACCTGATTGAATTTTTTGAAGAAATAACAAGATAGATAGATGAGGGTAGTGCAGTTGATGTGGTCCACAAGAATTTTAGCAAGGCTTTTGATAAGGTCCCACAGGACAGACTGGTTAAAAAATTAAAATCCCATGGGATCGAGGGAAATGCAGCAATGTGGATACAGAAGTGTCTCAGTGGCAGGACACAAAGGGTAATTGTTGACGGGCGATTTAGCGAATGGAGGGATGTTTCCATTGGCCTTCTGCAGGTCAGTACTGAGTCCCCTGCTTTTTGTGGTATATATTAAAGTTTTGGATGGAAATGTAGGGGGCATGATCAAGACGTTTGCAGACAACACAAAGATTGGCCTTGTAGTAGAGAGCGAGCAGTATAGTTGTCGGCTGCAGGAAGATATTGATGATCTGGTAAGATGGGAAGAAAAGTGGCAAATGGAGTTCAACTCAGAGAATTGTGAGGCGATGCATTTCGGGAGGTCAAACAAGACAACTGAATGCACAATTAATGGGGAAATACTGAGAAGTACAGAGGGAGTGAGTGACCTTGGAGTGAATGTCCACAGATTCCTGAAGGTCGAAGGACAGGTCGATAAGGTGGTTAAGAAGGCATATGGAATCCTCTCCTTTATTCGCCGAGGTATAGAATATAAGAGCAGGGAGGTTATGCTGTAACAGTATAAATCATTAGTTAGGTCACAACTTGAGTACTGTGTGCAGTTCTGGTCACGTCACTACAGAAAGGATGTAACTGCACTGGAGAGGGTACAGAGGGAATTTACGAGGATGTTGCCAGGACAGGAAAAATGCAGCTATGAGGAAAGATTGGATAGGCTGGGTTTGTTCGACTTGAAATGTGCAGGATGTTGAGTGGAGGTGTAGGTTCTATTGTCCTTAGCAGAGAGTTCAGTGACCAGGGGGAATAGATGTAAAGTGATTGTCAAAATAATCAGAGGGGAGATGAGGCAAAATGTTTTCACCCAGAGGCTGCTGTGGGTCTGGAACTCGCTGCCTGAAAAGGTAGTTGAGGCAGAGATCCTCAACTCATTCAAAAGGACTCTGCATAGGCACCTCAAGTGCCGTAATCTGCAGGGCGATGGACCAAATGCTGGAAGGTGGGATGAGAATAGGTGGATCGTTTTTGGGCTGGTACAGACACAATGGGCCAAGTGGCCTCTTTCTGTGCATTAAACGTTCTATGTTTCTCTTTCTATGATATAACGTTTCATTTCAATTAGCCAAGAACTGACGATCTCTGATTAATATTTAGCCCTCCAGCCAGAATAATACCTTTGCTACAATAAACGTAGCATCGAATTCCAATGATCAGTTCCAGCTCCTCTCTCTGGTCCAGATAACAGACATTTCCACAATTCGGGAATGAACAACTCAGAACTTCCCCATTTCCAATGATCAACTCCAGCTTCTCTCTCACTCTCTCTCTCTCTTTATCTTGTCCAGTAACATAGCAATTCTGCAATGTGTGAATGAACATATATCAGAACTCCATTTAACTATGCAACCTGCACTCTCTGGCCCAGAAAACACGCAGTTCCAAAAGGTGAATGACGAAATTGTACAGTGTGTATTGTACAATGGGAGATCCTCTCGCTGGCCCAGATAAAAGGCAGAGCTACAATGTGGCAAAGTATGGATAACAAAAAAAATGAGAGAGAGAGAGAGAGACGAAAGAGCCGGGTTGCAGACTGTCTGGACGAAGGAGACAGGTTGCCAGACCACATGAACGAAAGAGACGAGGTGACAAAGAGTGAGATAAAGGAAGCAGACAGATTGATACAGAAATACAGACAGGGAGTGAGAAAAAGGATTGAAGAGAGAGAGAGAAAAGAAAAGTACAGAGCACAAAACGGAGTGAGGTAGAGACGTGGGGAGAGGAATGAAAAAGACGTCAGGCAGATGGAATGTGCACGACAGACAGACAGGGAATGAGAGAGAGAGAGAAAAAACGAGAACGGAAGTGAGAGAGCGTCATAAAGAGCAAAATCCGAGAGAGAGAGAGCAAGAGCCAGTAGGCTAGAGAGATAGATAGAGTTCTAGAGAGAATGAGACAGAGAAAGAGGAAAAGTGAGAGAGAATGAGAAAGAGAAAGAGAGGGGCTTACTTGGAATGAGACAGACTGACAGTAGGGAGAGTCATAGTTTGAGAGAGACAGGTTGGCAAAGAAAATGAGAAAGAGAGAGAGAGAAAGAGTGAGAGAGAATGAGAGGGAGAGAAAGAGGGTGAACGAAAGTTGGACAGGTACAGCATGAAATAAAGAGAAAGAGATTAACGTGGAATGAGAGAGTAGATCAGACACGGAGAGAGACAGACATAGAACGAGTGAGAGAGAGGGGGAGTGACAGTGAGACAGACAGAGCAGGGGAGAGAGACAGACAGACACAGAGAGAAAGTCAGACAGATGGATCTGAATTTGTTCAACGTGAGTTTTGAGCTGAGGTTGGAATTGACATGTGTCACTGACTCCCGAACATTTTTCAATCCCTGTGTGGGACCTGTAAGGGGGAATCAGACATTTTCAAACTACAGTAATGTTCCCGACAAGGGCTTTGAGTTAAATGTTTCACATCAACAAAACAGGTCCCCTGGTCAAACTGGTTCTGTCCTCATTGTGCTGAATTAACATGTCAATGGACAGGACCCCAAGGAACATATTGAACAACATCACAACGAGTAACATTTTTAAAAATTCTTTCATAGGATGTGGGTGTCGCAGGCCAGGCCAGCATTTATTGACCATCCCTAATTGCCCTTGAACTGAGTGGCTTGCGAGGCCATTTCAAGGAAATGTAAGAGTTAACCACATTGCTGTGGATCTGGAGTTACATGTAGGCCAAACCAGGTAAGGACAGCAGATTTCCTTCCCTAAAGGACATTAGTGAATCAGATGGTTTTTTACAACAATTAACAATGGTTTCATGGCCATCATTAGACTAGCTTTAAATTAAAACATATTCACTGGTGACGCAAACTGCTGAGCTGTGTTGTGTCTGGGTGGAAAGGAGTCCCAGAGAGTTTTGGGATGAGGAATATTATTGGACAGACTGTCCATCCGCCTTGGACAGTGTCCTTCACCCAGAGGCCGGATTCAATGTGTCTACCTACATTTGTGTCAGTCTTTTGATCCCTCATTTCAACATGTGCCTGTTGGATTGTGGTCCTTGATTTTTAAAATGGATTAAAGTTTTGGTTAATTTAGGCCTGGCCCATCATTACGACACGAACATGTTAATCCTCGGTGAAGTCATTTAGGAAGGATAGGTGGAGGGGAAAAGGAGTTGTGATAGTGCTGTTAATGCAGGACGAGACAGTACATTAGTGAGACAGCATCTTCGATCAAAGGAGCAAGATATAGAATCAGTTTGGGTGGAGTTAAGAAACAGCAAGAGGCAGCAAACATTGGTTGGAGATGTTTTGTAGACCATCAAACTACAGTGGTAATGTTGGACATGGGAAACATTAGGAAATTACAGCTGTATGTAACATGGGCAATGCAGTGACAATGGGCATCTTCAATTTACAGATAGATTGTCTCATCCTAATTAGCACTAATTCTGTGGAGGATGAATTCTAGTATGTGTATGAGATGGATGACTGGAGCAGTATGTTGAAGAACCAACTAGGGATTGAGCTATTTCAGGTTTTGTATTTTGTAATGAGAAAGGGATAATTAATAACCTTTCTGCAAAGGAGCCATTATGAAATCGTAACCTCAATATAATAGTATTTTACATTTGAAAAAATGTTATAGTTCATTCTGAAACGAGGCTTGTAAATCTGAACAAAGGAAACTATGAAGATATGATTGGCAAATTGCCTATGGTGTGTTGGGAAAATGCATTGAACGATTTGACAGTTGACAGACAATGGCTGCAGTTAAAGATGTTATTTCACGGTTGACAAGAAATGTACATTCCTCGAAGGACCTAAAACCCAACAGGAAAGGTGAATCATCCCTGGTGAAACATGATTGCATTCAATCAAACTTGTAAGCCTTGCAAGGTCACCAGAAAACGTGGTAAGCCCGAGGATTGGGAGCGATTTAGAAACCAACAAAGGAGAACCAATAAACTAATCGGGAAAGGGAAAATAAATCTGGAATGTAAACTAGCTAGAAACTTAATGCTTCTTTATGTATTTGAAAAGGAATAGATTAGCAAGGACGGATGTGGGTCCATTGCAAGCGGTGATAGGAGAGTTTGTGATGGAGAATGAGGAAATGGCGGAGAGACTAAACAATTACTTTGTATCTATCTTCACGGAGGAAGATACAGAAAATCCTCAAGTAATTCTAGGGAAATATGGGACTTGTAAAAATGAGGAACTGAAATCAATTAGTATAAATAAAGAGGTAGTTATTGAAAAAATAATTGTATTGTAAATTAATAAATCCCCTGGACTAGATGAGCTACATCCCAGAGTATTGAAGGAAGTGGCTATGAAATAGTCGATGCATCCGTGGTTATCTTTCAAAATTCTATAGATTCTGGAAGGGTTCCTGCACACTGTAAATTACCAAATGTCACCCCAATTTTTAAGAAGAGAGCGAAAGAGAAACAGAGAACTATAAACCTGTTAATTTGATGTCAGTAGCAGTGAAAATGTTAGAATCTATTAAGAAGAATGAGATATCACAGCACTTGGAACAAATGATCTGATCGGGCTCAGTCAATGTGGATTTATGAAACGGAAATCATGTTTGACAAACCTTTTGGAGTTTATTTTTTGAGGATGTTCCTTGTAGCATCGAGAAAGGAAAACCAGTGGATGTGCTGTCTTTGGATTTTAAGACGGCTTTTGATAAGATACCGCACAGGAGATGAATAAACAGAATTAGAGCACATGGGATTGGGAATAACATACTACTATGGATTGAGAACTGGTTAACAGAAAGAAAGCAGAGAGTAGGAATAAATGAGTCATTGCCAAGATGGCAGTCTGTTAGTAATAGGGTACCACAAGGATCAGTGCTTCAGCCACAGCTGTTCACAATCTATCTAAATGGGTGGCACAGTGGCTCACTGGTTAGCTTTACAGCTGCAACGACCCGGGTTCAGTTCTGGGTACTGCCTGTCCGAGATTTGCAAGTTCTCCCAATGACCATGTGGGTTTCCGCTGGGTGCTCCGCTTTCCTCCCACAGCCAAAGACTTGAAGGTTGATAGGTATATTGGCCATTATAATGGTGGGGATGTGGTAGGGAATATGGGGTTAATGTAGGATCAGTATAAATGGTTGGTTGTTGCTCAGCACAGACTCGGTGGACCGAAGGGCCTGATTCCGTGCTGTATCTCTAAACAAATATAAAATAAAATGGTTTGGACGTGGGGGTCAAAGGGAATATTTCCAAATTTGCTGATGACACAAAACTAGCTGGGAAATTAAGTTGTAAGGAGGATGCAAGGAGGCTTTAAGGGGATTTGGACAGGCTTAGTGAATGTGCAAGAACATGGCAGATGGAATATAATGTGAGTAAGTGTGGAGTGATCCTTCCTTCTTTCTTTCTTTCTTTCTCGTTCTTTCTTTCTTTCATCTCCTTGTCTCGAGAGACAATGGATAAGTGCCTGGAGGTGGTCAGTGGATTGTGAAGCAGCGCTTGGTGTGGCTCTAAAGTCCGATTCTGGAGTGACAGACTCTTCCACCGGCGCTGGTTGTCGGGGCTGTTACACAGTTGGCTCTCCCCTTGCGCTTTTGTCTTTTTTCCTGCCAACTGCTAAGTCTCTTCCACTCGCAACACTTTAGCCCCACCTTTATGGCTGTCCCCTAGCTCTGGCGATCACCAGCAACTGACTCCCACGACTTGTGATCAATGTCACAGGACTTCATGTCGCATTTGCAGACGTCTTTGAAGCGGAGACATGGACGGCCGGTGGGTCTGATAACAGTGACGAGCTCACTGTCCAATGTGTCCTTCGGGATCCTACCATCTTCCATGTGGCTCACATGGCCAAGCCATCTCAAGCACCACTGGCTCAGTAGGGTGTATATGCTGGGGATGTTGGCTGCCTCGAGGACTTCTGCATTGGAGATACGGTCCTGCCGCCTGATGTCTAGGATTCTTTGGAGGCAGCGAAGATGGAATGAATTGAGACGTCACTCTTGGCTGACATAAGTTGTCCAGGCCTGGCTGCCATAGAGCAAGGTATTGAGGACACAGGCTTGATGCACTCGGACTTTTGTGTTCCGTGTCAGTGCACCATTTTCCGACACTCTCTTGCCCAGTCTGTACATAGCTGCGGGCGCCTTTCCAATGCGCTTCTTGACTTCTGCATCGAGAGACAGGTTACCGGTGATAGTTGAGCCTAGGTAGGTGAACTCTTGAACCAGTTCCAGAGAGTGATCTACTTTGGTAGAAAAACAGAAAGGTAGATTATTTCTTAAATGGTGAGAGGCTGTGAAGTGTTGATGTCCAAAGGGATCTGGGTGTCCTGGTTCATCAGTCACTAAAAGCTAGTACGCAGATGCAATAAGCATTTAGGAAGTCAAATAGTATGCTGGCCTTCATTGCAACGGAATTTGAATACAGGTTTTCAAGATATGTTGCTGCAATTGTAAAAAGCCTTGGTGAGACTCACTTGGAGTATTCTATACAGTTGTGGTCTCCTGATGTTAAGATGTGTATACTTGCCATAGAGAGAGTGCAATCGAGGTTCAGCACATTAACCCTGGAATGGCGGGGTTATCTTATTGGGAGATATTGCAGAAACTGGGCCTGTATTCGCTAGAGTTTTGAAGAATGAAAGTTGATCTCATTGAAAGTTACTGCATTCTTACAGGGTGTGACAGGGTAGATGTGGGTCGGATGTTTCTCTGGCTGGTGAGTCTGGAACCAAGCGACACAGTCTCAGAATAAGGGACAGGCCATTTGAGACTGAGATGAGGAGGAATTTCTTTCCTCAGATGGTGGTGAATTTGTTGAATTCCGAACCCCATAGGGATGAGGAAGCTCAATCACTGAGCATGTTCAAGACAGAAATCTATAGATTTCTGGATATTAATGACATTTAGGGATATGGAGATAGTGGGTAAAAATGGTGTAGAGGTAGATGATCAGCCATGATCTGTTTGAACAACACTGTTAGAATGACAGAGCAGGCTCGCCAGCCGAATTGCATACTCCTGCTCCTATTTCCTGTAATCCTATGAGCGATCAATGAGAAGTGCGAATATTTCTGATAATTCCAGGACAATGCCTGTTTTCCGGGCAATGCAATGAATTCCATGGTTAAGTGAAATGCACAGCAGCCATTTTAAATTCGTTTGATCCACCGTACCATTTTAAGTGATTTATGACTACAGCTGTGATATTATGTGATATGCCAATTGGTTCTTTTAAATGACAAGCACAGTTGTCATTTAAGTTTCTTGTATGGCTGCCATTTTATGTTATATGCGTTGCAGCCATTTTAAGTGGCATACATGGTACATATATTAAGTGATAAGCACTGCGGCCATTTTAAGTGATATTACCTGGAGCCATTTCAATTGACAGGTATAGTTGTCATTTTCAGTGAAATATGCTGAGGTCATTTAAAGTGATATTTTCTGTGACTGTTTTCATTATATATCGGTCAATGAAATGACAAGATATTTGCTCTGGCAATTTTCAGTGATGTGCCCTGAGTCCATTTTATGTGATATGCCTATTGGTAATTTAAAATCATATTTTGATGTTTGCTGTGGCAATTCTAAGAGATATTTGCGGTGGTCAGTTGAAGTGATATTTGCTGCAGTTATCTTTGGTGGCATGAAGGAAAGAAAAGAAGGAAAGGCTTGCACTTGCATTGCGTTGTATCGTACCACGGGACGTTTCGAAGTGCCTTACAGCCATGTAAATGTTTCTGATGTGGGGTCACTGCTGGAATGTGGAAAACAGAGCAGTTAATTGACACACAGTTATATATCACAAACAGAAAGGTGATAATAAACAGATCATCACAGATCATCATTGAGGGCAACATATTGGCTGGGACACCGCAGATAAGGCCGTGCTCTCCTTCCAAATAGTACTTTGTAATCTTTTATCTGCAAAAAGAAGGCAAAGGGGGTTCAATTTAACGTGTCATCCCCAAAAATGCCCCTTTGATAGCGCAGCACTTCATCAGTACTGGCCCTTCAACAGTGCAGCGCTCCCGTAGTATTGAAGATCGGATAATGCAGCTCTCCACTAATATTGCCCCGCTGACAGTGCAGGGCCCCAAAGATACTGCCCCTCTGACAGTGCAGCATTCCTCCAGTACTGTCTCTGCTAACAGGGCCCAGTTCCCCCAGTAATATCTCACCAACAGTCCGGTACCTCTTCAATACTGACCTTCCTACAGTACAGTACTGTCTCTGTACTTACCCAACAACTGTGTAGCATGCTATTAGTAATTCACCACAAACAGGGCATCACTCCCACATTGCTGCCCCTCCAACAGTGTGGTTTCCCACCCTATTGCCCCACTGGTGATGCAGTGATTCCTCAATACTGCCCCTTCAACAGTGAATCACTCTCTCAGTACTGCCCATCCAACAGTGCAGCACTCCCTCAGTACTGCTCCCTCCAATAGCACAGTAGTTCTTCTGCACTGCTCCCTCTAGAAGAAGGAGTAGGCCATTCGGCCCTTCGAACCTGCTCCTCCATTCAATAAAATCATGCATGATCTAATCGCGACCTTGAGTCCACTTCCCTCCTTGCAAACCCCACCGCACTCTTCCCCACAACATAACCATTGTCTCTCATGTTAATCGATATTTGTCGATCTCAGCCTTGAATATATTCAATGACTCAGCTCCACTGCTCGCTCGGGTGGAGAATTTCAAATATTAACAACACTCTGAGAGAGCAAATTGCTCCTCACGTCTGACTTAAATGGTAGACACATTAATATGAAACTGTGCTCCGTAGTTCTGGATTGCCCCACGAGAAGAAGCTTCCTCTCAACTTCTGCCCTGTCAGGTCTCCTCAGAATCCTTTACTTCGCAGTCAGATCAACTCTCAATCTTCAAACTCCGTTGAGTATGGAGACAACTGGTCCAACATTTCCTCACAAGAGAAACCTCTCATCCCAGGATTTAACCCAATGAACCTTCTCTGATCTGATTCCATTACAAGTATATCGTTCCTTAAATAAGGTGACCAAAACTGCAGACAGTGCTCGAGCTGCCTTCTCACATATGGCCTGCACAATTGTAGCAATGCTTCACTACTTTTATACTTCATCCTCCTTGCAAAGAATACCAACAATCCATTTACCATCCGAATTACTTGCTGTACTTGCATGCTGACATTTTCTGATTCCTGTACATGGACACCCAGGTTTCTCATACCGCAGCATTCTGCCGTCTCCCACCACATAAATAATAGTCCTCTCTTCTGTGATTCCCACCGAAGTGGTAACCTCACATCGTACTCCACGTTATACTCCATCTGCCACATTTTCTCCACTCACTTAACTGATATATTTCCCTTGGCAGACTATGTTTACCCTCATCGCAACTTGCCTCCCTACCAATCTTCACCTCCTCAACAGATTTGGCTACAGGACTTCATCCAAGTCATTATTATTGATTGTAAAACTTTGAGGCTCCAGCACTGATCCCTGTTGTACTCCACTAGTTACAGCTTTTCACCCTGAAAATAATCCATTCATCCCGACTCTCTGCTTCCTGTTATTTAGTTAATCCTCTTTTCATGCTGATATATCGACTGTTAGGCTGTTTCCAGTGACGTTCCACAGGGCTCGCTAATAGATCCATTGCTTTTTGTGCGATAGATTTAGGATTTCGGACGTAAATGTCGGGGAAATGATCAAAACGATTTCAGGCGATACAAAAAAAATGGCACCTTGGTTGATGGACAGAAGAATACCTGTGGACGGCAGGAAGATGTTAATGGACCAGCCAGGTGGGCAGACAAGTGGCAAATGGTATTCAACGCAGAGACGTGTGAGGTGATGAATTTGGGGAGGTCGAGCTCGGCAAAGTAATACACATTTAATGGTAGAATCCTTCCAGGTGTAGAAGAAGTGTGGGATCTTGGAGTGGATGTTCACAGATCCATGAAGATAGCAGGGCAGCTCGCTAAGAGAGTTAAGAAGTATAGGGAATACGTTTCCTTTATTAGCCGAGGTGCAGAATAGGAAAGAGGTTATGCTCTAACTATATAAGTCATTGGTTGGGCTGAACCGTGAGTACTTTGTGCAGTTCCGGTCACCACATTACAGAAAGGATTTAATTGCACTAGAGAGGGTACAGAGCAAATTTACGAGGATGTTGCCAGGTCTGGAAAAATGGTGCTATGCGGAAATATTGGATAGGCTGGGACTGTTATGCTGGAACAGAGATGTCTGAGGTGAGGTTTGATTGAAATTTACAAAGTTTTGAGGGGCCCGGCTAGAGTGTACATGATGAGCCTATTTACCTTCGCAGAGAGGTCAGTGACAAGGGGTCATAGATGTAAAGTGAAACAAAAACAGGAAATGCAGGAAGTATTCAGCAGGTCTGGCAGTATCTGTGGAGAGAGAAGCAGAGTTAACTTTGCATGACGGTGACCCCTCATCAGAACCTTCATCATTGACCTGAAGCATGAGACAGGGAAGGTTGTAGGGGTGGAGGAGGTTACAGAGATCATGAGGGTTGTAGGGCTGAGGACGTTACAGAGAGAGGGAGGGTTGTAGAGCCTGGAGTAGGTGACAGATTTGGGGAAGGTTGTCGGGCCTGGAGGAGGTGACAGAGATAGGACAAGTTATAGGGGCTGGAGGAGGCAGCAGAGATAGGGAGGGCTGTAGGGGTGGAGGTGGTTACAGAGATGGGGAAGGTTGTGGTGCTGGAGGAGGTGACAGAGATAGGGAGGATTGTAGGGCCCGGAAGAGGTTACAGAGAATGGTTGTGCTGTCACGGCTGCAGGAGATTACAGAGATAGGGAGTGGAGGGGTTTAGAGAAATTGGGAGGGTTGTCGGGGCTGAGGAGGTTACAGAGATATGGAGGGTTGTAGGGGATGGAAGATGTTACAAAGATTTGGAGGGTTGTCGGGGCTGGCGGTGTTGAGACATAGGGAGAGCTGCAGAGGCGGGAGAAGGTGATAGACCTGGGGAGGGCTGTTGGGCTGAAAGATGCGACAGAGTTAGGGAGGGTTGCAGGAGCTGAGGAGGGTACAGAGATACGGAGGATTGCCAAGGCTGGAGTAGGTGACAGAGCTCGGGAGGGTTGTGCGGTTGGAAGAGGTTGCAGAGATCGGGAGGTTTGGAGGGCCTGCAGGAGGTCACAAAGATTCAAAGAGATGTATGGGGTGGAGGGGGTTGCAGAAGTAGGGAGAGTTGTAGGGGCTGGGGAATGTGACAGAGCCCGGGAGGGTTCTAGGGGATGGACGATGTTACAGGGATGGGGAGTGTTGATGGGGTGGAGGAGATTACAGAGATAAGGAGGGTTGTAGGGGCTGGAGGAGATTACAGAGATAAGGAGGGTTGTAGGGGCTGGGGAATGTGACAGAGCCCGGGAGGGTTCTAGGGGATGGACGATGTTACAGGGATGGGGAGTGTTGATGGGGTGGAGGAGGTTACAGAGCTAGGGAGGGTTGTAGTGGCTGGAGGAGATTACAGAGATAAGGAGGGTTGTAGGAGCTGGGGTATGTGACAGAGCCCGGGAGGGTTCTAGAGGATGGACGATGTTACAGGGATGGGGAGTGTTGATGGGGTGGAGGAGGTTACAGAGGAAGGGAGGGTTGAATGGGCTGGAGGGGTTTGCAGAAGTAGGGAGAGTTGTAGGGGCTGGGGAATGTGACAGAGCTGGGAAATGTGACAGAGCCCGGGAGGGGTCTAGGGGATGGACGATGTTACAGGGATGGGGAGTGTTAATGGGGTGGAGGAGATTACAGAGATAAGGAGGGTTGTAGGGGCTGGAGGAGAGTACAGAGATAAGGAGGGTTGTAGCGGGTAGAGGGGTTTGCAGAGATATTGAGGGTTGTTGGGGCAGGAGAAATTTTGAGAGATAGGAAGGGATGTAGAGGCTGGATCGAGTTAACAGAGATAGGGATAGTTTTAGATGCTGGAGAATGTTACAGATTTGCGAGTAGTTTTAGGTGCTGGAGGAGGTTAGAGTGTGAGGCAGGGTTGTTGCTCTGGAGGAGGTTACAGCGATAGGGAGCGTTGTTGGGGCTGGAGTAGGGGCCAGAGATGGGGAGAGTTGTAGCGTTTGGAAGAGGTTACAGAGCTAGGGAGGGATGGAGGAGGTTACAGTGATAGGGAGGGTGATATGGGCTCAAGGCGGTTACAGAGATAGGGAGGGTTGTCGGGGCTGTAGGATGTGACAGAGGTAGGTAGGGTTGTAGGACCTGGAGTATATGACAGAGCTAGGGAGGGTTGCAGGGGCTGGAAGATGTAACAGGGTTAGGGAGGCTTGTTGGGGATGAGAAGGTTACAGAGTTAGAGAGGGTTGCCAGGGTTTGAGAAGGTGGCAGAGCTGGAGAGGGCTGTAGGGGCTGGAGGAGGTTACAGGGGTAGGGAGGTTTGTAGGTGCAGGAAGAGGTCATAGAGATAGGGAGGGTTGTCGGGGCTGGAGGATGTGACAATATAGGGATAGTTGTAGGGACTAGAGGAAGTGATAAAGATAAGGAGGGTTAGAGGGGAGGGAGGAGTTTGCAGACGTATGGAAGGTTGTAGCTGCTGAGGAGGTTACAAAGATGGCGAGTGTTGGGGGGCTAAGGCGGTAACAGAGCAAGGGATGGTTGTAGCGTCTGGAGCAGGTTGCAGAGATAAGGGAGTGCTGTCCGGGCTGGAGGAGGTGACAGAGGTAGTGAGTGTTGAGGTGCTGAGAAGGTAACAGAGATAGGGAGGATTGTAGCGACTGGAGGAGGTGACAGTGATAGGGAAGTTAGCAGGGGCTGGAGGAGGTCTTTGACATCGGGAGAGTTGGGGTGCCGAGGAGGTAACAGAGCGAGGAGGGTTGTAGGGTATGGAGGAGGTTACAGAAATAGGGAGGGTTTTATGGGTTGGAGGAGGTGACAGAGATGGGGAGATTGGGTGCTCACTGGACACAGGTGTGGTGCTGTCGGATTGGAGAACAGCTGACATTGTACCTCTGTTTAAAAAGGGAGCGAAGGATTGCAAACCAGTCAGTGTAACCTCAGTAGTGGGCAAATGATTGGAATATATTCTGAGAGACAGGAAAAACTGTCACTCAGAAAGAATATAGAACATCGAGCAGGACAGGCAGTTTGGCCCACGATGTTGTGCCGAACCTTTAACCTACTCTAAAATCAAACTAACTACTTCATTCTACTATCATCCATGTACCTATCCAAGAGTCGCTTAAATGCCCCTAATGTATCTGCTTCTACAACCACCGCAGTAGGCGCATTCTACTCACCCACCACTCTCTGTGTAAAGAACCTACCTGTGACATCTCCCTGAAACATTCCTCCAATCACCTTAAAATTATGCCCCCTGGTGATAGCCCTTTCCACCCTGGGAAAAAGTCTCTTACTATCCACTCTATCTATGCCTCTCATCATCTTGTACCCCTCCATCAAGTCACGTCTCATCCTTCTTCGCTCCAATGAGAAAAGCCCTAGCTCCCTCAATCTTTCTTCGTAGAACGTGCCCTCCAGTCCAGGCAGCATCCTGGTAAATCTCCTCTGCACTCTCTCTAAAGCTTCCACATCCTTCCTATAATGAGGCGACGAGAACTGAACACAATATTCCAAGTGTGGTCTAACCAGGTCTTTATCGAGCTGCAGCATAACTTCGCGGCTCTTCAACTCAATCCCCCTGTTAATGAAAGCCAACACACCATACACCTCCTTAACAAACCTATCAAATTGGGTGGCAACTTTGAGCGATCTATGGACATGGACCCCAAGATCCCTCTGTTCCTCCACACTACCAAGAATCATGTCTTTAAGTCTGTATTCCGCATTCAAATTCAACCTTCCAAAATTAATCACTTCACACTTTTCCAGGTTGAACTCCATCTGTCACTTCTCAGCCCGGCTCTGCATCCTGTCAATGTCCCGTTGCAACCTACAACCGCCTTCCACACTATCCACAACTCCAGCAACTTTCGTGTCATCGGCAAACTTGCTAACCCAGCCTTCCACATCTTCATCCAAGTCATTTATAAAAATCACAAAGAGCAGAGGTCCCAGAACAGATCCTTGTGGAACACCACTGGTCACTGAGCTCCATGCTGAATACTTTCCATCCACTACCACACTCTGACTTCGGTGGGCCAGCCAATTTTTATCCAGACAGCCAACTTTCCCTGAATCCCATGCCTCCTTACTTTCTGAATGAGCCTACCATGGGGAACCTTATCAAACGCCTTGCTAAAATCCATATACACCACATCCACTGCTCTTCCTTCATCAATGTGTTTTGTCACATCTTCAAAGAATTCAATAAGGCTTGTGAGGCATGACCTTCCCCTCACAAAGCCATGCTGACTGTTTCTAATCAAACCATGCTTTTCCAAGTAATCATAAATCCTGTCTCTCAGAATCCTCTCCAATAATTTGCCCACTACCGACGTAAGACTAACTGGTATATAATTCCCAGGGTTATCCCTATTCCCTTTCTTGAAGAAGGGAACAACAGTTGCCACCCTCCAATCATCCGTTACTCCTCCAGTGGACAGTGAAGACGCAGAGATCATCGCCAAATGCGCAGCAATCTCTTCCGTCGATTCCCATAATATCCTTGGGTATATCCCGTCTGGCCCCGGGGACATATCTGTCCTCATATCATTCAAAATTTCCAGCACATCCTCCCTCTGAACCTCAACCTGTTCAAGCGTATCGGTCTGTTCCACGCTGTCCCCACAAACGACCAGGTTCCTCTCACCAGTGAATACTGAAGCAAAGTATTCATTTAGGACCTCCCCTACCTCCTCCGACTCCAGGCACATGTTCCCTCCACTATCCCTGATCGGCCCTACACTCACTCTGGCCATCCTCTTGTTCCTCACATAATTGTCGAACGCCTTGGGATTTTCCTTAATCCTACCCGCCAAGACTTTTTCATGTCCCCTTCCAGCTCTCCTAAGTCCATTCTTCAGTTCCTTCCTGGCTACCTTGTAACCCTCTAGAGCCCTGTCTGACCCTTGCTTCCTCTACCTTAAGTAAGCTTCCTTCTTCCTCTTGACTAGCTGTTCCACATCTCTTGTCATCCAAGGTTCCTTCACCCTACCATCCCTTCCCTGCCTCATCGGGAAAAACCTATCCAGCAGTCGCAGCAAGTGCTCCCTAAACAACCTCCACATTTCTGTCGTGCATTTCCCTGAGAACATCTGTTCCCAATTTATGCTCCCCAGTTCCTGCCTAATAGCATTGTAATTCCCCCTCCCTCAATTAAATATTTCCCATCCCATCTGCTCCTGTCCCTCTCCATGACTATCGTAAAGGTCAGGGAGTTATGATCACTATCACCGAAATGCTCTCCCACCGAGAGATCTGCCACCTGGCCTGGTTCGTTGCCAAGCACCAAGTCCAAAATAGTCTCCCCTCTCGTCGGCCTATCCACATATTGAGTCAGGAAATCTTCCTGGACACACCTGACAAACTCTGCTCCATCCAAACTATTTGCACTAAGGAGGTTCCAATCAAAAGTAGGGAAGTTGAAGTCAGCCATGACAACAACCCTGTTACTTCTGCACCTATCCAAAATCTGCCTCCCAATCTGTTCCTCCATGTCTCTGCTGCTATTGGGGGGTTTATAGAAAACTCCCAACAAAGTGACTGCTCCTTTCCTGTTTCTGACTTCCACCCATAATGACTCAGTAGACAAAACCTCCTCGACGACCTCCCTTTCTGCAACTGTGATACTATCCCTGATTAGCAATGCCGCTCCCTAACCTCTTTTACCTCCCTCCCTATTCCTTTTGAAACATCTAAACCCTGGAACATCCAACATCCATTCCTGCCCCTGTGATATCCAAGTCTCCGTAATGGCCACAACATCGTAGCTCCAAGTACTGATCCATGCTCTAAGTTCATCACCCTTCTTCCTGACACTTCTTGCGTTAAAATAGACACACTTCAACCCATCATACTGGCTGCAACTTTGCCTTGTCAGCTGTCTAACCTTCCTCACAGACTCTCTGCACTCTGTATCTGCCTGTTCAACAGCTGCTCCATCCACTGATCCGTAGCTCCGGTTCCCATCCCCCTGCCAAACGAGAAAGGGAGCTCCCTCTGTTTTATAAAGCTGCCGTGGTGGGATTTGAACCCTGTCCCCAGGCCATCAGGTTGGGCCTCTGGATTACATGACCAGTGATATTATCACGACCCAACTGCCTCCCAAATGGATGCGTACAGTGTCTGTCCTGTAATATCACTCATCGTAGTTTCTGGACTGCAACCCTGAACATGGTCCGGAATCAGAGACTCAAAGTTCACATTTTAACTGGGAAAATGCAGGAACAGATTGAAACGGGATTGCTTTTGTCCCTGGATTGAGTGACCACTGCATACAGATCAGTTACATTTACAATAGAAAAGGCAGGAGTGAACAAGGTCAATGCAATAATATGGAAAATGTAAATGACGCCTCTCATAATTGCCATCCGTCCAGTATGAGTACAAATTTCAGGATTATTCCCGAGAGAGGTCTTACTCAGAAAATGTCATTGACATTGAAATCTCTTTGGCCTCCTTATCTCGAGAGACAATGGGTAAGCGCCTGGAGGTGGTAAGTGGTTTGTGGAGCAGCGCCTGGAGTAGCTAAAAAGGCCAATTCTAGAGTGACAGGCTCTTCCACAGGTGTTGCAGAACAATTTGTCTGTCGGGGCTGTTACACAGTTGGCTCTCCCCTTGCACCTCTGTCTTTTTTCCTGCCAACTGCTTAGTCTCTTCGACTCTCCACACTTTAGCCCCGCCTTTATGGCTGCCCGCCAGCTCTGGCGAACGCTGGCAACTGACTCCCACGACTTGTGATCAATGTCACAGGACTTCATGTCGCTTTTGCAGACGTCTTTAAAGCTGGGACATGGACGGCCAGTGGATCTGAGACGAGTGGCGTGCTCGCTGCACAATGTGTTTTTGGGGATCCTGCCATCTTCCATGCGGCTCACATGGCCAAGCCATCTCAAGCGCCGCTGACTCAGTAGTGTGTATAAGCTGAGGATGTTGGCCGCCTCGAGGACTTCTGTGTTGGAGATACGGCCCTGCTACCTGATGCCAAGTATTCTCCGGAGGCAGCGAAGATGGAATGAATTGAGACGTCACTCTTGGCTGACATACATTGTCCAGGCCTCGCTGCCATAGAGCAAGGTACTGAGGACACAGGCGTGATACACTCGGACTTTTGTGTTCTGTGTCAGTGCGCCATTTTCCCACACTCTCTTGGCCAGTCTGGACATAGCAGTGGAAGCCTTTCCCATGCGCTTGTTGATTTCTGCATCTAGAGACAGGTTACTGGTGATAGTTGCGTCTCGGTAGGTGAACCCTTGAACCACTTCCAGAGCGTAGTCGCCAATATTGATGGATGGAGCATTTCTGACGTCCTGCCCCATGATGTTCGTTTTCTTGAGGCTGATGGTTCGGCCAAATTCATTGCAGGCAGACGCAAACCTGTCGAGGAGACTCTGCAGACACTCTTCAGTGTGAGATGTTAAAGCAGCATCGTCAGCAAAGAGGGGTTCCCTGATGAGGACTTTCCATACTTTGGACTTCGCTCTCAGACGGGCAAGGTTGAACAACCTGCCATCTGATCTTGTGTGGAGGAAAATTCCGTCTTCAGAGGACTTGAACGCATGTGAAAGCCGCAGAGAGAAGAAAATCCCAAATTGTGTGGGTGCGATAACACAGCCCTGTTTCACGCCACTCAGGATAGGAAAGGGGTCTGATGAGGTGCCGCCATGTTGAATTGTGCCTTTCATATTGTCATGGAATGAGGTGATGATACTTAGTAGCTTTGGTGGACAACCAATCTTTTCTAGTCGTCTGAAGAGACCACGTCTGCTGACGAGGTCAAAGGCTTTGGTGAGGTCAATGAAAGCAATGTAGAGGGGCACCTGTTTTTCACGGCATTTCTCCTGTTTCTGACGAAGGGAGAACAGCATGTCAACGGTCGATCTCTCTGCATGAACGCCACACTGTGCCTCAGGGTAGACACGCTCGGCCATCTTCTGGAGCCTGTTTAGAGCAACTGGAGCAATGATTGTGCGTTATCCACCACATTTCTACTTCAGAGTTAAAGCTGCTGATGTAATGTGTTTGTTCAGGTGAGTGTAACTAATAGCAATGATCAGGGGTATAACCGTGTCAGTGGAGACTTATCCCCTGGATAAATCAGGACCCATTGGAATGGATCAGCTCAGAGTGCCTGGTGGAGCTGTGGGTTCCAGGCTAATAGAAGACACTTCTTCTCACAGAAATGGGATATCCAGTAATCTATCAGATAGAAGACATTTATTATCCTGTAGTTGCAGCAATTGGAGTTCCTGGTGAGCAGTATCTCAGCTGTTAATGGTGTAAATCGATGTTCACTGTGCTACTGTACTCGGTATTAATTCTCACTGTGTGTGTTACACAACCACCTGTTCTTTTTCAGCAATTGACTTTTGGAATCTCCTCATTGTCTACTCGTTCATTCTTGCAGGAGCTGCATTATGGATTTAATGGTATTGTTTTAAGTAACTGTGGCATTATTACTGGATTATTCTATGCATTGAATGTATTGGAAGTAGATGTTTCAGTGAGGATCAATAACCAGACCATCAGGAGTTTTCAACAATTTCATGATGTGGATCTAACCGGTCCTGGAATATTTTAATGATTTTTTTTCAGCGATTGACAATGAGACATCTCACAGTCTCAGTGTTACAAGGGGACAGAACAATATCCTCCCTCCCCAATAACATGGCTCAGATTAACTGGGATTTCAATCTATTTGTTGATTATCAGTGTTATCAATTATTATTTGGCTCTGTGTGTGTCTGACACTGCTTCAGAAGTCTGGGTACTGAACTGAGTTTGCTGCTGACACTTTCACTTCTCCTTCTCTGCTTCACTGTGGACCTTCACTGTCACTGGACTACATTGTAAAATAGAAAGTATTGATGTGATGTTTTACTGGTTTTCACTCCATCAGTTGGAATCAAGAGTCTTTCCATTATCTGTAGATTATCAGCTGCAGCGCTGATGTTGGTGTTTTATTAATTAAACAATCCCACATTCTAACAGATTACTTTATAATTCCAGGAGAAGAAATTTCAATGATTGTGAGGTTTTTTCTGGAAGTCGCTTTCGATCCTGTTTATTCCATGTATTGTAGATGAAGTGAAGAGTGTAGGTGAACAGGTGATCTGTAGATACATTAAATTATTCACAGAGGTTTCACCATTGAATAAACTGACTCTGAGAAAGGAATCATTGAAGCTGGGGCAGGTGAACAGAACACAGACGCAGAATGTTAGGAATAAATCATATGTGAAAAGTAGCATTAGCTAACAGTTTGCAGGGTGTGAGTACTCCGGAGAGATCGGGAAGGAGAATAGAAGCAGGGAGAATGAAACAGACGGAAAGAGATAGGCAGAAGTAAAGAGAAAGTGAAAGAAGTAGCAGTGTAAATAATTCATCGTCATAAAGTGCTGGAATGTCCAGAACAATTGGTGAGAGAAACTGTGAGTTGAAGTTGTCTGTTGTCAGATTGTGTTCATTTTCCTGTTGGACTTGATCCTCTGTGTTGATTTCTGTCAGGTCCTCATTTTGTTTTGGAGAAAGTTCCTATTCCTTCCTTAGTGACTGAATGAACTGAATACAATCAGTTCTACACTGATGGTAATTCATTATTAGAAATACTGCACTTTACAATCTCTATGACTGCTGAATTCAATGAAGAGCGAGCCTGATATCAGAAATATATTTAAATTTATATTTAATAGCCTGTACAAACGAAATATATTGACTATATTGTCGAATCAATGAACTGTTCTCCAACAACAATAACCACAGGGATTATTGTTTGAATGTATGAATTGAGTTGTATTACTGGGATCTACAGATTAGATTTCCTCCAACACTCTGCTGCAGTCTCTCCCTGTGAATCTCAGCCTATCGTCTCACTGTATTGAATCCTCAGTCTCCTCATCCATTGCTTCAGTTTATCCACATTCCCAAACCATCTGCTCCAGTCTCCCCCCCCCCCCCCCCCCCAGCTCCAACATGTCCTTTCCCTGGAATTTAGAATGTTATCGGGTGATTTGATGAATGTTTTCAAGATAATAAGGGAAACTGATAGGGTGGACAGAGAGTAACAATTCCCACTGGCTGCGGAGTCAGGAACTTGGGGGCCTATTCTAATAATCTAAACGTAGTCAAAAAACCTTTCAGGAGTGAATTGAAGAAACACTTCAACACACCAGGTATGGTATCAGTTTGGAACTCTCTTCCACAAACGGCAATTGATGCTGAGACACTTGTTAGTTTTTAAATCTGAGTTTGATAGATTTTTGTGAACCAATGGTATTAAGGGGCAAAGATAGGTACATGGAGTTAGATCACACATCAGCCATGAGCTCATTGAATGAAAGAAGAGGGTTGAGGGGCCAAATGGCCTCCTCCTCAAGCTCTGTCCAATGACAATTATCTTGCTATCACTCTCTGTGTCTTGGTCTGTGTCTCTCTCTTTATCTCTCTTTCTGTCTGTCTGTCCCTCTCTCCTCTCTCAAACATCTTTGGAAAGCCACAAACATTAATAAACCATCTTAGGCTGGTTCTCGGTGGCCATTTTATGTTACCACAACACTGGGACATTTATTCCAGAGACCGATTCCTCACCAATGTAAGGGTAGTGCTTAAAATGTGACAGAGACATAGACACGGAAACGCTGAGACACAAAGTACTAGAAAGGAATCAATCATTCCTTCTGCCCAATAAATTGCCCTCCACTGTGATTAGGCTGAGTGGCCTGTAATTACTCAGTCTATTACTTTTTCCCCTTATTAATCAACAGCATCAATAATCAACATACGCAGTCCTCCAGTCCTCTGGCAGCACGACTATAACCAGAGAGGATTGGAAAATGATGGTCAGAACCTCTGCTATTTCCTCCCTCGCACCTCTGAACAGTCTGAGCCTGTTGAATTATGAGCTTTTGAAGATGCTAAACCCCTGAATATTTCCTCTCTCACTGTTTATCCAATTCAATATTTCAAACCCCTCCTCATTGACTACAATATCTGTGTCGTACCCTCTTTTGTGAAGACAGTCGGTATGTATTCATTAAGAACCATGCCCGCATCTTCCGCCACCATGGTTCGGAAAAAGGAGGAGAGACAATATAAAGTAAATGATGCAATTCTAAAGGAGGTGCAGGAACAGACACATTTTGGGGATTTTTGTGCACCAATCACTGAAGGTGGCAGGACAGGTTCAGAAAGTGGTTACATGGCAGAAGGGGTCCTGAGATTATAAATAGAGACATTGAATACAAAAGCAAGGAAAATGTGACCTTTGTAAAACGCTCATTTGCCTTCAACTGGAGCATTGTCCAATTCTGGACACCGTACTTGATGAAGAATGTGGGGGCATGAGAGAGTGTGCAGAAAAAATGCACCAGAATGGTTCCAGGGATGAAGGGATTCAATTATGTGGATAGATTGGAGATGCTGGGGTTGTCCTCTGTGTCTCTCTCTATCTCTCCCTCCTGCTATCTCTGATACAAAGAGGGAGAGAGGCTGAGATATGCAGGCAGATAGAGGGCAGTGGAGAGGGACATGGTTGGAGTGGATTGAAAGGGAGAATGTAAGATATTTTGATTTGATTTGATTTTTAGATTTTGATTTCGAGATACAGCACTGAAACAGTCCCTTCGGCCCGCTGAGTCTGTGCCGACCATTAACCACCCATTTAGAATAATCCTACACCAATCCCATATTCCTACCACATCCTCACCTGTTCCTAAATTCCCCTACCACCTACCTACATGAGGGGCAATTTATAATGGCCAATTCACCTATCAACCTGCAAGTCTTTGGCTGCAGGAGGAAACCGGAGCACCCGGAGGAAACCCACACAGACACGGGGAGAACTTGCAAAGTCCACACAGTACCCAGAATTGAAGCCGGGTCGCTAGAGCTGTGAGACTGTGGTGCGAACCACTGCGTCACTGTGCCACCGATGCAATCCTTCACTGCTGCGCACACAAACAGAGAAAGATAGGGATGTAGAGTGAAATATTGGTGGAGTGGGAGATATGTGGATGAAGTTGGGGCCCAGGCGGCCCGTTTTGATGATCAGGAAGGAAAACGCTCCATTGTTAACATCCAGCAAGGTATTCCACTATGAAAGCCATCACACCCTCATGATATTGGTGTGGAAATCTGGAAATCTATGTCCCTGGTTATTGACCCCTCTGTTAAGGGAAATGGGCCCATTCTATCCACTCTATCTCGGCCCGTCATTATTTTATACACCTCAATTAAATCTTCCCTTCAACCTTCTCTGTTCCAAAGAAAACAATTCCAGCCTATCCAATCTTTACTCATAGTTAAAATTCTCCATTCCTGACAACATCCTCTGTAAATCTCCTCTGTACCCACACTCTAGTGTGATCACATCATTCCTGTAATGTGGTCACCAGAACTGTGCACAGTACTCTAGCTCTGGTCTAACTAATGTTTTATACAGTTCTAGCATAACCTCCCTGCTCTTATATTCTCTACATCGGCCAATAAAGGGAAGTATTCCGTAAGCCTTCTTAACCACCTTATTCACCTGTCCTGTTACACTCAGGAATCAGTGGACAATCACTCCATGGCCCGTCTGTTCACAGTCTGAGAGATTGTTCAGTTAGATTGAAAGAGCAAATGTAAACCATAATAATTTTATGTAACCCTTCACTGCAGTATACACAGACATACGAGCGAGATGCATGGAGTTTGAAACATCGGGGTAGAGGGAGAAAAATAGATGGAGATGGTAACAAATTGGAAAGGACTGATAGGGACTGAGAGAGAGGTAATCTCTGGTAAACTCTCTTGCTGGTAATCTCTCTACATCTCTATCTCTCTCTTCCCCTCTCTTCTACTCTCTGAAACCCTATTTCTTCTCTTTGTTACTCACTTTCCAAGTCTATCTCTCAACTTTTCTCCCTCTAGTTCTGTCTCCGTCTGTGCACTATCTCAATCTCTCCCTCTTGTTTTCAGGATGGGAAGAGGGAGAAAGAGAGGCAGAGAAAGGGTGTTGCAGGCAGTGAGAGATGAGGAGAAAGAGACTGAGGAACTGTCAGTCTGGCATTGGTAGATGGATCTTTACTCTGTATCTAACCCCGTGCGGACCTGCCCTGTGAGTATTCGATGGGGACAGTCTCAGACGGGGGGGACTGTCTAAAAATCAATAATTAGTGGAAAGCCCTTTCAAAGATGAAATTCAGAAACACTTCTACATACAAAAGGTGGTAGAAGTTTGGAACTGTCTTCCACAAATGACCCCTCCCTATCTCTGCAATCACCTCCAGCTCCACAATCCACCAATATCTGTGATCCTCTAATTCTGGTCTCTTGAGCCTCCTCAATTTGAATGGTCCCACCATTGGTGTCCGTGCCTTCAAGCTGCCAAGACACTAACTCTGGAATTCCTTTCCGAAACCTCTCCGTCTCTCTAACTCTCTTTCCTATTTGAAGACGCTCCCTCAAACCAACCTCTTTGACCAGGTTTTTGTTCGTCTCGTGTAGTGTGGCGACTCAGTGTCAACTTTTTATTTTCTTTATTTATTTGTTGAATGTGCGCATTACTGACCAGGCCAGCATTTATTGCCCATTCCTAATGGCCCTTGAGAAGGTGGTTTTGAGCTTCCTTCTTGAACCGCTGCAGTCCATGTGGGGTAGGCACCCCCATAGTGCTGTTCGGAAGGGAGTTCCAGGATTTTGACCCAGTAACAGTGAAGGAATGGCGATATAGTTTCAAGTTAGGATGGTGTGTGACTTTAGTTGTTGTGTGCGGACAGTAATTTCAGTGCGCAGTCCATTTAAATTTTTAATTGTTTATTTTGTTCACGTGGTTAGATATAAAGTTTCTCCTACAATCTGACTGCCTCCCCGTATCTCCTCACTCTTTCTGCCCGTCTCTCCCTCCTTCTCTAAATCCACTGCTTGACTGTGTATCTAAACTCACACTGTACCTGCCCTGGGAGGTCCCATTATGGTGCTTAAGCAATGAGTTATACAGTTCCAGCATCACCTCCCTGCTCTTATATACTTTAACAGCCTTGTTGGGAATGTCACTGCAGTTTGAAAATATGGAACACTGATCCAACATTCACCCCTAAAACACTCACACTAAACTCCAAAAACAGGACTGGGCAGATAATGAGGATTGTTAATGATTGTTACAACTTGCTTCATCCTTTCTCTGTGTCTCCCTCTCATGTCTGTTTACTCCTATCTTTCTCTCTCTCTCTCCCTCACCCTCTCCCTCTTTCTCTGCCTCTTTCCACGACTCTGTCTCTAACACCATCTCTCTCTCCTTGGACAGAAATGTTTTTATCCATTTCTTGGTTAATTTTGAAAATGTAAATCTTGCCCTTGCTGGGAACGTCACTGCAGTTTGAAAATATCAAACACTGTTCAACAATCGCCCCCAAAACTCTCTCACTAAATCCCCAAGACAGGACTGTGCAGATAATGGGGATTGTTTACTGAGATTCTGTCAAAATCCCCTCACACACTATATCCCACTTCCCTTGCTTCTAACGTTTGTCAGTGTTTCATAATATATTTTTCAATAATATTAAATGACACTTCAGTTTGAAAATATCAATCATTGATCCAACACTCACCCCCAAAACACTCACACGAAACCCCTGATCTTTCCTTTCAAAATTAGTTCTTGCACACAGCCAGTTTTACTTTTTAATTCTATCTTTTGTCAACATTATTATATATTACGTTTTTCCTATAATCTCGCCGTCCCCTTCTCTCCCTGTCTGTCTGTCTCTCCCTGTCTCTGTTTCTCCCTCTGTTTGTCTTTCTCCCTCTCTCTCTCACTGTCCCTTTCTCCCTCAGCATCTGTCTCTCTCCCTCTGTATCTGTCTCTCTCGCTTTCTCCCTGTCTCTCTCACTCTGCATCGGCCTGCCTCCCTTTCTCTCTGTCTCATTCTGCATTTGCCTGACACCCTTTCTCAGTGTCCCCGTCTGTCTCTGTTTCTCCTTTTTCCTCTATCATTCTAGCTCCGTCTCTCTCTCTACCTCTGTCCCACTCTGTCTGTGTCTCTCTCCGTCTGTGTCTCACTCCCTCCATCTCTCTGTCCCTCTGTACATGGACAGCAATGCTTTGAGCCATTTGTTTGGTTAATTTTGAATCTTTAACTCTTGCTTTTGTTGGGAATGTCAATACAGTTTGAAAATATCAAACACTCATCGAACACTCATCCCGAAAACCCTTACATTAAACCCCAAATATCGGACTGGGCAGACAATGGGGTTTGTTACTGGGGTTCCGTCAAGGTCTCATTTCACTATCTCTTCTGTCTATCACTGTCTTCCACTTAGTCCCTCTCTCTCCATTTCCCCATTTGTTTCCGTTTCCCTCTTCACCTCTTTCCTTCATCGCCCCCAACTTTATAAATAGAGTGTGTGCTCCCTCTGGTTTATATAGCTGCCGTGGTGGGATATGAACCCCTGTCCCCAGGCCATCAGGTTGGGCCTCTGGATTACGTGACCAGTGATATTATCACTACCCAACTGCCTCCCAAATGGATGTGCACAGTGTGTGTCCCGTAATATCACTCACAGTAGTTTCTGGGCTGTAACCCAGAAAATGGTCCCGAATCAGAGACTCAAATTTCACATTTTAACTGGGAAAAGGAAGGAACAGAGTGAAACAGGATTCCTTTTGTCCCTGGATTCAGTGTCCACTGCAGACAGATCAGTTGCATTTACAATAGAAATGCCAGGAGTGAACAAGGTCAATACAATAATATGGAAAATGTAAATGACGCCTCTCATAATTGTAGCATCCGTCCAGTATGAGTACAGATTTCAGGTTTCTTCCCGAGAGAGGTCTGACATTGAAATGATTGTGTTTTATCCACCATATTATTTACATCACAGTCAAAGCTGCTGATGTTATGTGTCTGTTCAGGTGAGTGCAACTAATAGCAATGATCAAGGGTATAACAGTGTCAGTGGAGACTTATCCCCTGTATAAATCAGGACCCATTGGAATGGATCAGCTCAGAGTGCCTGGTGGAGCTGTGGATTCCAGGCTAATAGAAGTGTCTGCTTCTCATAGAAATGGGATATCCAGTATTGTATCAAAGAGACCGCATTTATTATCCTGTACTTGCAGCAATTGGATTTGCTGTTAAGCAGTATCTCAGCTGTTGATGGTCTAAATCGATGTTAACTGTGCTGCTGTACTGGGTATTATTTCCCTCTGTGTGTGTTCCACAGCCACCTGTTCTTTTCCAGCAATTTGCTGATGGAATCTCCTCATTGTCCACTCTTTCATTCTTGTAGGAGTTGTGTTATCTATTTAATGGTATTGTTTTAAGTAACTGTGGCTTTGTTATTGGATTATTCTGTGTATTGAATGTATTGGAATGAGATGTTTCAGTTAGGATCAAGAATCAGACCAGTCGGACTTTTCAATATTTTCGTGATGTGGATCCAACCAGTCCTGGAATAGTTTTAACATTTTTCTTGATTGTTAATGAGATATCTCACAATCTCAGTTTTATACAGGGACAGAACAATGTCCTTCCTCCACAATAACGTCGCTCAGTTTAACTGGGATTTCAATGTATTTATTGATTATCACTGTTATCAAATATTATTTCACTCTGTGTGTGTCTGACGCTGCTTCAGAAGTCTGGCTACTGAACTGAGTTTGCTGCTGACACTTTCACTTTTCCTTATCTGCTTCACTGTGGACCTTCACTGTCACTGGACTACATTGTAAAATAGAAAGTATTGATGTGATGTTTTATTGGTTTTCACCCTATCATTTGGAATCAAGAGTCTTTCCATTTATCTGTAGATTATCAGCTGCAGCGCTGATGTTGCTGTTTTATTAATGAAACAATCCCACATTCTAACAGATTACTTCATAATTCCAGGAGAAGGAATTTCAAAAATTGTGAGGTTTCTCTGGAAGAAGCTTTCGATCCTGTTTATTCCATGTATTGTAGATGAAGTGAAGAGTGTAGGTGAACAGGTGGAAACTTGAGTGTTCTGTCGATGCATTAAATTATTCACAGAGGTTTCACCATTGAATAAACTGACTCTGAGAATAGAATCATTGAACATGGGGCTGGTGAACAGAACAGAGACACAGAATGTTAGGAATAAATCATCTGTGAAAAGTAGCAATAAGTAACAGGTTGCAGGTGAGAGTTCTCCAGTGAGATAGGGAAGGAGAAAAGGAGCAGGGAGAACGAAACCGAGGGAAAAAGATAAGCAGAAGTAAATAGAAAGAGAAAGAAGCAGCAGTGTAAATAATTCACTATCATAAAGTGCTGGAATGTCCAGAACAATTAGTGAGAGAAACTGTGAGTTGAAGTTGTCTGTCGTCAGATTGTGTTCATTTTCCTGTTGGACTTGATCCTCTGTGTTGATTTCTGTCAGGTCCTCATTTTGTTTTGCAGAAAGTTCCTATTCCTTGCTTAGTGACTGAATAAACAGAATAGAATCAGTTCATCACTGATGGTAATTCATTATTTAAATACTGCACTTTTAAATCTCTGTGACTTCTGAATTCAACAAAGAGCGAGGCTGATATCAGAAATATATTTACATTTATATTTAATAGCCTGGACAAACTAAATATATTGACTATATTGTCGCAACAATGAACTGTTCTCCAACACCAATAACCACGGGGATTATTGTTTGAATGTATGAATTGAGTTGTATTACTGGGATCTATAGATTAGATTTCCTCTAACACTCTGCTGCAGTCTCTCCCTGTGAATCTCAGCCTCTCCTCTCACTGTATTGAATCCTCAGACTCCTCATCCATTGCTTCAGTTTATCCACTTTCCCAAACCATCTGCTCCAGTCTCCCCTCCTGCTCCAACATGTCCTTTTCCTTCTCTCCCTCCCAATCTCACTCACTGTCTCCACCTCCAGCTGCCTTGTCCAACCTGATAGGAATACAGTTAGATTAGATTAGAGATACAGCACTGAAACAGGCCCTTCGGCCCACCGAGTCTGTGCCGAACATCAACCACCCATTTATACTAATCCTACACTAATCCCATATTCCTACCAAACATCCCCACCTCGCCCTATATTTCCCTACCACCTACCTATACTAGTGACAATTTATAATGGCCAATTTACCTATCAACCTGCAAGTCTTTTGGCTTGTAGGAGGAAACCGGAGCACCCGGAGAAAACCCACGCAGACACAGGGAGAACTTGCAAACTCCACACAGGCAGTACCTGGAATCGAACCCGGGTCCCTGGAGCTGTGAGGCTGCGGTGCTAACCACTGCGCCACTGTGCCGCCCCTTACATGGGAGCAGGAGGGGGCCATTCAGCCCTTCGAGCTTGCTCCACCATTCCAGATCATGGCTGATACTCAAACTTAGCGTTGCAATTTTCTGCCTTTTCCCATTTGATAACATTTCCTTTCTGTTCCCTGAACCCAGAGCATACATCCCGCTCTCCCCAAACATTCCCAACCAACAGTTTTCAGACACATTCCCAATTAACCCATTGGACTCCATCTCTGTGAAACCCCTTCTCATTTCCCCACTGACACTGCATCCTCACTCAGTACTTCCAGTAGATCCAGTAATGATTTTATTCACTTTCAGCATCAATTTCCCAATTCATTATTAATAACTGTGTTTTCAAACATTTCACTGTGGCAAAGCAGTGCCCGGGTCAATGAATCAGTTTTCACTGCTCGATGCAGCAACAAAGCTGGAAATCTCAGCCCAGATCCTGTCAAACTGCTGCTTTGTCTCCAGGTCTGATCAGTAATTTCTCTGCTTCCTTTTCTCTCTCTCTTCCAGTTAACTTGGTGGCGATTGTGATCCTGTCCCGAGGAAAGTGCGGTCTCTCCAAATGTATCAGTGTCTACCTGGTGGGAATGGCAGTGTCTGATCTCCTGGTCGTTATCACTGAACCCATATTGAACTGGATTGTTGGAATTTATTTGCCATATTCATTCCTGAGGATTACTCCTGTGTGTTCTTTCATTCTCTTTCTTCTTTCTGCATCCACAGTTGTTTCTGTCTGGCTCACAGTCACTTTCACCTTTGATCGATTTGTGGCCATTTGTTGTGAGAAGCTGAAAACAAAATATTGCAGCAAGAAAACGGCGGCTGTGGTTGTGGGAACAGTGAGTGTGCTGGGCTGTTTCGTGTCTCTCCCCTGGTACTTTACACTGGAACAAGAATACATTATTGATAATGTTCCCATGGGTTGTGTTTATAAACTGAGCTTCTTTAATTCCCCCATATGGGGAGCATTTGAATTGTTTAACCTCATTTTAACCCCTTGTGTCCCGGTCTTTCTGATTTTGCTGCTCAATGTTCTGACTGTCAGACGGATTTTATTCTCCAGTAAAGTCCGCGGAGGATTCCGGCGCCACAGCAATGCAGAGAATCACAAGGACCCAGAGATGGAGAATCGCAGGAAATCAATTATTTTACTCTTCAGTATATCCGGCAGTTTTATCCTGTTATGGGTGACCCGGGTTGTGTTTATCATTTATAGGAGAATTACAGATATTTATTATTATTCCACCGACACTGACCCTCTCTTTCTCACAGAACAAACATCAAAGATGCTGCAGCTTCTCAGTTCCTGCACCAACACATGTATTTACATTGTGACGCTGACTAAATTCAGACAGGAGCTGAAGAAGGGGGTGAAATACCCTCTCAATCTCATTGTTAAATTAGTGAAATCATAGAAAGAGCTGAAGGGTTTCAAACACTGGAACTAAATCCCATTGCCACTCCTCCCCCCCCCCCCGCAGACCCCCAGCTCCACCTCCCACCCTCCACCCGCCTCTGTGATTATTTGACCGACGCCATCTTTAGTCCTGGCAACTGCCGGAACGTGGGCAGACCCTGTCGTTTCACTGGAATAGTGTACGTTTGCGCATGTGCCTGTGCAGCGCCACTTTGTGGTTGCTGTTGTCAACAACCGCCTCCAGTGGACAAAGCTGCAAATCGCAGTGATTGTGACGTTTTGAGAGAGGTGCAGTAACTGCTGTGAGACAGGGACACCAGCAGATGGAGATGCTGAGTGGGGCTGTAACTGCAGTGAGGCAGGGACACCAGCAGATGGAGATGGTGAGAGAGGGGCAGTAACTGCAGTGAGGCAGGGACACCAGCAGATGGAGATGGTGAGAGAGGGGCAGTAACTGCCGTGAGACAGGGACACCAGCAGATGGGGATGGTGAGTGGGGCAGTAATTGCGGTGAGACAGGGACACCAGCAGATGGAGATGGTGAGAGAAGGGCAGTAACTGCAGTGAGACAGGGACACCAGCAGATGGCCATGGTGAGCAGGGCAGTAACTGCAGTGAGACAGGGACACCAGCAGATGACGATGGTGAGAGGGGTGACCGCAACTGCAGTGGGACAGGGACACCAGGAGATGGAAATGCTGAGCCATTGCTGATGGGAGATTATGTGTTCCTGAGTTTGAAAGTTTCCAAAAGTTGGAGGAGGTTACTTTCTGTAAACTTGAGATGCTGAATGAAATAATTTCAATACCATTTGTGTTAAATGGCTATCTTCCTACTATGTAAACACTTGTAACAATAAACTGGTTCCTGTTTGGAAACGTATTTTTGGTGATTAAAGGTAATTTATAAATAAAACAAATGCATCAAATGAAACTCAAACAATCATTTACAAATAAAAACTCTAAATAAGTTGTGTTGAGTTTTTCATCACTAACGTTATGATATCTCTCTCTCTCTCTCACTTCTCTTTCTATGCTGGTATCTTCTGTCGTATCACTCAAAGTAATTGAAGTTTTGATCCGATTGTCTTTTGAAAGTTAATTTTGAATCTGCTTTCAGAAACCTGTCAGTGAATTTCAGACCAGAATAACTCCCTGCCTAATTGTTTCTCCCCTCTGCTAGTGTAAACTGTCTCTTCTCACGTCTTTAAACTGAGGGAAAGATTTTGAATACCATTACTTTCTCCAGGACAGCAACCGCAGAGCAGCTGAAACCTCCTGAATGTGGACAAGCAATGATCATTAACCCCTCTGAATCCCCCAGGAGAGCAGAGGAAAGAAACAGTCAGGAAGCAAATGGAAACAAGTGACACTTTATTACAGCAGCAAAAAACTCTTTGTCAGAATGTGGAGGTCGTTATCGCTGAGCTTTATATAAACTGGAGGTGACAAGTGGAAGATCTTTAATACAATTCGTGTTAAATGTCCATTTCCCAGCTTTGTAAACCCTTGTAACATTAAACTGGTAAATATTAAGAAGGTATTTTTAATTGATTACAGCCTAACGCATAAATACAGCAGCAGCAAAGAATGTGCAAAGTATCATTGAGAAACATAACTGTAAATATGGGTGAGAATTGTGTGAAATTGTCACCAGTTGTTAAAGTTCTCTTGGCTGCATCATTAACCGGGCTCGAGTTTAGTTTGAAACACAGTGCAATTGAAAATCTGAATAAAGACTGCCTGTTTATACTGCAGTCAAACAGGCCTCTCCAGCAAAAACTGATTGCCAGAATTTCAAGGTGACTGCAGTGAGACATTGTCAGTCATTTTCTGAACTTTCTGTTAACTGGAGGTGAATAGTGGAAGACATTTAATACAATTAGTGTTAAAAGACCATTATCCAAACCAGCCTCTCCATGTTTTAAATGACAGAAGTTTTTCTGTTCTGTTAATGAGGTTTTTGGGGAAGGGAGAGAGAGAGAGGCAGACAGACAGGTTTCTGTCTGGAATGGTCCCTCTCTCCCCCATTCCCTGTTTACACAGAGCTCACCTTGGACTGTCCCATACCTGGGAGGCAGTGTCCAGATGAAGGAAGCTGATAGCTGGTTGGGTGAGCTGTATTTGGGGTGGACTGTCTGTTTTGAGTGACAGGTTCTGGGATATATTCGGACAACATCAGCCTCCATTCTTTCTTTCCATGCGGCTGGTTTGTGAAGGCGAGTTTCTGTATCTCAGTCTCTGTGTCTCTGTGCCCAGGTGAATTGCAAGCTGATTACAGTGTGTGTGTGTGTGTGTGAGAGAGATTCCAGTCTAAATCCCCCGCTTTCTCTGTCCCAGTCCTGACCCTTGTCTCCAATTCCCACCCCAATCTCCCTCTCCAGGATCTTTTCCCCATGGATGAGCTGATGGAGGCAAGGTGCTAGAGTCCAATGATGGAGCGCAGACCGTGTGGGATGTTGAGTATCAGATCTTTATCGTCCCTCTCTGCCTTTCTCTCTCCTTTTGACTCAATCTCTCTCTTTCAATCTCTTTGTCAATCTCTCTGTGTCTATTTCTCTCTTTTTCTCTCTCTCTGTTCCTCAATCTCTCTCTCTCTCTGTTTCTCTGTGTGTTTCTCTCTCTGTTTCTCTGTCTGTGTGTTTCTCTCTCTCGGTTCTCGATCTCTGTTTCTCTCTCTCTGTTTCTCTCTCTCTCTGTTTTTTTTTCTCTCTCTCTCTCTGGTTCTCTCTCTCCCTCTGTGTGACTCCATCTCTCCCTCTCTCTCTCTCACTTTGTGTTTGTCGCTCTCTCTGTTTCGCTCTGAATGATTGTGTGTCTTTCTGTCTCAATTGATTTCTTTGTCCTTCTCTCTCTCAATCTTTCTGTGATTCTCTGTCCTTCTCTCTCTCAATCTCTTTGTGATTCTCTGTGTGCCTTTCTCACTGGTTTTCTCTCGGTCTCTTTGCTGCCTGCAATTTCTTTGTGTCTCAGTTCTTTCCCTCCACTTTTTTCCCTCCTCTTTTTCTGTGTCTCTTTCGGCCTTTTCTCTATTCCTCTGACTTTCTTTCTACTGTATTTCTGAGTTTGTCTTTTCTCTATAACTCAGTTTGTCTTTTCTGTATTTCTGACTTTGTCTTTTCTCGATTTCTGACTGTCTGTCTTTTTCTGACTTTGTCTTTTCTCTATTTCTGACTTTCTGGTTTGTCTTTTCTGTGTTTCTGACTTTTCTCTATTTCTGTCTCTTCTCTATTTCTGAGTTTCTGTCTTCTGACTGTCTGTTTCTCTCTTTCTTATTCTTTCTCTTTCTATCTTTTCGCTCCTTCTTTCTCTCTCTTTCTATCTTTTCTCTCTTGCTCTAAAAGCACAGCAATCTCGCCCCCCCGCAATTTCCCACCGCAATTATTTATCCCCCCCACCGCAATTATTTATCCCCCCACAATTTATCCCCCCCCCCCGGCTGCAAAATTTCCACCAACCGCAATTTATATCCACGATGTACATTTTATCCCCTGCAATATTTCCCCCACGGATAACATTCCCCTTTTGTACAGACCCCCACCCAATCTAAATAATCCTCATCTACAGACCCCTATCTGATATCTCCTGTGAACTGACCACCATCTAATACCCTCACTATCAACAGACCCAGGAACAGACCCCCATCTAATTATCCCCATCCCCCTGTTACAAGACAACCCAACTAGGTACCCATCCCCCAGGACCGAGTACCATCTAGATAACCCACCCAGGACCATGCCCCATCTAGATAACCCCCAGGACCGAGTCCCATCTAAATACCACCCCCCAGGACCGAGTCCCATCCAGATGCCCCCCCCCCCAGGACCGAGTCCCATCTAGATACCTCCCCAGGCCCGAGTCCCATTCAGATACCCCTCCCAGGTACAGACCCCCATCTAATTATCCCCTTCCCCCTGTTACAAGACACCCCATCCAGATAACCCCAGGAACAGACTCCCATCTAGATACCCCCCCGTGGACAGACTCCCATCTAACTACCCCCCGGGGACAGACCCCCATCTAATTACAGCCTTATAATACCCCTGTTAGAAATACATCCCCGGGGACAGACCCCGATCTAAATACATCCCCGGGAACAGACCCCCATCTAAATACATCCGCGGGGAGAGACCCCCATCTAAATACATCCCCCGGGACAGACCCATCATCTAGCTACACCCTCCGGGGACATGACCCCCATCTAAATATATCCTTATAATACCCCTGTTACAAATACATGCCCGGGAACAGACCCCCATCTAAATACTAACCACGGGGACAGACCCCCATCTAAATACATCCCCGGGGACAGATCCCCATCTAAATACATGCCCGGGAACAGAACCCCATCTAAATACTAACCTCGGGGACAGACCCCCATCTAAATACTAACCTCGGGGACAGACCCCCCATCTAAATACACCACCCAGGGTCAGATCCCCATCTAAATACCCCACCCGGGGACAGACCCCCATCTAAATACTAACCTCGGGGACAGACCCCTATCTAAATAAATCCCCGGGGACAGACCCCCATCTAAATAAATCCCCGGTGACAGACCCCCATCTAAATACCCCAACCGGGGTCAAACCCCCATCTAAATACCCCACCCAGGGACAGAGCCCCATCTAAAACTAACCTCGGGGACAGACCCCTATCTAAATAAATCCCCGGGGACAGACCCCCATCTGAACAAATCCCCGGGGACAGACCCCCATCTAAATACTAACCCCGGGGACAGACCCGCATCTCAATACTAACCACAGGGACAGACCCCCATCTAAATACCCCACCCGGGGACAGACCCCCATCTAAATACTAACGTCGGGGACAGACCACCATCTAAATACCGCCCCCGGGGACAGACACCCATCTAATTATACCTTTATAGTAGCCCTGTTACAAATACCTGACGGTAACAGACCGCCATCTAAATACCACCCCTGGGGTCAGACCCCCATCTAAATACATCCCCGGGGACAGACCCCCATGTAAATACATCACCAGGGACAGTCCGCCATCTAAATACATCCCCGGGGACAGACCCCCACCTAAATACATCCCCGGGGACAGACCGCCATCTAAATACCACCCACCCCGGCGACAGACCCCCATCTAACTACCCCCCCCCAGAGACAGACCCCCATCTAAATACTAACCCCAAGGACAGACCCCCATCTAAATACTCCCCCCGGGGACAGACCCCCAACTAAATAACCCCCCCCAGGACTGACCCCCATCTAAATACTAACCCCGGGGACAGACCCCCAACTAAATATCCCCCCGGGACAGACCCCCATCTAAATACATCCCCGGGGACAGACCCCTATTTAGATAGCCCACCCGGGGACAGACCCCCATCTAATTATACCCTTATAATACCCCTGTTACAAATAACTGACGGGAACAGACACCCATCTAAATACTATCCCCGGGGACAGACCCCCATCTAAATACATCCCCGGGACAGACCCCCATCTAAATACATCCCCAGGGACAGACCCCCATCTAAATACATCCCCGGGGACAGACCGCCATCTAAATAATAATCCCGGGGACAGACCCCCATCTAAATACTAATCCCGGGGACAGACCGCCATCTAAATACTAATCCCGGGAACAGACCCCCATCTAAATACTAATCCCGGGAACAGACTCCCAACTAAATACCTCCCCCCCGGGACAGACCCCCATCTAAATACTAACCCCAAGGACAGACCACCATCTAAATACTCACCCCGGGGACAGACCCCCAACTAAATAACCCCCCCCCCGAGACAGACCCCCATTTAAATACTAACCCCGGGGACAGACCCCCAACTAAATACCCCCCCCGGGACATTCCCCCATCTAAGTACTCCCCCTTTGACAGACCCCCATCTAAATACTAATCCCGGGAACAGAACCCCATCTAAATACTAACCCCAGGGACAGATGCCCCAACTAAATAACTTCCCCCGGGACAGACCCCCATCTAAATACTAATCATGGGAACATGGGAACAGACCCCCATCTAAATACATGCCCGGGAACAGACCCCCATCTAAATGCATCCCCGGGGACAGACCCCCATCTAAATACATCCCCGGGGACAGACCCCCATCTAAATACCCCCCCTGGGACAGACCCCGATCTATCTACCCCCGGGGAGAGACCCCCATCTAAATACCCCCCCAGGGACAGACCCCCATCTAAATACTAACGCCAGGGACAGACCCCCATCTATATACCCCCCCCGGGACAGACCCCCCATCTAAATACTAACCCGAGGCAGAGACCCCCATCTAAATAGCCCCCCTGGACAGAACCCCATCTAAATACTAAACCCGGGGACAGACCCCCATCTAAATACCCCCCGAGACAGACCCACATCTAAGTACTAAACCCAGGGACAGACCCCCATTTAAATACCCCCCTGGGACAGACCCCCATCTAAATACATCCCTGGGGACAGACCGCCATCTAAATACATCCCCGGGGACAGACCCCCATCTAATTATACCCTTATAATACCCCTATTACAAATACCTGACTGGAACAGACCCTCATCTAAATACCATCCCTCCAGGGACAGACCCCCATCTAAATACCACCCCAGTGGGGACAGACCGCCATCTAAATACCCCCCCGGGGACAGACCGCCATCTAAATACTAAGTCTGGGGACAGACCCCGATCTAAATAGATCCCCGGGGACAGACCCCCATTTAGATAGCCCATGCGGGGACAGACCCCTATCTAAATACCCCCCTGGGACAGTCTCCCATCTATCTACCGCCCGGGGACAGACCACCATCTAAATACTAACCCCGGGGACAGGCCACCATCTAAATACCCCTCCGGGGACAGACCCCCATCTAAATACCATCTAAATATGCATAGACAGAAAGAGGTGGAGGGGCAGAGATACCAAGTCAGATGTGTTCACAGAATAGAGAGGGTTGTCCCGGGACAGGTGGGAGGGAAATGCAGAGATAATCTTGCAGGAAAGGAGGAGCAGAGATGGAAAGATTCAGGGATTTGGAAGTGAGTGAAAGAAGAAATGGACTGAGAGAGAGACAGATAAAGATGCAGAGAGTCGCAGAAAGAGAGTGACAATGGAAACTTGTGAGATCCAGAGAGAGGCAAAGATAGAAAGGATGTTGAGAGATACAGAGACAGGGATTTAAAGATGTGAAGAAACAGAGTTAGGAACAAAGAGGAAGGTGCAGGGAACAAGTTGCAGCAAGAGATGGAGAGAGGGAAATCTATGGGATTACATTGACTGTTCTGGAGCAGCGATTCTCAAACTTTGGAGCACCCTCCAGCCCCATCCCTTGTGGTTAAAATAAAATCCACAGACCCCCGCAAACACAAAATCAAAATACTGCGGATGCTGGAAATCTGAAATAAAAACCGTGCTGGAAATACTGAGCATTTCCAGCACTTTGTTTTTCTATCAACCCCGAAATCACACTGTCTTCTTTTCTGGATCTAGAAATGAATTTGACAATGACAAATATATTTTTATTATTACTTTCCCTCTCCGGTTAAAGCTCTTGTCGGAGAATTCCACGTGGCTAAAAGATTCTCCCTCTGCATCATCACAGCTGCAGCTTCCGAAAAGATTCTCCTTGGGAATAAAAGAAATAAAATTGATTCAAACAAAGAAAAACATTTTTGCACAGAAATAAAACACAGCGAGAGCCCAGGACTCTCTCAAATTCACTGACATAAAACAATCTCTCAGTGACTTACAAACACATCCCCTGACACAGAGCTAGAGACTGGGAAGTGTAGATGTGTTTACCCTGTCATTTCCAGCTCTCTCTCTCTCTCCCTCTCTCTCTATTTCTCTCTGTGTGTCTCTCTACATCTGTTTCTGCATCATTGTAAAAGCACACAAACACTGGTGGCCCCCATCCCCTCTCCTGTCGAAGGATAGAGAGAGAAATCCACATTCCCATCCCTGAAAATCTGAATTCAAATGGTCCCCCGGTGCTTCACCCTGCGCAATTCCCCCCCCGGCAATTTCCCCCCCCCCCCCGCAATTTCTCCCCCACCCCGCAGTTCCCCCCCCCCCCCGCAATTTCCCCCCCGGCAATTTCCCCCCCCCCCGCAATGTTCCTCCCCGGCAATTTTACCCCCCCCCCCGCAATTTCCCCTCCCCGCTATTTCACCACCCCCCCCGCCCGCCTGCAAAATTTCCTCCAACCGCAATTTATATACACGATGTAAATTTTATCCCCTGCAACATTTCCACCCCCCCCACCCCGGATAACATTCCCCTTTTGTACAGACACCCACCCAATCTAAATAATCCTCATCTACAGACCCCTGTCTGATATCTCAAGTTAACTGACCCCCATCTAATACCCTCACTATCAACAGACCCAGGAACAGACCCCATCTAATTATCCCCATCCCCCTGTTACAAGACAATCCATCTAGATACTACTCCCCCAGGACCGAGTCCCATCTAGATACCCCTCCAGGAAGAGACTCCCAACTAGATACCACCCCCAGGACCGAGTCCCATCTTGATACCCCCCCTGGAACAGACTCCCATCTAGATACCCCCCAGGACCAAGTCCCATCTAGATGACCCCCCAGGAACAGTCTCCCATCTAGATACCCCCCCCAGGACCGAGTCCCATCTAGATACCTCCCCAGGACCGAGTCCCATCTCGATAACCCCCCACAGGAACAGACTCCCATCTAAATGTCCACCCCAGGAACAGACTCCCATCTAAATATCCCCCCAGGAACAGACTCCACCCCCCCAGGAACAGAACCCCATCTAATTATCCCCTTCCCCCTGTTACAAGACAACCCATCGAGATACCCCCCCAGGACCGAGTCCCATATAGATGCACCCCCAGGAGCAGACTCCCATCTGGATACCCCCCAGGGACAGACTCCCATCTAGATAACCCCCCGGGGACAGACTCCCAACTAACTACCCCCCGGGGACACACCCCCATCTAATTATACCCTTATAATACCCCTGTTAGAAATACATCCCCGGGGACAGACCCTCATCTAAATACATCCCCGGGGACAGACCGCCATCTAAATACATCCCCAGGGACAGACCACCATCTAAATACATCCCCGGGGACAGACCCCCATCTAAGTACATCCCCGGGAACAGACCGCCATCTAAATACATCCCCGCGGACAGACCGCCATCTACTTACATCCCTGGGGACAGACCGCCATCTAAATACATCCCCCGGGACAGACCCTCATCTAAATACATCCCCGGGGCAGACCCCCATCTAAATACATGCCGGAGGACAGACCCCCATCTAAATACATGCCCGGGGACAGACCCCCATCTAAATACATTCCCGAGGACAGACCCCCATCTAAATACTTCCCCAGGGACAGACCCCCATCTAGATACATCCCTGGGGACTGACCGCCATCTAAATACATCCCCGGGGACAGGCTGCCATCTAAATACATTCCCGGGGACAGACCGCCATCTAAATACATCCCCGGGGACAGACCCCTATCTAAATACATGCCCGGGGAAAGACCCCGATCTAAATGCATCCCCAGGGACAGTCCCCCATCTAAATACATCCCCGGGGACAGACCCCCCATCTAGCTTCCCCTACCGGGGACAGACCCCCATCTAAATACATGCCCGGGGACAGACCGCCATCTAAATACATCCCCAGGGACAGACCCCCATCTAAATACCCCACCCGGGGACAGACCCCGGACCCCAGACCCCAGACGGAGAGTGGTGGTTGCGTGGAATGCGCTGCCAGCGGTGGTACTAGAAGCAGATACATTAGGGACATTTAAGCGACTCTTGGATAGGTACATGGATGATAGTAGAATGAAGGGTAGGTATTTAGTTTGATCTGAGAGTAGGTTAAAGGTACGGCACAACATCGTGGGCCGAAGGGTCTGTACTGTGCCGCACTGTTCTATGTTCTATCTATGTTCTAAAGCTGCTGATGCAATGTGTTAGTTCAGGTGAGTGTAACTAATAGCAATGAACAGGGGTATAACCGTGTCAGTGGGGACTTATCCCCTGTATAAATCAGGACCCATTGGAATGGATCAGCTCAGAGTGCCTGCTGGAGCTCTGGATTCCAGGCTAACAGAAGTCTCTGCTTCTCACAGAAATGGGATATCCAGTAATCTTTCAGATAGAAGACATTTACTATCCTGTACTTGCAGCAATTGGAGTTTCTGGTCAGCCAGTATCTCAGCTGTTAATGGTGTAATTCGATGTTAACTGAGCTGCTGTACTTGGTATATTTTCCCTCTGTCTGTGTTAAACAGCCGCCTGTTCTTTTCCAGCAATTTACTGACGGAATCTCCTCATTGACTCCTCTTTCATTCTTGCAGGAATTGCACTATGTATTTAATGGTATTGTTTTAAGTAACTGTGGCATTTTTACTAGATTATTCTGTGTAGTGAATGTATTTGAATGAGATGTTTCAGTAAGGATCAATAATCAGACCATTAGGAGTTTTTAACAGTTTCATGATGTGGATCTAACCGGTCCTGGAATATTTTTATGATTTTGTTTTCAGTGATTGATAATGAGACATCTCATGGTCTCAGAGTTACAAGGGGACAGAACAATGTCCTCCCTCACCAATAACATGGCTCAGTTTAACTGGAATTTCAATGTATTTATTGATTATCACTGTTATCAAATATTATTTCACTGTGTGTGTGTCTGACACTGCTTCAGAAGTCTGGCTACTGAACTGAGTTTGCTGCTGACACTTTCACTTCTCCTTCTCTGCTTCACTGTGGACCGTCACTGTCACTGGACGACATTGTAAAATAGAAAGTATTGATGTGATGTTTTACTGGTTTTCACTCTATCAGTTTGAATCACGAGTCTTTCCATTTATCTGTAGATTATCAGCTGCAGCGCTGATGTTGGTGCTTTTTTAACTAAACAATCCCACATTCTAACGGATTACTTTATAATTCCAGGAGAAGGAAATTCAATGATTGTGAGGTTTGTGTGGAAGTAGCTTTCGAACCTGTTTATTCCATGTATTGCAGATGAAGTGAAGAGTGAAGGTGAACAGGTGGAGACCTGAGTGTTCTGTAGATACATTAAATTATTCACAGAGGTTTCACCATTGAATAAACTGACTCTGAGAATAGAATCATTGAACCTGGGGCTGGTGAACAGAACACACACGCAGAATGTTAGGAATAAATAATATGTGAAAAGCAGCATGAGGTGACAATTTACAGGGTGTGAGTACTCCAGAGAGATAGGGAAGGAGAAAAGGAGCAGGGAGAAAGAAACCGAGGGAAAGAGATAAGCAGAAGTAATGAGAAAGAGAAAGAAGCAGCAGTGTAAATCATTCACGATCATAAATTGCTGGAATGTCCAGAACAATTAGTGAGAGAAACTGTGAGTTGAATTTGTCTGTTGTCAGATTGTGTTCATTTTCCTGTTGGACCAGATCCTCTGTGTTGATTTCTGCCAGGACCTCATTTTGATTTGTAGAAAATTCCTATTCCTTACTTAGTGACTGAATAAACAGAATAGAATCAGTTCATCACTGATGGTAATTCATTATTTAAATACTGCACTTTAAAATCTCAGTGACTGCTGAATTCAATAGTGAGGCTGATATCAGAAATATATTTACATTTATATTTAATAGCCTGTACAAACTAAATATATTGACTATATTGTATAAACAATGAACTGTTCTCCAACACCAATAACCACAGGGATTATTGTTTGAATGTATGAATTGAGTTGTATTACTGGGATCTACAGATTAGATTTCCTCCAACACTCTGCTGCAGTCTCTCCCTGTGAATCTCAGCCTCTCCTCTCTCTGTATTGAATCATCAGTCTCCTCATCCATTGTTTCAGTTTATCCACTTTACCAAACCATCTGCTCCAGTCTCCCCTCCTGCTCCAACATGTCCTTTCCCTGGAATTTAGAAGGTTATGGGGTGATTTGATGAATGTATTCAAGATAATAAGGGAAGCTGAACGTGTGGACAGAGAGTAACAATTCCCACTGGCTGCGGTGTCAGGAACTTGGAGGCATAGTCTAAAAATCTAAACGTAGTCTAAAAACCTTTCAGGAGTGAAATGAAGAAACACTTCAACACACCAGGTGTAGTATCAGTTTGGATCTCTCTCCCGCAAACGGCAATTCATGCTGAGACACTTGTTAGTTTTTAAATCTGAGTTTGATAGATTTTTGTTAACCAAAGGTATTAAGGGGCAAAGATAGGGACATGGAGTTAGAACACACATCAGCCATGAGCTCATTGAATGACAGAAGAGGGTTGAGGGGCCAAATGGCCTCCTCCTCTTCCTCTGTCCAATGACAAATATCTTGCTATCATTATCTGTGTCTTGGTCTGTGTCTCTCTCTTTGTCTCTCTTTCTGTCTGTCCGTCTGTCTCTCTCTCCTCTCTCAAATATCTGTGGAAATCCACAAACATTAGTCAGCCATTTTAGGCTGGTTCTCGGTGGCCATTTTATGTTTCCACAACACTGGGACATTTATTCCAGAGACCGACTCCTCACCAATGTAAGGATAGTGCTCAAATTGTGACAGAAACACACACATGGAGACACTGAGACACACAGGACTAGAAAAGAATTATTCATTCCCTTGTGCCCAATAAAGTGCCCTCCACTGTGATTAGGCTGGGTGGCCTGTAAGTACTCAATCTATTACTTTCTCCCTTGTTAATCAACAGTACAACATACACAGTCCTCCAGTCCTCTGGCAGCACGACTATAACCAGTGAGGATTGGAAAATGATGGTCAGAGCATCTGCTATTTCCTCCTTTGCACCTGTAAACAGTCTGAGCCTGGTGAATTATCAGCTTTCAAAGATGCTAAAACCCTGAATATTTCCACTCTCACTTTTTATCCCATTCAATATTTCAAACCCCTCCTCATTGACTACAATGTCCGTGTCGTCCCCTCTATTGTGAAGACAGTCGCCTTATATTCATTAAGAACCATGCCCGCATCATCCGCCTCCACGGTTAGGAAAAAGGAGGAGAGATGATATAAAGTAAAGGATAGAAATCAAACGGAGGTGCAGGAAGAGACACATCTGGGGGGTATTGGCGCACCAATCACTGAAGGTGGCAGGGCAGGTTCAGAAAGTGGTTAAACGGCAGAAGGGGTCCTGAGATTATAAATAGAGACATTGAATACAAAAGCAAGCAAATTATGACCTTTGTAAAACGCTGGTTTGCCTTCAACTGGAGCATTGTCCAATTCTGGACACCGTACTTTAGGAAGAATGTGGGGGCATTGGAGAGGGTGCAAAAAAGATTCACAAGAATGGTTCCAGGAATGAGGGTCTTCAGTTACGTGGATAGATTTGAGAAGCTGGGATTGTTCTCTGTGTCTTTCACTGTCTCTCTCTCCAGCTATCTCTGACAAAAAAGAGGGAGACAGAGGAAGAGAGGCTTAGACATGCAGATAGAGAGAGTGCTGTTGAGAGGGACAAGGTTGGAGAGAGAGAGATTGTTGAGTTGGATTGAAAGGCAGAATGTAAGATATATTCATTTAATGTAATCCTTTACTGTTGTGTATGCAAACAAAGAAAGATAGGTATGTGGAGTGAAATATTGGTGGAGTGGGAGAAATGTGGATGAAGTTGGGGCCGAGGCGGCCAGTTTTGATGATCAGGAAGGAAAACGCTCCATTTAAACATCCAGCCAGTTATTCCACCATGGAAGCCATCACACCCACATGATATTGGTGTGGAAATCTTGTAATCTCTGCCCATGGTTATTGACGCCTCTGTTATGGGAAATGGGTCCTTCCTATCCACTCTATCTAGGCCCGTCATTATTTTATACACCTCACTTAAATCTTCCCTTCAACCTTCTTTGTTCCAAAGAAAACAATTCCAGCCTATCCAATCTTTACTCATAGTTAAATTTCTCAATTCCTGACAAAATCCTCTGTTAATGTCCTCTGTACCCTCTCTAGTGTGATCACATCCTTCCTGTAATGTGTTAACCAGAACTGTACACAGTACTCTACCTGTGGTCTAACTAGTGTTTTATACAGTTCTGGCATAACCTCCCTGCTCTTATATTCTCTACATCGGCCAATAAAGGAAAGAGTTCCGAAGAAGGGTCACTGACTCTAAACGTTAACTCTGCTTCTCTTTTCGCAGATGCTGCCAGACCTGCTGAGTGGTTCCAGCATTTCTTGCTTTTATTTTAAAGTATTCCGTAAGCCTTCTTAACAACCTGTCCTTTTACCCTCAGGAATCAGTGGACAGTCACTGCAAGGCCCCTCTGTTCCCAGACAGAGCGATTGTTCAGTTCGATTGAAAGAGCAAATGTAAAACATAATAATTTGATGTAATCTTTCACTGCAGTATGCACAGACATACGAGCGAGAGGCATGGAGTGTGAAATATCGGGGTAGAGGGAGAAAAATAGATGGAGATGGTAACAAATTGGAAAGGAGTGATTGGTACAGAGAGTTTTAGTTTTAGTTTTAGAGATACAGCACGAAAACAGGCCCTTCGGCCCACCGAGTCTGTGCCGACCATCAACCAACCATTTTATACTGATCATACACTAATCCCATATTCCTGCCACATCCCCACCTGTCGCTATATTTCCCGACCACCTACCTTTACCATTGGCAATTTGTAATGGCCAATTTACCGACCAACCTGCAAGTCTTTTCGCTTGTGGGAGGAAACCGGAGCACCCGGAGAAAACCCACGCAGACACAGGGAGAACTTCCAAACTACGCACAGGCAGTACCCAGAATTGAACCCGGGTCGCTGGAGCTGTCAGGCTGCGGTGCTAACCACTGCAAAACTGTGCCACCCGAAAGAGAGAGAGGTAAGCTCTGGTAAACTATCTTGCTGGTAATCTCGCTCCATGTCTATCTCTCGCTTCCCCTCTCTTCGACACTATGTAAACCTATTTCTTCTCTCTGTTACTCACTTTCCAAGTCTTTCTCTCTCTTTTAGCTCTCTATCTCCCTCTGCACACTATCTCAATCTCTCCCTCTTGCTGTCAGGATGGGAAGAGGGAGAAAGAGAGCCACAGAAAGGGCGTCGTGGGCAGTGAGAGATGAGGAGAAAGAGACAGAGGAACAATGAGTCTGGCATTGGTAGATGGATCTTTACTCTGTATCTAACCCCGTGCATACCTGCCCTGTGAGTATTCGATGGGGAGATTCTCGGACGGGGGGGACAGTCTGAAAATCAAACATTAGTCGAAAGCCCTTTCAAAGATGAAATTCAGAAACACTTCTACATACAAAGTGTGGTAGAAGTTTGGAACTGTCTTCCACAAATGTCCCCTCCCTCTCTCTGCAATCTCCTCCAGCTCCGCAAGCCGCCAAAATCTGCGATCCACTAATTCTGGCCTCTTGACCATCCCCAATCTGAATTGTTCCAACATTGGTGGCCGTGCCTTCAAGCTGCCAAGGCCCTAACTCTGGAATTCCTTTCCTAAACCTCTCCATCTCACTAACTCTCTTTCCTCTTTTAAGACGCTCCCTCAAACCAACCTCTTTGACCAGGTTTTAGTTCATCTCATCTAATATCTCCTTAAGTGACTCGGTGTCAACTTTTTATTTTCTTTATTTATTTGTTGGATGTGTGCGTTACTGGCCAGGCCAGCATTTATTGTCCATTCCTAATTGCCCTTGAGAAGGTGGTGTTGAGCCTCCTTCTTGAACCTCTGCAGTCCTTGTGGGGTAGGGCAACCCACAGTGCTGTTAGGAAGGGAGTTCCAGGATTTTGACTCAGTAACAGTGAAGGAATGGTGATATAGTTTCAATTTAGGATGGTGCGTCACTTTAGTTGTTGTGTGCGGTCAGTATTTTCAGTGCACAGTCCATTTATATTTTTAATTATTTATTTTTTTCATGTGGTTGGATGTAAAGTTTCTCCTGCAATCTGCCTGCCTCCCCGTATCTCCTCAGTCTTTCTGCCCGTCTCTCCCTCCTTCTCTAAATCCACTGCTTTACTCTGTATCTAAACTCACACTGTACCTGCCCTGGGAGGTCTCATTATGGTGCTGAAGCAATGAGTTATACAGTTCCAGCATAACCGCCCTGCTCTTATATACTTTAACAGCCTTGTTGGGAATGGCACTGCAGTTTGAAAATATGAAACACTAATCCAACATTCACCCCTAAAACACTCACACTAACCTCCAAAAACAGGACTGGGCAGATAATGAGGATTGTTAATGATTGTGACAACTTGTCTCATCCTCTCTCTGTCTCTCCCTCTCATGTCTGTTTCTTCCCATCTTTCTCTCTCTCTCTCTCTCCCTCGCCCTCTCCCTCTTTCTCTGCCTCTTTCCATGACTCTGTCTCAAGCACCATCTCTCTCTCTCCTTGGACAGAAATGTTTTTATCCATTTCTTGGTTAATTTTGAATCTGTCAATCTTGCCCTTGCTGGGAACGTCACTGCAGTTTGAAAATATCAAACACTGTTCAACACTCGCCCCCTAAACTCTCTCACTAAACCCCCAATACAGGACTGTGCAGATAATGGGGTTGTTACTGTGGTTCTGTCAACGTCCCCTCTCACACTGTATCCCACGTCCCCTGCTTTTAAAGTTTGTCAGTGTATGATAATATTTTTTTCAATAATATTAAATGTCACTTCAGTTTGAAAATATCAATCAATGATCCAACACTGACCCCAAAACACTCACACTAAACGCCTGATCTCTCCTTTCAAAATTAGTTCTTGCACACAGCCAGTTTTACGTTTTAATTCTATCTTTTTTCAACATTATTAGATGAAAATTTTTTCCTATCATCTCGCCCTCCATCTCTCTCTCTGTCTGCCTCTCCCTCTGTCTCTTTTTCTCCCTCTGTTTGTCTCCCTCCCTCTCTGTCTCTCTCTCGCTTTCTCCCCTTGCATCTGTCTCTCTCTCTCTGTATCTGTCTCACTCGCTTTCTCCCTGTCTCTCTACATCTGCATCTGCCTGTCTCCCTTTCTGTCTGTCTCACTCTGCATTTGCCTGCCTCCCTTTCTGTCTGTCCCCCTCTTTCTCTGTTTCTCCTTTTTTCTCTATCATTCGAGCTCTGTCTCTCTCTCTTCCTCTGTCTCTGTCCCACTCTGTCTGTGTCTCTCCGTCTGTGTCTCACTCCGTCCATCTCTCCGTCCTTCTGTACATGGACAGCAATGCTTTGAGCCATTTGTTTGGTTAATTTTGAATCTTTAAATCTTGCTTTTGTTGGGAATGTCAATGCAGTTTGAAAATATCAAACACTCATCTAACACTCATCCCTAAAACACTCACATTAAACCCCAAATACCGACTGGGCAGACAATGGGGATTGTTATTGGGGTTCCGTCAAGGTCTCATTTCGCTATCTCTTCTGTCTCTCACTGTCTTCCACTTTGTCCCTCTCTCTTCATTTCCCCATTTGTTTCAGTTTCGCTTTCTCCTCTTTCCTTTAGCACCCCCAATTTTATAACAGGGAGAGTGCTCCCTCCACTTTGTACAGAGAGAGAGTGCTCCCTCCACTTTATACATAGAGAGTGTGCTCCCTCCACTTTATACGTAGAGAGTGTGCTCCCTCCACTTTATACGAAGAGAGGGCGCTCTCTCCACTTTATACGCAGAGGCGGAGTCCCTCGACTTCATGCATAGAAAGGGCGCTCCCTCAGTTTTATATAGCTGCCGTGGTGGGATTTGAACCTCTGTCCCCAGGCCATCAGATTTGGCTTCTGGATTACGTGACCATTGATATTATCAAAACCCAACTGCCTCCTAAATGGATGCGTACAATGTCTGTTCCGTAATATCAATCACAGTAGTTTCTGGGCTGTAACCCTGAACATGGTCCCGAATCAGAGACTCAAAGTTCACATTTTAACTGTGAAAAGGCAGGAACAGAGTGAAACGGGATTGCTTTTGTCCCTGGATTTTGTGTCCACTGCAGACAGATCAGTTACATTTACAATAGAAATGCCAGGAGTGAACAAGGTCAATGCAATAATATGGAAAATGTAAATGATGCCTCTCATAATTTAAGCATCCGTCCAGTATGAGTACAGATTTCAGGTTTATTCCGAGAGAGGTCTTACTCAGAAAATGTCATTGACATTGAAATGATTGTGTTTTATCCACCACATTATTTACATCAGAGTCATAGCTGCTGATGTAATGTGTTTGTTCAGCAGAGTGTACTAATAGCAATGATCAGGGGTATAACCGTGTCAGTGGAGACTTATCTCCTGTATAAATCAGGACCCATTGGAATGGATCAGCTCAGAGTGCCTGGTGGAGCTGTGGATTCCAGGCTAATAGAAGCCTCTGCTTCTCATAGAAATGGGATATCCAGTAATGTATCATATAGATCGCATTTATTATCCTGTACTTGCAGCAATTGGAGTGGCTGGGAAGCAGTATCTCCGCTGTTAATGGTCTAAATCGATGATAACTATGTTGCTGTACTCGGTATTATTTTCCTCTGTGTGTGTTCCACAGCCGCCTGTTCTTTTCCAGCAATTTACTGATGGAATCTCCTCATTGTCCACTCTTTAATTCTTGCAGGAGTTGTGTTATGTATTTAATCGTGTTCTTTTAAGTAACTGTGGCTTTGTTATTGGATTATTCTGTGTATTGAATGTATTGGAATGAGATGTTTCAGTGAGGATCAATAACCAGACCATTAGGAGTTTTTAACATTTTCATGAGGTGGATCTAACCGGTCCTGGAATATTTTTATGACTTTTTTTGATTGATAATGAGACATCTCACGGTCTCAGTGTTACAAGGGGACAGAACAATATCCTCCCTCCCCAATAACATGGCTCAGTTTACCTGTGATTTCAATGTATTTATTGATTATCACTGTCATCAAATATAATTTCACTCTATGTGTGTCTGACGCTGCTTCAGAAGTCTGGCTACTGAACTGAGTTTGCTGCTGACACTTTCACTTCTCCTTCCCTGCTTCACTGTGGACCTTCACTGTCACTGGAATACATTGTAAAATAGAAAGTATTGATGTGATGTTTTATTGGTTCTCACTCCATCAGTTGGAATCAACAGTCTTTCCATTTATCTGTAGATTATCAGCTGCAGCGCTGATGTTGGTGTTTTATTAATTAAACAATCCCACATTCTAACAGATTACTTTATAATTCCAGGAGAATGAATTTCAATGATTGTGAGGTTTGTCTGGAAGTAGCTTTCGATCCTGTTTATTCCATGTATTGTAGATGAAGTGAAGAGTGCAGGTGAACAGGTGGATACTTGAGTGTTCTGTAGATACATTAAATTATTCACAGAGGTTTCACCATTGAACAAACTGACTCTGAGAATAGAATCATTGAACCTGGGGCTGGTGAACAGAACACAGACGCAGAATGTTAAGAATAAGTCCGATGTGAAAAGTAGCATCAGCTAACAGGTTGCAGGTGTGAGTACTCCGGAGAGATAGGGAAGGAGAAAAGGAGCAGGGAGAACGAAACCGAGGGAAAGAGATGAGCAGAAGTCAAGAGAAAGGGAAAGAAGCAGCAGTGTCAATAATTCACTATCATAAAGTGCTGGAATGTCCAGAACAATTAGTGAGAGAAACTGTAAGTTGAAGTTGTCTATTGTTAGATTGTGTTCATTTTCCTGTTGGACTTGATCCTCTGTGCTGAGTTCTGTCAGGTCCTCATTTTGTTTTGTAGAAAGTTCCTATTCCTTACTTAGTGACTGAATAAACTGAATAGAATCAGTTCATCACTGATGGTAATTCATTATTTAAATACTGCACTTTGAAATCTCTGTGACTGCTGAATTCAATAAAGAGCGAGGCTGATATCAGAAATATATTTACACTTATATTTAATTTCCTGTACAAACTAAATATATTGACTAGATTGTATAAACAATGAACTGTTCTCCAACACCAATAACCACAGGGATTATTGTTTGAATGTATTAATTGAGTTGTATTACTGGGATCTACAGATTAGATTTCCTCTAACACTCTGCTGCAGTCTCTCCCTGTGAATCTCAGCCTCTCCTCTCACTGTATTGAATCCTCAGTCTCCTCATCCATTGCTTCAGTTTATCCACTTCCCCAAACCATCTGCTCCAGTCTCCCCTCCTGCTCCAACATGTCCTTTTCCTTCTCTCCCTCCCAATCTTAATCACTGTCTCCACCTCCAGCTGCCACGTCCAACCAGATAGGAATGCAGTAACATGGGAGCAGGAGGAGGCCATTCAGCCCTTCGAGCCTGCTCTGCCATTCTAGATCTTTGCTGATACTCGAACGCGGCGCTGCAGTTTTCCCATTTGATAACAGTCTCTGTCCGTTTCCTGAACCCAGAGCAACAAACCAGCTACACATCCTGCTCTCCCCAAACCTTCCCAACCAACAGTCTGCAGACACAATCCGAATTAACCCATTGGATTCCATCTCTGTAAAACCCCTTCTCATTTCCCCACTGACACAGCATCCTCACTCAGTACTTCCAGTATATCCGGTGCTGACTTTGTTCACTTTCTGCATCAATTTCCCAATTCATTATTAATAATTGTGTTTTCAAACTTTTCACTGTGACAAAGCACTGCCCGGGTCAATGAATCTGTTTTCACTGCTCGATGCAGCAACAAAGCTGGAAATTTCAGCCCAGATCCTTTCATACTGCTGCTTTGTCTCCAGGTCTGATCAGTAATTTCTCTGCTTCCTTTTCTCTCTCTCTTCCAGTTAACTTGGTGGCGATTGTGATCCTGTCCCGAGGAAAGTGCGGTCTCTCCAAATGTATCAGTGTCTACCTGATGGGAATGGCAGTATCTGATCTCCTGGTCGTTATCACTGAACCCATATTGAGCTGGATTGTTTGAATTTATTTCCCATATTCATTCCTGAGAATTACTGCTGTGTGTTCTCTCATTAACGTTCTGCTTTCTGCATCCACAGTTGTTTCTGTCTGGCTCACAGTCACTTTCACCTTTGATCGATTTGTGGCCATTTGTTGTGAGAAGCTGATAACAAAATATTGCAGCGAGAAAAGGGCGGTTGTGGTTGTGGGAACAGTGAGTGTGCTGGGCTGTTTAGTGTATCTCCCCTGGTACTTTCCACTGGAACATGAATACATTATTCATAATGTTACCTTGGGTTCGGGTTATAAACTGAGCTTCTTTAGTTCCCCCATATGGGGGGCATTTGAATTGTTTGACCTCATTTTAACCCCTTGTGTCCCGGTCTTTCTGTTTTTGCTGTTCAATGTTCTGACTGTCAGACGGATTTTATTCTCCAGTAATGTCCGCAGGGGATTCCGGCGCCACAGCAATGCAGAGAATCACAAGGACCCAGAGATGAAGAATCGCAGGAAATCAATTATTTTACTCTTCAGTATTTCCGGCAGTTTTATCCTGTCATGGGTGACCCGGGTTGTGTTTATCATTTATAGGAGAATTACACATAATTATTATTATTCCTCCTACACTGACCCTCTCTTTATCACAGATCAAACATCACAGATGCTGCAGATTCTCAGTTCCTGCACCAACACATGTATTTACATTGTGACCCAGACTAAATTTAGACAGGAGCTGAAGAAGGGGGTGAAATACCCTCTCAATCTCATTGTTAAATTAGTGAAATCATAGAAAGAGCTGAAGGGTTTCAAACACTGGAACTAAATCCCATTCCCCCTCCTCCTCCCCCAGTCCCCCAGCTCCACCTCCCACCCTCCAACCGCCTCTGTGATTATTTGACCGGCGCCTTCTTTAGTCCTGGCAGCGAATGAACGGACAGACCCTGATGGTTCACGGGAATAGGATACGTTTGCGCATGTGCCAGTGCAGCGCCACCTCGTGTTTGCTGTTGTCAACAACAGCAGCCAGTGGACAAAGCTGCAAATCGGAATGAATGTGAGGTCGTGAGCAGGGCAGTAACTGCAGTGTGTCAGGGACACCAGCAGATGGAGATGGACAGAGGGGAGCAGTAACTGCAGTGAGGCAGTGGCACCAGCAGATGGAGATGGTGAGGAGGGACAGTAACTGCAGTTATTTAGGGACACCAGCAGATGGAGATGGACAGAGGGGAGCAGTAACGGCAGTGAGGCAGTGACACCAGCAGATGGAGATGGTGAGAGGGGGATATTAACTGCAGTGAGACAGGGACACCAGGAGATGGAGATGGTGAGAGGGGGACATTAACTGCAGTGAGACAGGGACACCAGGAGATGGAGATGGTGAGAGGGGGACATGAACTGCAGTGAGACAGGGGCACCAGGAGATGGAGATGGTGAGGAAAGGACAGTAACTGAAGTGACACAGGGACACCAGCAGATGGCGATGGTGAGAGGGGGCAGTAACCGCAGTGAGGCAGGGGTACCAGGAGATGGAGATGGTGAGAGGGGGCAGTAACTGCAGTGACACAGGGACACCAGGAGATGGAGATGGTGAGGAAAGGACAGTAACTGAAGTGACAAAGGGACACCAGCAGATGGAGATGGTGAGAGTGGGACAGTAACTGCAGTGAGACAGGGACACCAGCAGATGGAGATGGTGAGAGGGGGACAGTAACTGCAAAGTGACAGGGACACCAGCAGATGGAGATGGTGAGAGAGGGACATTAACTGCAGTGAGACAGGGACACCAGCAGATGGAGATGCTGAGCCATTACTGATGGGAGATTCCATTGCTGAGTTTGAAAGTTTCCACAAGTCTGAAGAATTTACTTTATTGTAAACTTGAGATGCTGAATAAAATAATTTCAATGCAACTTTTGTAAAATGACTATTTTTCTACTGTGTGAACACTTGCAACATGAAACTCGTTCCAGTTTGGAAGGTTATATTGAGTGATTAAAGGTAATGTATAAATAAAACAACAGGATCAAATAAAACTGAAACAGTTATTTAGAAATAAAAACTCTCAATATAAGTTGTGTTGAGTTCTTGATCACCTACGTTATGACATCTCTCTCTCTCACACTTCTCTTTCTATGCTGGTATCTTCTCTACTGTAACTACGAGTAGTTGAAATTTTACTCCAATTGACCTTTGAAAGTTAATACTGAATCTGCTTTCAGAAACCTGTCAGACAGTGAATTCCAGACCATAATAACTCCCTGCCTATTTGTTTCACCCCTCTACTAGTGTAAACATTCTCTCCTCATATCTCCAAAATGAGGGAAAGATTTTGAATGCAATGCAATTAATTTCTCCAGGACAGCAGCTGCAGAGGATCTGGAACCTCCTGAATGTGGACAAACAATGAACAAAAATCCCTCTGAATCCCTCAGGAGAGCAGAGGATAGAAACAGTCAGGAAGCAAATGGAAACAAGTGACACTTTATTGCAGCAGTAAAAACTCTTTGTCAGAATGTGGAGGTCTTCATTGCTGAACTTTATATAAACTGGAGGTGAAAAGTGGAAGATCTTTAATACCATTTGTGTAAAATGGCCATTTCCCAGCTTTGTGAACCCTTGTAACATTAAACTGGTGAATGTTAAGAAGGTTTTATTGATTGATTACAGCTAATACATAACTACAGCAGCATCAAATACAGGGCAAAGAATCATTGACAAATGCAACTGTAAATATGGGTAAGAATTGTTGTGTGAAATGTCATTGGTTATAAAAGTTCTCTTCGCTGCCTCATTAACCTGGCTCTAGTTTCAGTCTTTGTCGCACAGTGGAAATGAAAAACCGAATAAAAACCGCATGTTTGTACTGCAGTCAAACAGGCCTCTCCAACAATAACACTTTGTCAGAATTTCAAGGTAATTGCAATGAGTCATTTTCTGAACTTTCTGTTAAGTGGAGTTGAATAGTGAAAGAGATTTAAAACAATCAGTGTTAAATGGTTATTATCCAAACCGGCCCCTCCAGGTTTTAAATTACAGCAGCTTTTCTGCTCTGTTAATGAGATTTTGGGGGGAGGGAGAGAGAGAGAGACAGACAGACAGGTTTCTATCTGCAATGGTCCATTTGGGATATGTCTGTAATATCCCTCACTCCCCATTCGCTGTTTACACAGAGACACACCTTGGACTGTCCCATACCTGGGAGGGAGTGTCCAGATGGAGGAAGCTGAGAGCTGGTTGGTTAAGCTGCATTTTGGGTAGACTGTCTGTTTTGAGTGACAGGTTCTGGGATATATTCGGACAACATCAGACCACATTCTTTCCTTCCATGCAGCTGGTTTCTGAAGGTGAGTTTCTGTGTCTCAATCTCTGTGCCCAGGTGAATTGGAACTGATTACAGTGTGTGTGTGTGTGTGTGAGAGAGAGAGAGTCCAGTCTGAATCCCCCACTCTCTCTTTCCCAGTCCTGACGCTTTTCTCCAAATCCCACCACAATGCCCCTCTCCAGGAACTCTTCCCCATGGATGAGCTGATGGCGGGAAGGTGTTGGAGTGCAACGATGGAAAGCAGATGGTGTGGGATGGAGAGTATCACATCTTTGTTGTCTGTTTCTGCTTTTCTCCCTTCTTCCGACTCAGTCTCTTTCACTAAGTCTCTCTCACTGAATCTCTCTCTCACTCAATCTCTCTCTCATTGAATCACTCTCTCACTCAATCTCTCTCTCACTGAATCTCTCTCTCACTGAATCTCTCTCTCACTCAATCTCTCTCTCACTCAATCTCCCACTCAATCTCTCTCTCACTCAATCTCTCTCTCACTCAATCTCTCACCCTCACTGAATCTCTCTCTCACTCAATCTCTCTCGCACTCAACCTATCTCTCTCACAGTCTCTCGCTCACAGTCTCTCTCTCACAGTCTCTCTCGCACAGTCTCTCTCGCACTCAATCTCCCTCGAACTGAATCTCCCTCGCACTGAATCTCCCTCGCACTGAATCTACCTTGCACTGAATCTCCCTCTCACTCAATCTCCCTCTCACATACCCTCCCTCGCACTCAATCTCCCTCGCACTCAATCTCCCTCGCACTCAATCTCTCCTCACTCAATCTCTCCTCACTCAATCTCTCTCCCACTCAATCTCTATCCCACTCAATCTCTCTTCCACTCAATCTCACTCCCACTCAATCTCTCTCTCACTGAATCTCTCTCTCTCTCTCTCAATCGCTCTCTCTCTCAATCTCTCTCGCACTGAATCTCTCTCTCGTACTGAATCTCTCTCTCACTCTCTCTTTTTCTGAATCTCTCCCTCACCTTGTATTTCTGTCTCTGTTTTTCTCTTTATCTCTCTGTTCCTCCATCTCTCTCTCTCTCCCTCACTTTGTGTTTCTCTCTCTCTCTGAGTGATTGTGCGTCTTTCTGTCTCAATGGCTTTCTCTGTCCTCTCTCTCAATCTCTCTGTGATTCTCTGTCCTCTCTCTCAATCTCTCTGTGATTCTCTGTCCTCTCTTTCAATCTCTCTGTGATTCTCTGTCCTCTCTCTCAATCTCTCTGTGATTCTCTGTCCTCTCTCTCAATCTCTCTGTGTTTCTCTGTCCTCTCTCTCAATCTATCTGTGTTTCTCTGTCCTCTCTCTCAATCTCTCTGTGATTCTCTGTGTCTTTCTCACTGGCTTTCTGTCTGTCTCTTTGGTGCCTTCAATTTCTTTGTGTCTCTGTTATTTCCCTCCACATTTTTCCCTTCTCTTTTTCTCTCTCTTTCTTTGTATCTTTCTGTCTTCTCTATTTCTCTTTCTATCATTTCTCTCCATCTTTCCAAATTTTTCTGTCTTTTCCTGACCCTATCCACCGACCTCAATTTATCCACTGCCCTCAATTTACCCACTGCCCTCAATTTATCCACCGCCCTCAATTTATCCACCGCCCGCAATTATTATCCACCACGCAAATCTTTTTCCTGCAATTCCCCCCACCAGAAAACATCCCCCCTTGTACAGACACCCCCGATCTAAATAATCCTCATCTGCAGACAACTGTCTGATATCCCCTGTTAAATGACCCCCATCTAATACCCTCATTATCAACAGACCCCCATCTAATTATCCCCTTCCCTCTGTTACAAGACAACCCATCAAACTACCACCCGGCCAGGACAGATTCCCATCTAAATAGACCCCGGGAACAAACACCCATTTAAATTCACCCCCGGGAACAAACTCCCATCTGAATAACACCCCCCGGGAACAGACCCCCTCTAAATACCCCCCGGAACAAACTCCCATCTTAATATCCCCACCCCGGAACAGACTGCCATCTAAATACACCCCCCAGAACAAACTGCCATCTAACTACACACCAGGAACAAACTCCCATCTAAATACCCTCCCAGGAACAAACTCCCATCTAAATACGCCCCGGGAACAAACGCCCAACTGAATACATCCCCAGAACAAACTCCCATCTAAATACACCCCCATGAACAAACTACCATCTAAATACAACCCCCCCCCTCCGAGGAACAAACTCCCCTCTGAATAACTCCCCAGGAACAAACTCCCATCTCAATACCCTCCTGGAGCAAACTCCCCTCTGAATACCCCCCAGGATGAAACTCCCCTCTGAATCACCCCCCAGGAACAAACTCCCATCTCATTACCCTCCTGGAACAAACTCCCCTCTGAATAAAACCCCAGGAACAAACTCCCATCTCAATACCCTCCTGGAACAATCTCCCCTGTGAATAACCCCCCTGGAACAAACTCCCATCTAAATACCCCCCGGGAACAGACTCCCATCTCTATACCGTTTTGGAACAAAGACCCCTCTGAATAACCCCCCAGGAGCAAACTCCCATCTAAATACCCCCCGGGAACAGACTCCCATCTCTATACCCGCCCGCAATAGACCCCCATCTAAATACCCCCCGTTCTGTGAACAGACTCCCATCTAAATACCCCCCCCCCCCTCCATTAACTGAACCCAATCTAATTCTCCCCCCGCTCTCCACTGTAAGCTCTCCCGGTTTCTAAATACCCTCCCTGTTCTGTAACAGCCCCCTCTGCTAATTCCCACCCTGTATCATCACCCTCGTGAACAGCCCCCTCCCCCCCTCACCCCCCACCGTGTTATTCCCACCTCCATCACTTTCCTGGGTTTGGCTCCGTCTCCCGACAATCTTTCATTCATTTTAATTCCAGATCTGGATAAGCCACTGGAATTCCAACAACTTGCTCCCAGATCACCGGCACCTTTAACTCCTGTCCGGCCAAAATCAGGGCCGGGCATAGAGCAAGGACCTTCAGAGGCTAACTGGCATTCTGAGCCTTTAACGCACAGGAAGATCACAGCCCCAGACACAGCCCTCTCTGCAGAAAGGTGTTTCTCCTGCTCTCCCCATCGGCTTCAGGGAATCAAACAGAGGGAGACACACACAAACACTCACACATTGATTCTGCACAGGGACGGGAAGAAGCCATTCAGCCCTTTGATCCTGTCCCACCCATGTTAGATATTGGCCGACTTGCCCCTTCCCCCATTGAACCACAAGGAGACAGGCAGAGACAGACGGGGATCAGATGCACAGAGAGTCAAAGAAACACTGGGCTGGACTCGGACTTGGTGCCAATGGTGCAAACCAGGGTGGAGGGGAGGAGGGTGGTTGTGTATCGGCTGTCCGTTCAGAATCTCTACCCTGTTTTTACCTCAATGGGAGCAAAACTGGGCAGAGATGGAAAGCAGGATCCCACTTCACAATCACCCTGTACAGCACCAAGGCTGCGAGTTCAAATCCACCCCCAGACAGAGGGACAGAAACACAGAAAACAGATTCCGGGATTAGGACAGAACAGAGAGAGAGATAAATAAATGAAAAAGGAGCTGGAGAATGAGATGCAGGGAGTCCGACACCAGTGAGAGAAACTGAGAACAGAGGGTCGGAAATACTGAGAAGGGCAGAGAGAGAGAGAGAAATGGAGATAATGAGAAAGATCCCAGACCAAGAGAGAGACGCAGAGAGAGAAAGAGATGGAGGGGCAGAGATACAAAGTAGGATGCGTTTACAGAATAGAGAGGGATGCTGCTGGATGGGGGAAATGCAGAGATAATCTTGCAGGAAAGGAGGAGCAGCGATGGAAAGATTCAGGGATTTGGAAGTGAGTGAGAGAATAAATGGAGTGAGAGAGAGACAGATAAAGATGCAGAGAGTCGCAGAAAGAGAATGACAATGAAAACCTGTGAGACTCTAGAGAGAGACGCAGAGATAGAAAGGATGTTGAGAGATACAGAGATAGGGATTTAAAGATGTGAATAAACAGAGCTAGGAACAAGGAGGAAGGTGCAGGGAACAAGTAGCAGCAAGAGATGTAGAGAGGGAAATCTATGGGATTACATTGACTGTTCTGGAGCAGCGCTTCCCAAACTATTCCCTTCGGAGCACCCTCCAGCCCCCTCCCTTGTGGTAAAAAAAAATCCACAGACCCCCGAAACACAAAATCAAAATACTGAGGATGCTGGAAATCTGAAATAAAAACTGTTATGGAAATACTGAGCATTTCCAGCACTTTGTTTTTCTATCAGCCCCGAAAACACAAACAGTTTTCTTTTCTGTATTTAGAAATGAATTTGACAATGACAAATATATTTTAATTTATTACTTTCCCTCCCTGGTTAAAGCTCTTGTCTGAGAATTCCACGTGGCCAAAAGATTCTCCCTCTGCATCATCACAGCTGCAGCTTCCGAAAAGATTCTCCTTGGGAATAAGAGAAATAAAATTGATTCAAACAAAGAAAAGCATTTTTGAACAGAAATAAAACACAGCAAGAGCCCAGGGCTCTCTCTCAAACTCACTGACATCAAACAATCTCTCAGTGACTTACAAACACATCCCCTGACACAGAGCCAGAGACTGGGAAGTGTGGATCTGTTTTCCCTGTCATTTCCTGCTCTCTCTCTCTCTCTCTCTCTCTCTCTCTATTTCTCTCTGTGTCTCTCGACATCTGTTTCTGCCTCATTGCAAAAACACACAAACACTGGAGACCCCCATGCCCTCTCCTGTAGAAGGATAGAGAGAGAAATCCACATTCCCATCCCTGAAAAACTGAATTCAAATGGTCCCCAGGTGATTCATTTCACTGTCAAATTCAGCCCACAGCCTAAAACACCGACATTATTCGGGAATGAGAACAAGCCTTTGCAAACATTCACATTTCTGCTTTTTCATTGCTGATTCACGGAAGTATTTGACACTCAATGAATTAATTTTTAAAGTGCTCGTCACTGTTGCAATGTTGGAAATGCTGCAGGACATTGGTACACGGCAAGATCCCACAAGCAGCAGTGTGATAACAGCCTGCAAATTGTGCACAGCAGGATCCCAGCAATGGTGACACTTCAACCACGTTTGAGTGTGGATTTCTCTCTCTCTCTGTCTTTCTCCATCTTTCTCTGCCTTCCCTCCCTCAGCCACACTCCGCCTGTCTCTCTTTCTCTCTGTTTAACCTGCCACCTCCAGCTGATTCGCACTCTCCCTCTTTTTCTCTCCACCTGTCTCTGCCTCAGTGTTGTAATGTAGAAATTGATGCAGGGAACAGGACACTAAACCCCTGATCTTTCCATTCAAAATTAGTTCTTCTACACAACCAGTTTTACTTTTCAATTCTATCTTTTTTCAACATTATTAGATGTAAACTTTTTCCGATAATCTCGCATTCCCTCTCTCTCTGTCTGTTTCTCCCTCTGTCTCTGTTTCTCCCTCTGTTTGTCTCCCTCCCTCTCACTCTCTCTGTCCCTTTCTCCCTCTGCATCTGTCTCTCTCCCTCTGTATCTGTCTCGCTCGCTTTCTCCCTGTCACTCTCCTTCTGCATCTGCCTGCTTCCCTTTCTGTCTGCCTTCTTCTGCATTTGCCTGCCTCCCTTTCTGTCTCTCTCCCTCTGTCTCTGTTTCTCCTCTTTTCTCTATCATGCTCGCTCTGTCCCTCTCTCTCTCCCTCTTTCTCTGTCCCACTCTGTCTGTGTCTCTCTCCATCTGTGTCTCACTCCCTCCATCTCTCCGTCCCTCTGTCCATGGACAGCAATGCTTTGAGCCATTTCTTTGGTTAATTTTGAATATTTAACTCTTGCTTTTGTTGGGAATGTCAATGCAGTTTGAAAATATCAAACACTCATCGAACACTCATCCCTAAACCACTCACAATAAACCCCAAATACCGGAATGGGCAGACAATGGGGATTGTTACTGGAGTTCCGTCAAGCTCCCATTTCACTATCTCTTCTGTCTCTCACTGTCTTCCACTTTGTCCCTCTCTCTCCAATTCACCATTTGTTTTTGTTTCCCTCTCTCCTCTTTCCTTCATCGCCCCCAACTTTATGCATCGAGAGTAAGCTCCCTCCACATAATACATAAAGAGGGCGCTGCCTCCACCGAATACGTAGAGGCGGAGATCCCTCTACTTTATACACAGAAAGGGAGCTCCATCTGTTTTTCTTGCTGCCGTGGTGGGTTTGAACCCCTGTCCCCAGGCCATCAGGTTGGGCCTCTCGATTACATGACCAAAGTGTACATTTTAACTGGGAAAATGCAGGAAGAGAGTGAAACGGGATTGCTTTTGTCCCTGGATTCAGTGTCCACTGCAGACAGATCAGTTACATTTGCAACAGAAATGCCAGGAGTGAACAAGGTCAATACAATAATATGGAAAATGTAAATGACGCCTCTCATAATTGTAGCATCCATCCAGTATGAGTACAGATTTCAGGTTTATTCAGAGAGAGGTCTTGCTCAGAAAATGTCATTGACATTGAAATTATTGTGTTTTATCCACCACATTATTTACATCAGAGTCAAAGCTGCTGATGTAATGTGTTTGTTCAGGTGAGTGTAACTAATAGCAATGATCAGGGGTATAACCGTGTCAGTGGAGACTTATCCCCTGTATAAATCAGGACCCATTGGAATGGATCAGCTCAGAGTGCCTGGTGGAGCTGTGGAATCCAGGCTAACAGAAGTCTCTGCTTCTCACAGGAATCGGATATCCAGTCATGCATCAGATACATGGCATTTGCTATCCTGTACCTGCAGCAATTGGAGTTGCTGGCAAGCCAGTATCTCAGCCGTTAATGGTGTAAATCGATGTTAACTGTGCTGCGGTACTGGGTATTATTTCCCTCTGTGTGCATTGCACAGCCGGCCGTTCTTTGCCAGCAATTTACTGATGGAATCTCATTATTGTCTGCTCTTTACATTCTTGCAGGAATTGTATTATGTATTTAATGGTTTTGTTTTAAGTAACTGTGGCATTATTACTGGATTATTCTGTGTATTGAATGTATTTGAATGAGATGTTTCAGTGAGGATCAATAATCAGACCATTAGGAGATTTTAACATTTTCATGATGTGGATCTAACCGGTCCTGGAATATTTTTATGATTTTTTTCAGTGATTGATAATGAGACATCTCACGGTCTCAGTGTTACAAGAGGACAGCAGAATGCCCTCCCTCCCGAATAACATGACTCAGTTTAACTGGGATTTCAATGTATTTATTGATTATCACTGTTATCAAATATTATTTCATTCTGTGTGTGTCTGACGCTGCTTCAGAAGTCTGGCTACTGAACTGAGTTTGTTGCTGACACTTTCACTTCTCCTTCTCTGCTTCACTGTGGACCTTCACTGTCACTGGACTACATTGTAAAATAGAAAGTATTGATCCGATGTTTTACTGGTTTTCACTCTATCAGTTGGAATCAAGAGTCTTTCCATTTATCTGTAGATTATCAGATGCAGCGCTGATGTTGGTGTTTTATTAATTAAACAATACCACATTCTAACAGATTACTTTATAATTCTAGGAGAAGGAATTTCAATGATTGTGAGGTTTGTGTGGAAGTAGCTTTCGATCCTGTTTATTCCATGTATTGTAGATGAAGTGAAGAGTGCAGGTGAACAGGTGGATACTTGAGTGTTCTGTAGATACATTAAATTAGTCACAGAGATTTCACCATTGAACAATCTGACTCTGAGAATGGAATCATTGAACCTGGGGCAGGTGAACAGAATACAGATGCAGCATGTTAGGAATAAATCATCGGTGGAAAGCAGCATTAAGTAACAATTTACAGGGTGTGAGTACTCCAGAGAGATAGGGGAGGAGAAAAGGAGCAGGGAGAACGAAACCGATTAGAAAAGAAAAGCAGAAGTAAAGAGAAAGAGAAAGAAGCAGCAGTGTAAATAATTCACTATCATAAAGTGCTGGAATGTCCAGAACAATTAGTGAGAGAAACTGTGAGGTGAAATTGTCTGTTGTCAGATTGTGTTCATTTTCCTGTTGGACTTGATCCTCTGTGTTGATTTCTGTCAGGTCCTCATTTTGTTTTGTAGAAAATTCCTATTCCTTACCTGGTGACTGAATAAACAGAATAGAATCAGTTCATCACTGACGGTACTTCATTATTTAAGTACGACACTTGAAAATCTCTGTGACTGCTGAATTCAATAAAGAGCGAGGCTGATATCAGAAATATATTTAAATTTATATTTAATAGCCTGTCCAAACTAAATATATTGACTATATTGCATAAACAATGAACTGTTCTCCAACACCAATAACCACAGGGATTATTGTTTGAATGTATGAATTGAGTTGTATTACTGGGATCTATAGATTAGATTTCATCTAACACTCTGCTGCAGTCTCTCCCTGTGAATCTCAGACTCTCCTCTCACTGTACTGAATCTTCAGTCTCATCATCCATAGCTTCATTTTATCCACTTTTCAAAACCATCTGCTCCAGTCTCCCCTCCTGCTCCAACCTGTTCTTTCTCTGGAATGTAGAAGTTTGTGGGGTTATTTGATGAATGTTTTCAAGATAATAAGGGAAACTGAACGGGTGGGCAGAGAGTAACAATTCCCACTGGCTGTGGAGTCAGGAACTTGGGGGCATAGTCTAAATATCTAAACATAGTCTAAAAACCTTTCAGGAGTGAAATGAAGAAACACGTCAACACACCAGGTGTGGTATCAGTTTGGAACTCTCTTCCACAAACGGCAATTGATGCTGAGACACTTCTTAGTTTTTAAATCTGAGATTGATAGATTTTTGTGAACCAAAGATATTAAGGGGCAAAGATAGGTACATGGAGTTAGATCACACATCAGCCATGAGCTCATTGAATGACAGAAGAGGGTTGAGGGGCCAAATGGCCTCCTCCTCTTCTCTGCCCAATGACAAATATCTTGCCATCACTCTCTGTGCCTTGGCCTGTGTCTCTCTCTTTGTCTCTCTTTCTGTCTGTCTGTCTGTCTGTCTCTCCCTCATCTCTCAAACATCTGTGGAAATCCACAAACATTAATCAGCCATTTTAGGCTGGTTCTCCTGGGCCATTTTATGTTACCACAACACTGGGACATTTATTCCAGAGACCCACTCCTCACCCATGTGAGGGTAGTGCTCAAATTGTGACAGAGCCGCAGACATGGAGACAGTGAGACACACAGTACTAGAAAGGAATTAATCATTCCCTTGCGCCCAATAATTCTCCCTCCACTGTGATTAGGCTGCGTGGCCTGTAATTACTCAGTCTATTACTTTCAACCTTGTTAATCCACAGTACAAAATACGCAGTCCTCCAGTCCTCTGGGAGCAAAACTATAACCAGAGAGGATTGAAAAATGATGGTCAGAGCCTCTGCTATTTCCACCCTTGTACCTCTTAACAGTCTGAGCCTGGTGAATTTTCAGCTTTCAACAATGCTGAACCCCTGAATATTTCCTCTCTCACTGTTTACCCCGTTCACTATTTCAAACCCCTCCTCATTGACTACAATGTCTGTGACGTCCCCTCTTTTGTGAAGGCAGTCGTCTTCTATTCATGATGAACCTTTCCCGAATCTTCCGCCTCCACGATTCGGAAAAAGTAGGAGAGACGATATAAAGTAAAGGATAGAATTCTAAAGGAGGTGCAGGAACAGACACATCTGGGGAGTATTTTTGCACCAATCACTGAAGTTGGCAGGGCAGGTTCAGAAAGTGGTTAAACGGCAAAAGGGATCGTGAGATTATAAACAGAGACATTGAATACAAAAGCAAGGAAAATATGACCTTTGCAAAACGCTGGTTTACCTTCAACTGGAGCATTGTCCAATTCTGGACACCGTACTTTTGCAAGAATGTGGCGGCATTCGAGAGGGTTTGGAAAAGATTCACAAGTATGGTTCCAGGGATGCAGGACTTCAGTGACGTGGATAGATTGGAGAAGGTGGGATTGTTCTCTGTGTCTCTCTCTGTCTTCCTCTCTCTGTCTCTCCCTCCTGCTATCTCTGAAACTAAGAGGGAGACCGAGGGAGAGAGGCTTAGATATGCAGATAGAGAGAGTGCTGTTGAGAGGGACAAGGTTGGAGACAGAGAGATTGTTGGGGTGGATTGAAAGGGAGAATGTAAGATATATTCATTTGATGTAATCCTGCATTGCTGTGTCCACAAACATAGAAGGATCGGTATGTCGAGTGAAATATTGGTCGAGTGGGAGAAATGTGGATGAAGTTGGGGCCCAGGCGGCCAGTTTTGATAATCAGGAAGGAAAACGCTCCATTGTAAACATCCAGCAAGGTATTCCACCATGGAAGCCATCACACCCTCATGATATTGGTGTGGAAATCTTGTAATCTATGCCCATGGTTATTGACCCCTCTGTTAAGGGAAATGGTCCTTCCTATCCACTCAATCTAGGCCCGTCATTATTTTATACACCTCAATTAAATCTTCCCTTCAACCTTCTCTGTTCCAAAGAAAACAATTCCAGCCTATCCAATCTTTACTCATAGTTAAAATTCTCCATTCCTGACAACATCCTCTGTAAATCCACTCTGTACCCTCTCTAGTGTGATCAGATCCTTCCTGTAATTTGGTGACCAGAACTGCACACAGTACTCTAGCTGTGGTCTAACTAGTGTTTTATACAGTTCTAGCATAACCTCCCTGCTCTTATATTCTCTACATCGGCCAATAAAGGAAAGTATTCCGTCAGCCTTCTTAACCACCTTATCCACCTGTCCTGTTACCCTCAGGAATCAGTGGACAGTCACTCCAAGGCCCCACTGTTCACAATCTGAGAGATTGTTCAGTTAGATTGAAAGAGCAAATGTAAACCATAATAATTTGATGTAATCATTCACTGCAGTATACACAGACATACGAGCGAGAGGCATGGAGTTTGAAACATCGGGGTCGAGGGAGAAAAATAGATGGAGATGGTAACATATTGGAAAGGAGTGATAGGGACCGAGAGAGACGTAATCTCTGGTAAACTCTCTTGCTGGTAATCTCTCTCCATCTCCATCTCTCTCTTCCCCTCTCTTCTACTCTCTGAAACCCTATTTTTTCTCTTTGTTACTCAGTTTCCAAGTCTATCTCTCAGCTTTTATCCCTCTATCTCTGTCTCCATCTGTACACTATCTCAATCTCTCCCTCTTGCTTTCAGGAAGGGAAGACGGATGAAGAGAGACAGAAAAAGGGTGTTGCAGGCAGTGAGAGATGAGGAGAAGGAGACAGAGGAACAGTGAGTCTGGCTTTGGTAGGTGGATCTTTACTCTGTATCTAACCCCGTGCGTACCTGTCCTGTGAGTATTCAATGGGGACAGTCTCAGCATGGGAGGACTGTCTAAAAATCAAAAATCAGTCGAAAGCCCTTTCAAAGATGAAATTCAGAAACACTTGTACATACAAGTGCAGCAGCTTTTTCGGGAGCAGCGTGTGAGCGAGTGAGCAGCTGGGAAAGTCCGTTTGAAAGTAAATTTAATTTCCTTTTGTTTTTCGGCGGAGGCCAGGGGGCTGCTGGGTAAGTAAAACACTATATATTTGGGCGGTTTCTGAACCCGAGACACCACACTTGTAGTGTCTCCCACCCACCCTCCTCCTCTAACCAAAAAAAGGACTCGGTGGGGTGTTTATAAGGTAAGGCTTTTTCAATTTCTCTGGTTTTATTGTGATTGGTAAAAACTTTTCGTTCCTTTTTCATTTAACTAAGTTTAAACTTAAGATTAAAAATGGCAGGAGATCTCAGACCCGTATCATGCTCCTCTTGCTCAATGTGGGAACTCAGGGACATGGCTGATGACCCTGACTCCTTCACGTGCAGGAAGTGTGTCCAGCTGCAGCTCTTGTTAGACCGCATGACGGCTCTCGAGCTGCGGATGGACTCACTTTGGAGCATGCGCGATGCTGAGGAGGTCGTGGATAGCACGTTTAGTGAATTGGTCACACCGCAGATTAGGATTGCTGAGGGAGAAAGGGAATGGGTGACCAAAAGGCAGAGAAAGAGCAGGAAGGCAGCGCAGGAGTCCCCTGCGGTAATCTCCCTCCAAAACAAGTATACCGTTTTGGATACTGTTGAGGGAGATGGCTCACCAGGGGAAGGCAGCAGTAGCCAGGTCCATGGCACCGTGGCTGGCTCTGCTGTTCCGAAGGGCGGGAAAAAGAGTGGAAGGGCTATAGTCGTAGGGGATTCGATTGTAAGGGGAGTAGATAGGCGGTTCTGTGGTCGAAAACGAGGCTCCCGAATGGTATGTTGCCTCCCAGGTGCACGGGTCAGGGACGTCTCAGATCGGCTGCAGAACATTCTAAAGGGGGAGGGTGAACAGCCAGTTGTCATTGTGCACATAGGCACTAATGATATAGGTAAAAAACGGGATGAGGTCCTACATGCAGAGTTTAGGGAGTTAGGAGCCAAGTTAAAAAGTAGGACCTCAAAGGTAGTAATCTCAGGATTACTACCAGTGCCACGTGATAGTCAGAGTAAAAATGAAAGAATAGTCAGGATGAATGCGTGGCTTGAGAGATGGTGCAGGAAGGAGGGGTTCAGATTTTTGGGACATTGGGACCGGTTCTGGGGGAGGTGGGACTATTACAAATTGGACGGTCTACACCTGGGCCGGACTGGAACCAATGTCCTTGGAGGTGCTTTTGCTAACGCTGTTGGGGAGGGTTTAAACTAATGTGGCAGGGGGATGGGAACCAATTGAGGTCAGTTGACAGTAAGGAGGTAGTAACAAAAGCCTGTAAGGAACTAGATAATGAAGTCAGTGTGACTAAGGGGAAGATCAGGCATGTAGCAGATGATGAATATAAAGGGACTGGTGGTCTGAGGTGCATTTGTTTTAATGCAAGAAGTGTAGTAGGTAAGGCAGATGAACTTAGGGCTTGGATTAGTACCTGGGAGTATGATGTTATTGCTATTACTGAGACTTGGTTGAGGGAAGGGCATGATTGGCAACTAAATATCCCAGGATATCGATGCTTCAGGCGGGATAGAGAGGGAGGTAAAAGGGGTGGAGGAGTTGCATTACTGGTCAAAGAGGATATCACAGCTGTGCTGAAGGAGGGCACTATGGAGGACTCGAGCAGTGAGGCAATATGGACAGAACTCAGAAATAGGAAGGGTGCGGTAACAATGTTGGGGCTGTACTACAGGCCTCCCAACAGCGAGCGTGAGATAGAGGTACAAATATGTAAACAGATTATGGAAAGATGTAGGAGCAACAGGGTGGTGGTGATAGGAGATTTTAATTTCCCCAACATTGACTGGGATTCGCTTAGTGTTAGAGGTCCAGATGGAGCAGAATTTGTAAGGAGCATCCAGGAGGGTTTTCTAGAGCAGTATGTAAATAGTCCAACTCGGGAAGGGGCCATACTAGACCTGGTGTTGGGGAATGAGCCCGGCCAGGTTGTTGAAGTTTCAGTAGGGGACTACTTTGGGAATAGTGATCACAATTCCGTAAGCTTTAAAATACTCATGGACAAAGACGAGAGTGGTCCAAAAGGGAGAGTGCTAAATTGGGGGAAGGCCAACTACACCAAAATTCGGCAGGAGCTGGGAAATGTAGATTGGGAGCAGCTGTTTGAAGGTAAATCCACATGTGATATGTGGGAGGCTTTTAAAGAGAGGTTGATTAGCGTGCAGGAGAGACATGTTCCTGTGAAAATGAGGGATAGAAATGGCAAGATTAGGGAACCATGGATGACAGGTGAAATTGTGAGACTAGCTAAGAGGAAAAAGGAAGCATACATAAGGTCTAGGCGGCTGATGAAAGACGAAGCTTTGAAAGAATATCGGGAATGTAGGACCAATCTGAAACGAGGAATTAAGAGGGCTAAAAGGGGTCATGAACTATCTTTAGCAAACAGGGTTAAGGAAAATCCCAAAGCCTTTTATTCATATATAAGGAGAAAGAGGGTAACTAGAGAAAGGATTGGCCCACTAAAGGACAAAGGAGGAATGTTATGCTTGGACTCAGAGAAAATGGGTGAGATTCTAAACGAGTACTTTGCATCGGTATTCACCGAGGAGAGGGACATGACGGATGTTGAGGTTAGAACAGATGTTTGATTACTCTAGGTCAAGTCGGCATAAGGAGGGAGGAAGTGTTGGGTATTCTAAAGGGCATTAAGGTGGACAAGTCCCCAGGTCCGGATGGGATCTATCCCAGGTTACTGAGGGAAGCGAGAGAGGAAATAGCTGGGGCCTTAACAGATATCTTTGCAACATCCTTAAACACGGGTGAGGTCCCGGAGGACTGGAGAATTGCTAATGTTGTCCCCTTGTTTAAGAAGGGTAGCAGGGATAATCCAGGTAATTATAGACCGGTGAGCCTGACGTCAGTGGTAGGGAAGCTGCTGGAGAAGATACTGAGGGATAGGATCTATTCCCATTTGGAAGAAAATGGGCTCATCAGTGATAGGCAACATGGTTTTGTGCAGGGAAGGTCATGTCTTACCAACTTAATAGAATTCTTTGAGGAAGTGACAAAGTTGATTGATGAGGGAAGGGCTGTCGATGTCATATACATGGACTTCAGTAAGGCGTTTGATAAGGTTCCCCATGGCAGGCTGATGGAGAAAGTGAAGGCGCTTGGGGTCCAAGGTGTACTAGCTAGATGGATAAAGAACTGGCTGGGCAACAGGAGACAGAGAGTAGCAGTAGAAGGGAGTTTCTCAAAATGGAGACGTGTGACCAGTGGTGTTCCACAGGGATCCGTGCTGGGACCACTGTTGTTTGTGATATACATTAATGATTTGGAGGAAAGTATAGGTGGACTGATTAGCAAATTTGCAGACGACACTAAGATTGGTGGAGTAGCAGATAGTGAAGGGGACTGTCAGAGAATACAGCAGAATATAGATAGATTGGAGAGTTGGGCAGAGAAATGGCAGATGGAGTTCAATCAGGGCAAATGCGAGGTGATGCATTTTGGAAGATCCAATTCAAGAGTGAACTATACAGTAAATGGAAAAGTCCTGGGGAAAATTGATGTCCAGAGAGATTTGGGTGTTCAGGTCCACTGTTCCCTGAAGGTGGCAACGCAGGTAAATAGAGTGGTCAAGAAGGCATACGGCATGCTTTCCTTCATCGGACGGGGCATTGAGTACAAGAGTTGGCAGGTCATGTTACAGTTGTATAGGACTTTGGTTCGGCCACATTTGGAATACTGCGTACAGTTCTGGTCGCCACATTATCAAAAGGATGTGGATGCTTTGGAGAGGGTGCAGAGGAGGTTCACCAAGATGTTGCCTGGTATGGAGGGCGCTAGCTATGAAGAGAGGTTGAGCAGATTAGGATTATTTTCATTAGAAAGACGGAGGTTGAGGGGGGACCTGATTGAGGTGTACAAAATCATGAGAGGTATAGACAGGGTGGATAGCAAGAGGCTTTTTCCCAGAGTGGGGGTTTCAATTACTAGAGGACACGAGTTCAAAGTGAAAGGGGAAATGTTTAGGGGGGATATGCGTGGAAAGTTCTTTACGCAGAGGGTGGTGGGCACCTGGAACGCATTGCCAGCGGAGGTGGTAGATGCGGGCACGATGGAGTCTTTTAAGATGTATCTAGACAGATACATGAATGGGCAGGAAGAAAAGAGATACAGAACCTTAGAAAATAGGCGACATGTTTAGAGAGAGGATCTGGATCGGCGCAGCCTTGGAGGGCCGAAGGGCCTGTTCCTGTGCTGTAATTATCTTTGTTCTTGTTCTACAAAGGGTGGGAGAAGTTAGGAACTGTCTTCCACAAATGACCCCTCCCTCTCTCTGCACTCACCTCCAGCTCTGCAATCCACAAAGATCTGTGATCCTCGAATTCTGGCCTCTTGAGCATCCTCAATTTGAATGGTCCCACCATTGGAGTCTGTGCCTTCAAGCTACCAGGACCCTAACTCTGGAATTCCTTTCCGAAACCTCTCCGTCTCTCGAACTCTCTTTCCTCTTTGAAGACGCTCCCTCAAACCAACCTCTTTGACCAGGTTTCTGTTCGTCTCGTGTAGTGTAGTGAATCAGTGACAACTTTTTATTTGCCTTATTTATTTGTTGAATGTGTCCGTTACTGGCCAGGCCGGCATTTATTACCCATTCCTAATGGCCCTTGAGAAGGTGGTGTTGAGCCTCCGTCTTGAACCGCTGCAGTCCATGTGTTGTAGGTACACCCACAGTGCTGTTAGGATGGGAGTTCCAGGATTTTGACCCAGTAACAGTGAAGGAATGGCGATACAGTTTCAAGGTAGGATGGTGTGTGACTTTAGTTGTGTCTGACGCTGCTTCAGAAGTCTGGCTACTGAACTGAGTTTGCTGCTGACACTTTCACTTCTCCTTCCCTGCTTCACTGTGGACCTTCACTGTCACTGGAATACATTGTAAAATAGAAAGTATTGATGTGATGTTTTATTGGTTCTCACTCCATCAGTTGGAATCAACAGTCTTTCCATTTATCTGTAGATTATCAGCTGCAGCGCTGATGTTGGTGTTTTATTAATTCAACAATCCCACATTCTAACAGATTACTTTATAATTCCAGGAGAATGAATTTCAATGATTGTGAGGTTTGTGTGGAAGAAGCTTTCGATTCTGTTTATTCCATGTATTGTAGATGAAGTGAAGAGTGTAGGTGAACAGGTGGAAACTTGAGTGTTCTGTATATACATTAAATTATTCACAGAGGTTTCACCATTGAACAAATTGTATCTGAGAATAGAATCATCGAACCTGGGGCTGGTGAACAGAACACAGACGCAGAATGTTAGGAATAAGTCAGATGTGAAAAGTAGCATTAGCTAACAGTTTGGAGGTGTGAGTTCTCCAGAGAGATAGGGAAGGAGAAAAGGAGCAGGGAGAACGAAACTGAGGGAAAGAGATGAGCAGAAGTCAAGAGAAAGGGAAAGAAGCAGCAGTGTAAATAATTCACTATCATAAAGTGCTGGAATGTCCAGAACAACTAGTGAGAGATACTGTGAGTTGAAGTTGTCTGTTGTCAGATTGTGTTCATTTTCCTGTTGGACTTGATCCTCTGTGTTGATTTCTGTCAGGTCCTCATTTTGTTTTGTAGAAAGTTCCTATTCCTTACTTAGTGACTGAATAAACTGAATAGAATCAGTTCATCACTGATGGTAATTCCTTATTTAAATACTGCACTTTAAAATCTCTGTGACTGCTGAATTCAGTAAAGAGCGAGGCTGATATCAGAAATATATTTACATTTATATTTAATTGCCTGTACAAACTAAATATATTGACTATATTGTATAAACAATGAACTGTTCTCCAACACCAATAACCACAGGGATTATTGTTTGAATGTATTAATTGAGTTGTATTACTGGGATCTATAGATTAGATTTCCTCTAACACTCTGCTGCAGTCTCTCCCTGTGAATCTCAGCCTCTCCTCTCACTGTATTGAATCCTCAGTCTCCTCATCCATTGCTTCAGTTTATCCACTTTCCCAAACCATCTGCTCCAGTCTCCTCTCCTGCTCCAACATGTCCTTTTACTTCTCTCCCTCCCAATCTCACTCACTGTCTCCACCTCCAGCTGCCACGTCCAACCAGATAGGAATACAGTAACATGGGAGCAGGAGGAGGCCATTCAGTCCTTCGAGCCTGCTCTGCCATTCTAGATCTTTGCTGATACTCTAACACAGCGCTGCAGTTTTCCCATTTGATAACAGTCTCTGTCGGTTCCCTGAACCCAGAGCAACAAACCAGCTACACATCACGTTCTCCCCAAACCTTCCCAACCAACAGTCTGGATACAAATTCCCAATTAACCCATTGGATTCCATCTCTGTAAAACCCCTTCTCATTTCCCCACTGACACTGCATCCTCACTGAGTACTTCCATTTGATCCGGTGCTGCCTTTATTCACTTTATGCATCAATTTCCCAATTCATTATTAATAACGGTGTTTGCAAACATTTCACTGTGACAAAGCACTGCCCAGGTCAATGAATCAGTTTTCACTGCTCGATGCAGCAACAAAGCTGGAAATCTCAGCCCAGATCCTGTCAAACTGCTGATTTGTCTCCAGGTCTGATCAGTCATTTCTCTGCTTCCTTTTCTCTCTATCTTCCAGTTAACTTGGTGGCGATTGTGATCCTGTCCCGAGGAAAGTGCGGTCTCTCCAAATGTATCAGTGTCTACCTGGTGGGAATGGCAGTGTCTGATCTCCTGGTCGTTATCACTAATCCCATATTGAACTGGATTGTTCAAATTAATTTCCCATATTCATTCCTGAGAATTACTCCTGTGTGTTCTCTCATTCTCGTTCTGCTTTCTGCATCCACAGTTGTTTCTGTCTGGCTCACAGTCACTTTCACCTTTGATCGATTTGTGGCCATTTGTTGTGAGAAGCTGAAAACAAAATATTGCAGCGAGAAAAGGGCGGCTGTGGTTGTGGGAACAGTGAGTGTGCTGGGCTGTTTAGAGTCTCTCCCCTGGTACTTTACAGTGAAACAACAATACATTATTGATAATGTTCCCATGGGTTGTCGTTATAAACTGAGCTTCTATACTTCCCCCATATGGAAGGCATATGAATTGTTTAACCTCATTTTAACCCCTTGTGTCCCGGTCTTTCTGATTTTGCTGCTCAATGTTCTGACTGTCAGACGGATTTTATTCTCCAGTCAAGTCTTTAGGGGATTCCGGCGCCACAGCAATGCAGAGAATCACAAGGACCCAGAGATGGAGAATCGCAGGAAATCAATTATTTTACTCTTCAGTATATCCGACAGTTTTATCCTGTTATGGGTGACCCGGGTTGTGTTTAACATTTATACTCGAATTACAGATATTTCTTATTATTCCTCCCCCACTGACCCTCTCTATATCACAGGTCAAACATCAAAGATGCTGCAGATTCTCAGTTCCTGCACCAACACATGTATTTACATTGTGACCCAGACTAAATTCAGACAGGAGCTGAAGAAGGGGGTGAATTACCCTCTCAATCTCATTGTTAAATTAGTGAAATCATAGAAAGAGCTGAAGGGTTTCAAACACTGGAACTAAATCCCATTCCCGCTGCTCCCCCCCCCAGACCCCCAGCTCCACCTCCCACCCTCCACCCGCCTCTGTGTTTATTTGACCGGCGCCATCTTTAGTCCTGGCAGCTGCTTGAGCGTGGGCGGACCATGACGTTCAACTGGACGAGTGTACTTTTGCGCATGTGCGTGTACAGCGCCACCTCGCGGGTGCGTTGTCAACAACCGTATCCCGTGGACAAAGCTGCAAATCGCAGTGATTGTGATGTGTTGAGAGGGGCAGTAACTGCAGTGAGGCAGGGACACCAGCAGATGGAGATGGTGAGCGAGGGACAGTCACTGCAGTGAGGCAGGGACACCAACAGATGGAGATGGTGAGAGGGGACAGTAACTGCAGTGAGACAGGGACACCAGCAGATGGAATTGGTGTGAGGGGGCAGCAGCTGCAATTAGACAGGGACACCAACAGATGGAGATGGTGATAGAGGGACATTAACTGCAGTGAGACAGGGACACCAGCAGATGGAGATTGTTAGAGAGGGACATTAACTGCAGTGAGACAGGGACTCCAGCAGATGGAGATGGTGTGAGAGGGACATTAACTGCAGTGAGACAGGGACACCAGGAGATGGAGATGGTGAGGAAGGGACAGTAACTGAAATGACACAGGGACACCAGCAGATGGAGATGGTGAGAGAGGGACATTAACTGCAGTGAGACAGGGACACCAGGAGATGGAGATGGTGACGAATGGACATTAACTGCAGTGAGACAGGGACACCAGGAGTTGGAGATGGTGAGGAAGGGACAGTAACTGCAGTGAGACAGGGACACCAGCAGATGGAGATGGTGAGAGAGGGACATTAACTGCAGTGAGACAGGGACACCAGGAGATGGAGATGGTGAGGAAGGGACAGTAACTGCAGTGAGACAGGGACACCAGCAGATGGAGATGGTGAGAGAGGGACATTAACTGCAGTGAGACAGGGACACCAGGAGATGGAGATGGTGACGAAGGGACATTAACTGCAGTGATACAGGGACACCAGGAGATGGAGATGGTGAGGAAGGGACAGTAACTGCAGTGAGACAGGGACACCAGCAGATGGCGATGCTGAGCCATTACTGATGGGAGATTCCCTTGCTGAGTTTGAAAGTTTCCACAAGTCTGAAGAAATTACTTTATTGTAAACTTGAAATGCTGAATAAAATATTTTCAATGCAACTTTTGTAAAAAGGCAATTTTTCTACTGTATGAACACTTGTAACATGAAACTCGTTCCTGTCTGGAAAGTTATATTGAGTGATTAAAGGTAATGTATAAGTAAAACAACAGGATCAAATAAAACTGAAACAGTTATTTAGAAATAAAAACTCTCAATCTAAGTTGTGTTGAGTTCTTGATCACCTACGTTATGACATCTCTCTCTCTCACACTTCTCTTTCAATGCTGGTATCTTCTCTACTGTAACTACGAGTAGTTGAAATTTTACTCCAATTGACCTTTGAAAGTTAATATTGAATCTGCTTTCAGAAACCTGTCAGACAGTGAATTCCAGACCATAATAACTCCCTGCCTATTTGTTTCACCCCTCTACTAGTGTAAACATTCTCTCCTCATATCTCCAAAATGAGGGAAAGATTTTGAATGCAATGCAATTAATTTCTCTGGGACAGCAGCTGCAGAGGATCTGGAACCTCCTGAATTTGGACAAACAATGAACAAATATCCCTCTGAATCCCCCAGGAGAGCAGAGGATAGAAACAGTCTGGAAGCAAATGGAAACAAGTGACACTTTATTACAGCAGTAAAAACACTTTGTCAGAAAGTAGAGGTCTTTATTGCTGAACTTTATATAAACTGGAGGTGAAAAGTGGAAGATCTTTAATACCATTTGTGTAAAATGGCCATTTCCCAGCTTTGTAAACCCTTGTAACATTAAACTGGTGAATGTTAAGAAGGTTTTATTGATTGATTACAGCTAATACATAACTACAGCAGCATCAAATACAGGGCAAAGAATCATTGACGAATACAACTGTAAATATGGGTAAGAATTGTTGTGTGAAATGTCACTGATTATAAAAGTTCTCTTCGCTGCCTCATTAACCTGGCTCTAGTTTCAGTCTTTGTCGCACAGTGGAAATGAAAAACCGAATAAAAACCGTATGTTTGCACTGCAGTCAAACAGGCTTCTCCAGCAATAACACTTTGTCAGAATTTCAAGGGAATTGCAATGAGTCATTTTCTGAACTTTCTGTTAAGTGGAGGTGAATAGTGAAAGACATTTAATACAATCAGTGTTAAATGGTTATTATCCAAACCGGCCCCTCCAGGTTTTAAATTACAGCAGTTTTTCTGTTCTGTGAATGAGGTTTTTGGTGGAGGGAGAGAGAGAGACAGACAGACAGGTTTCTGTGTGGAATGGTCCATTTGGGATATGGCTGGAATATCCCTCTCTCCCCCATTCCCTGTTTACACAGAGACTCTTGGACTGTCCCATACCTGGGAGGAAGTGTCCAGATGAAGGAAGCTGATAGCTGGTTGGGTGAGCTGTATTTGGGGTGGACTGTCTGTTTTGAGTGACAGGTTCTGGGATATATTAGGACAACATCAGCCTCCATTCTTTCTTTCCGTGTGGCTGGTTTGTTCAGGTGAGTTTCTGTATCTCAGTCTCTGTGCGCAGGTGAATTGCAAGCTGATTACAGTGTGTGTGTGAGAGAGAGAGTCCAGTCTGAATACCCCGCTCTCTCTTTCCCAGTCCTGACCCTTGTCTCCAATTCCCACCACAATGCCCCTCTCCAGGATCTTTTCCCCATGGATGAGCTGATGGAGGCAAGGTGTTAGAGTCCAATGATGGAGCGCAGACCGTGTGGGATGGTGAGTATCAGATCTTTATCGTCCCTCTCTGCCTTTCTCTCTCCTTTTGACTCAATCTCTCTCTTTCAATCTCTTTTTCAATCTCTCTCTGTCTATTTCTCTCTTTCTCTCTCTGTTCCTCAATCTCTCTCTCTCTCTGTTTCTCTCTGTGTTTCTCTTCTCTCTCAATCTCTTTGTGGGTTTCTCTCTCACTCTGTTCCTCAATCTCTCTCTCTCTCTCTCTTTCTCTCTCTGTTCCTCAATCTCTCTCTCTCTCTCTTTCTCTCTCTGTTCCTCAATCTCTCTCTCTCTCTGTTTCTCTCTCTCTCTCTGTTTCTCTCTCTCTCTCTCTGTTTCTCTCTCTCTCGATTCTCGGTCTCTGTTTCTGTCTCTGTTTCTCTCTCTCTGTCTGTTTTTTTTCTCTCTCTCTCTGTGTCACTCCATCTCTCCCTCTCTCTCTCTCTCACTTTGTGTTTGTCTTTCTCTCTGAATGATTGTGTGTCTTTCTGTCTCAATGGATTTCTTTGTCCTTCTCTCTCTCAATCTCTCTGTGATTCTCTGTGTGCCTTTCTCACTGGCTTTCTGTCTGTCTCTTTGCTGCCTGCAATTTCTTTGTGTCTCAGTTCTTTCCCTCCACTTTTTTCCCTCTTTTGCTGTGTCTCTTTCGGCCTTTTCTCTATTCCTGACTTTCTTTCGACTGTATTTCTGACTTTGCCTTTTCTCTATTTCTCTGAGTTTCTTTTCTGTATTTCTGACTTTCTGTCTTTTTCTGACTATGTCTTTTCTCTATTTCTGACTTTGTCTTTTCTCTATTTCTCTGAGTTTCTTTTCTCTTTTTCTGACTTTCTGTCTTTTTCTGACTTTGTCTTTTCTCTATTTCTGACTTTATCTTTTCTCTATTTCTCTGAGTTTCTTTTCTCTTTTTCTGACTTTCTGTCTTTTTCAGACTTTGTCTTTTCTCTATTTCTGACTTTATCTTTTCTCTATTTCTCTGAGTTTCTTCTCTCTATTTCTGACTTTCTGTCTTTTTCTGACTTTGTCTATTCTGTATTTCTGATTTCTGGCCCCCCCCCCCGCAATTTATCCCCCCCGCAATTTATCCCCCCCCCCCCGCAATTTATCCCCCCCCCCGCGGCAATTTCCCCCCCCGCAATTATTCCCCCCCTCGCAATTATTTCCCCTCCGCAATTATCACCCCCCGCAATTTATCCCCCCCCCCGCAATTATTCCCGCCCACGCAATTTCCCCCCCCGCCCGCCTGCAAAATTTCCTCCAACCGCAATTTATATCCAAGATGTAACTTTTATCCCCTGCAATATTTCTCCCCCCCGATAACATTCCCCTTTTGTACAGACCCCCACCCAATCTAAAGAATCCTCATCTACAGAACCCTATCTGATATCTCAAGTCAACTGACCCCCATCTAATACCATCACTATCAACAGACCCAGGAACAGACCCCATCAAAATATCCCCATCCCCTGTGACAAGACAATCCATCTAGATACCCCCCCCAGGACCGAGACCCATGTAGATACCCCCCCAGGAACAGACTCCCATCTAAATATCCCCCCGATGAACAGACTCCCGTCTAAATACATCCCCGGGGACAGACTGCCATCTAAATACATCCCCGGGGACAGACCCCCATCTAAATACTTCCCCGGGGACAGTCCCCCATCTAAATACATCCCCGAGAACAGACTGCCATCTAAATACATCCCCGGGGACAGACCGCCATCTGAATACATCCCCGGGGACAGACCCCCATCTAAATACATCCCCGGGGACAGACCCCCATCTAAATACATGCCCGGGGACAGACTGCCATCTAAATACATCCCCGGGGACCGACCCCCATATAGATTCCCCTACCGGGGACAGACCGCCATCTAAATACATCCCCGGGGACAGACCTCCATCGAAATACATCCCCGGGGACAGATCCCCATCTAAATACATGCCCGGGGACAGACCCCCATCTAAATACATGCCTGGGGACAGACCCCCATCTAAATACATGCCCGGGGACAGACCGCCATCTAAATACATCCCAGGGGTCAGACCCCCATCTAAATACATCCCTGGGGACAGACCCCCATCTAGCTTCCCCTACCGGGGACAGACCCCCATCTAAATACATGCCCGTGGACAGACCCCCATCTAGCTGCCCCTACCGGGGAAAGACCCCCATCTAAATAAATCCCCGGGGACAGACCCCCATCTAAATACAGTCCCGGAGACAGACCCCCATCTAGCTTCCCCTACCGGGGACAGACCCCCATCTAAATACAGCCCCGGGGAAAGACCCCCATCTAAATACAATCCCGGGGACAGACCCCCATCTAGCTTCCCCTACCGGGGACAGACCCCCATCTAAATACAGCCCCGGGGACAGACCACCATCTAAATACCCCCCCCCCCCGTAGACTGACCCCCCATCTAAATACATGCCTGGGGACAGACCGCCATCTAAATACATCCCCGGGGACAGACTCCCATCTAAATACAACCCCGGAGACAGACCCCCCCATCTAAATACATGCCCGGGGACAGACCGCCATCTAAATACATGCCCGGGGACAGACCCCCATCTAAATACATGCCCGGGGACAGACCCCCATCTAAATACATCCCCGGGGACAGACCCCCATCTAAATACAATCCCGGGGACAGACCCCCATCTAGCTTCCCCTACCGGGGACAGACCCCCATCTAAATACATCCCCGGGGACAGACTTCCATCTAAATACAACCCCGGAGCCAGACCCCCCATCTAAATACATGCCCGGGGACAGACCGCCATCTAAATACAATCCCGGGGACAGACCCCCATCTAGCTTCCCCTACCGGGGACAGACCCCCATCTAAATACATGCCCGGGACAGACCGCCATCTAAATACATCCCCGGGGACAAACCCCTATCTAATTATACCCTTATAATACCCCTATGACAAATACCTGACGGGAACAGACCCACATCTAAATACTAACCCCGGGGACAGACCCCCATCGAAATACCCCCCCGGGGACAGACCCCCATCGTAATACCCCCCCGGGGACAGACTCCCATCTAAATACATGCCCGGGGACAGACCACGATCTAAATAGATCCCCGGGGACAGACCGCCATCTAAATAAATGCCCGGGGACAGACCCCATCGAAATAAATGCCCGGGGACAGAACACCATCTAAATACATCCCCAGAGACAGACGCCCATCTAAATACATGCCCGGGGACAGACCGCCATCTAAATACATCCCCGGGGACAGACCCCTATCTAATTATACCCTTATAATACCCCTATTACAAATACCTGACGGGAACAGTCCCACATCTAAATAATAACCCCGGGGACAGACCCCCATCGAAATACCCCCCCGGGGACAGACCCCCATCGAAATAAATGCCCGGGGACAGACCCCCATCTAAATAAATGCCCGGGGACAGAACACCATCTAAATACATCCCCAGAGACAGACCCCCATCTAAATACATCCCCGGGGACAGACCCCCATGTAGATAGCCCAACCGGGGACATACCCCAATCTAACTACCACCCCCCCGGGGACAGACCCCCATCTAATTCTACCCGTATAATACCCTGTTACAAATACCCCCCGGGAACAGAACCCCATCTTACTACAACCCACCCCGGGACAGACCCCCATCTCTCTACCCCCCCCCCCCGGGGACAGAATCCCATCTAAATCCCCCCCGGGGACAGACCCCCATCTAAATACCATCTAAATATGCAGAGACAGAAAGAAGTGGAGGGGCAGAGATACAAAGTAAGATGTGTTCACAGAATAGAGAGGGGTGTCCCGGGACAGGTCGGAGGGAAATGCAGAGATAATCTTGCAGGAAAGGAGGAGCAGAGATGGAAAGATTCAGGGATTTGGAAGTGAGTGAGAGAAGAAATGGACTGAGAGAGAGACAGATAAAGATGCAGAGAGTTGCAGAATGAGAATGACAATGGAAACTTGTGAGACTCCAGAGAGAGGCAAAGATAGAAAGGATGTTGAGAGATACAGAGATAGGGATTTAAAGATGTGAAGAAACAGAGTTAGGAACAAAGAGGAAGGTGCAGGGAACAGGTTGCAGCAAGAGATGGAGAGAGGGAAATCTATGGGATTACATTGACTGTTCTGGAGCAGCGATTCCCAAACTATTCCCTTCGGAGCACCATCCAGCCCCCTCCCTTGTGGTTAAAATAAAATCCACAGATCCCCAAAAACACAAAATCAAAATACTGCAGATGCTGGAAATCTGAAATAAAAACCGTGCTGGAAGTACTGAGCATTTCCGGCACTTTGTTTTTCTATCAGCCCCGAAATCACACAGTCTTCTTTTCTGGATCTAGAAATTAATTTGACAATGACAAATATATTTTTATTATTACTTTCCCTCTCTGGTTAAAGCTCTTGTCGGAGAATTCCACGTGGCTAAAAGATTCTCCCTCTGCATCATCACAGCAGCAGGTTCCGAAAAGATTCTCCTTGGGAATAAGAGAAATAAAATTGATTCAAACAAAGCAAAGCATTTTTGCACAGAAATAAAACACAGCGAGAGCCCAGGACACTCTCTCAAACTCACGAACATAAAACAATCTCTCAGTGACTTACAAACACATCCCCTGACACAGAGCCAGAGACTGGGAAGTGTAGATGTGTTTACCCTGTCATTTCCTGCTGTCTCTCTCTCTCTCTCTCTATTTCTCTCGGTGTCTCTCTACATCTGTTTCTGCCTCATTGTGAAAGCAGACAAACACTGGAGACCCCCATCTCCTCTCCTGTAGAAGGATAGAGAGACAAATTCACATTCCCATCCCTGAAAATCTGAATTCAAATGGTCCCCGGTGTTTCATTTCACTGTCAAATTCAGCCCACAGCCGAAAACACCAGCAATATTCGGGAATGAGAACAAGCCTTTACAAACCTTCACATTTCACCCATTTCATTGCTGATTCACAGAAGTATTTGACACTCAATGAATCAATTTTTAAAGTGCTCGTCACTGTTGCAAAGTTGGAAATTCTGTCGGCCATTGATACACAGCAAGATCCCACAAGCAGCAGTGTGCTTACAGCCGGCTACCCCTCTCTCCCCCTCTGATTCCCTCACTCTCCTGCATCTCTCTCCCTCCTGTTACTCTCATTCAGAGAGACAGATGGAGAGAGAGAGAGAAATTTCACAAGCCTTTATACAGCTTCACGTTCAGCTCTTGTAATTATTGGCCCTCAGGAGCAGTTGAGAATCAATGAATTAATTTTTAAAGTGGTCCTCACAGTTGCAATGCAGGAAACCTGCAGGCAATCTGTGCACAGCAAGATCCCAAAGGAAACAATATGATAATATGCAGATAATCTGTTTTTAGTGACGTAAGTTTCGAGCTCCCAGAGGGAGGGACATTCCTGCAGTTAGAAAATCTCAAACACCCCTCTTCCTGTCTTTCTCCTGCTCCCTCCCCCCTGCACCCCACCACATCTATTTCTTTTTCTATCGATCTGGGATTTAATCTAGATTGAAACGTCCGCTGAAATGTTTCTGTCACCGTTTAAAATAACCACACATCACATTCGATTCATCGAGAGATACAGCACTAAAACAGTACCTTCGGCCCAACGCTGACCATCAGCCATCCATTTATGTTAATCCTACATTCATGCCATTTTTTCCCCCTCTCACATCCCCACCTTCCCTCAATTCTCCGACCACCGACCGACACGAGGGGCAATTTTTATAATGGCCAATTTACGTATCAACCCGCAAGTCTTTGGCATGTGGCAGGAAACCAGAGCACCCGGAGGAAACCCACACGGAGAACTTGCAAACTCCGCACAGGCAGTACCCAGAACCCAACCTGGGTTGCTGGAGCTGTGAGGCTGCGGTACTAACCACTTAGCCGCTGCAGGAAAGTCCCTCCCTCTGCGATCCCGAAACTTACATTACTGAAAACACATTATCTGCATATTATCATATTGCTGCCTGTGGGATCCTGCTGTGCACACATTGTGGCACCTATTGATTAATGGTTAAAATAGAGAAAGTGCGGGGGAGAGAAAAGCAGAGGAAGATGGAGAGAAAACACAGAGAAATCTACAATCTGACCCTCAGGAAGCTGAATTTTAAAGTGTCCTCATTACTGTGCAGGAAATGCTGCTGGGCACTACATGCACAGCAAGATCCCACGAGCAGCAATGTGATAATAGCCAGATTTCAGTCCCCAGAAAGGGCGAAATGCCCTCTTTAAACTGGGAACAAGCTGCTGATTTTGTCTCACCATTTCAAATAACGACAAATCACATTGCTGTGTGTGGCATGCTTTTTATTTATTAAAGGTTTAGTTGGAGAAGGTGAGTGTGAAACAGAGACAGAGAAGAGAAAGCATGGGGGGAGATAGAGACACAGGGAAAGAATGTGGAGACAGAGAGAAAGCTCAGACCGACAGTAAAATGAATTAAAATGGGCACCGTGCATCTTATTTAACTGTTAGCTTCATAGCATTGACCAAAACACCAGCAAACCTCACAGACAGGGCTGGAAGGAGCAAGGGGAAAAATGGGACTCCCTCCTGGGGCTGCTCCTTTAACCCCAGGCTTTCCATCTGTATAAAACACCAGGAGCCCCAATCCAACATGAAATGGTTAACCCAGGGCCCCAGAGAGGAAATTAAACCTCAGGCTAATAAACAGACACAACTCACGTGGGCCCTTTGTGTGCAGCCTGTGGACAAGGCCTCAGTCCATCCCCTCTGGAGGAAGCTCCTGTCCAAGGATTCCTCGTCCCGGACTTTCCCTCTTTTCACCTTCACCGTGCAGTTTTCGGAATGAAAAATTCCTCAGGGGAAAGAAGGAGAAAAAAATTGGATTAAAATACAAAGCGAAGACATTTTTAAACAAAATTGCATAGCAAGAGCCCAGAGTTTCCTCTCAGTTACACAGACAATCAGCAATATTCAAATACAATCAAATCACAGTTATAAACCAGATTGAGACAGAGAGAGCACCCACACAGATACACAGACACACACAATGAATCAGACTGGGGAATGTGTCTCCTCTCACTGGAGAGAGAGTGAAAGGTGGGTTTTGTGATTGGAACTGAGATCTTCAAACACAGTTTATATCCTGACTGAGCTGTTTGCAAACTCCACCCCTTGAGCCTCTGACATGTTGGGCTGTCTCTCAATGTCCTGCCTCAGGGGCCGGGGAGGGGGCCTGTCCATTGATATGTTAATCCCAGGACAGGACCTTCCTGACTTTTCCAGTCCATTGATATGTTAATCCCAGCACAGCAATGCTTTCAGCCATCTCTTAGTTCATTTTAAACCTTTAATTCTTTGCCTGCAGTTTCAAAATATCAAACACTGATCCAACCCTCACCCCTCAAACCCTCACACTAAACCCACAAAAAAGACAGAGGCGCAAGGGAAGAGCCAACTGTGTAACAGCCCCGACAATCACATTTCTCTGCAGCACCTGTGGAAGAGCTTGTCACTCTAGAATTGACCTTCATAGCCACTCCAGGCGCTGCTTCACACACCACTGAGCACCTCCAGGCACTTACCCATTGTCTCTCGAGATAAGGAGGCCAAAGAAGAAACCCCCAATACAGGACTGGGCAGATAATGGGGATTGTTACTGAGGTTGTGTTTGGGGATTTTTACTGACATCAGTTTGGATTTTAAAGTGTGTCTCCCCTTCCTTCACATCTAAAGTCTCTCAGTGTTGTTGTTGTGGGTTGACAGCTTTTTCCAGTGTCCAGTCCCTTTCAACTTTTAATAAAATCTGTGGAACACAAATAAATGTAAAGTTTCTCCTACAAGCTGTTTTGTCCTCCCTCTTTCACTGTCTTTCTCTGTCACGGCCCTATCTCTCTCTCTGTCTCTCTCAGGACTGGGCAGACACTGGGGATTGTTACTGAGGTTCTGTTGGTCATTTTTACTGACATCAGTGTGGATTGTAAAATCTGTCTGTGTGTGTCTGTGTGTGTGTCTGTGTGTCCCTTTATGTATGTGTCTGTGTGTGACTGGATGTGTGTGAGAGAGAGAGAGAGAATATCAGGGTCACCTCGCTCCATCTCTATCTCTCCTTGTCTCTCTGTTTCTCCTCTCTCTATCTCTCCCTCTCTCAATCCACCTCTCTCACAGAAACATAGAAAATAGGATCAGGAGTAGGCCATTCGGCCCTTTGGGACTGCTCCGTCATTCAATAAAGATCATGACCGATATATCACATGACCGCCTTCTGCGGTAGAGAATTCCACAGGTTCACCACCCTCTACCCCATCCATCTCTCCCCCTCTATCTCCATCTCCCCCTCTATCTCCCAATCCCCCTCTATCTCCCGCTCACTCTCCCTCTCCGCTCTCTCTCCCTCTCCCCCCTCTATCTCCGTCTCCCCCCTCTATCTCCCTCTGCCCCTCTATCTCCCTCTCCCCCGCTCACACTTCCCCTCGATCTCACTCTTCCCCTCTCTCACTCTTCCCCTCTCTCACTCTCCCCCTCTATCTGTCTCTCCCCCTCTATCTCACTCTCTCCCTCTATCTCACTCTCTCCCTCTATCTCACTCTCTCCCTCTATCTGTCTCTCCCCCCTCTATCTCACACACCCCCTCTATCTCACTCTTCCCCTCTATCTCACACACAGAGAATAACTATTCCCACTGGCTGCGGAGTCAGGAACTTGTGGGCCGAGTCTAAAAATCTAAACGTATTCTCAAAACCATTCAGGAGTGAAATGAAGAAACACTTCAACACACCAGGTGTGGTATCAGTTTGGAACTCTCTTCCACAAACAGTAATTGATGCTGAGACACTTGTTCATTTTTAAATCTGGGATTGATAGATTCTTGTTAACCAAAGGTATTAAGAGATAAGGGGCATTGGTGGGATATATGATGTTAGTTAGATCACAGATCAGCCCTGATCTCACTGAATGCTGGAACAGGGTCGAGGGGTTAAATTGCCTCCTCATCTTCCTATGTCTGATGTTAAATATCCTTCTTTCTCTCTCAGTCACCCGGTCAGTCTGTTTCTCTCTTTCTGTCTCTCACTGTTTCTGCTTCGGACAGTGCCGAGTGAGATTCACTCTGTATCCTCCCCATGATGTTCATGTCCTGGGACTGTTGGATGGGACAGTGTGGAAGGAGCATTACTCTGTATCTAATCCATGCTGTACCTGTCTGGGGAATGTAGATGGGAGAGTGGAAACAGAGAGGTCTGGGACCAGTGTCCTCATGGGGAGGACTTAATGGTGCCTGCTAATTGACCAGTTAGCAATATTGGTGCTCCAGGGATGAAAGGGACATTGGCTGAGTGGATACGACATTGGCTGAGAGAGTGGACAATGGTTGTTTCAGACTGGAGGGAGGTATACAGTGGAGGTTTATATTAGGACCACTGCTCTTTTTGATATATACTAATGACTTGGACTTGTGTTTACAGGGCATAACTTCAATGTTTGCCAATGTTTGTGACATCTGCAATGTAATAAAAGGGAAGGGACTAGTAGCTGAATTCAGGAGGATCGAGGCAGTCTGGTGAAATGGAACACACAAGAACAAATGCATTAGGAGCAGAAGTAGGCCATTCGGCCCCTCGAGCGTCTGTTCTGATTCTCTGAGGGATTACTGATGCTTATCCTCCACATGAGCAGTCGTCCTAATCCCGTGTACCTGTCCTGCTCCCAAACCCGGCATCCACTTACATTAAGGCAAGTGATACAGGAGTGTCTCAGTGACTGAGGCAGGTGAGTCTTGAGGCTGAGCCGGGGACAGAGAGTGACCCGGGTTAATCCGACACTCCAGGGACAGTTTAAACGGAGCTTTACTCTGTATCTAACCCGTGCTGTACCTTCTCTGAGAGTGTTTGATGGGGCAGTGCGACGAGGGGAGTTATTCCTTACCCATTTTAAATATAGAGAAGTAAATATAAAAGAGATTGTTTTAAATGTGATGAGGGTTTCTGCCTCTACCATCCTTTAGAGTTATAGAGAGATACAGCACTTATGCAGGCCCTTCGGCCCGCCCAGTCTGTGCCAGCCATCAACCACCCATTTTATACTAATCCTTCTAATCCTTTCAGGCAGTGAGTTCCAGACACCCACCAGCCACTGGGTGAAGAAACGATTGATGTGTTTCATTCTGTTAAGTTTGATGTCAATGTTTCCCCAGGATGTTGACGCTGGGGGATTCAGCGATGGGATAATGCTTTGAATGCCAAGGGGAGGTGGTTGGATTCTCTCTTGTTGCAGATGGTCATTGTCTGGCACTTGTGTGACGTGAATGTTACTTGTCACTGGTCGGCCCAAACCTGAATGTTGTCTGGGTCTTGGTGCATGTGGCTATGGATTGCTTCATTATCTGAGGCAAAATACTGTGGATTTTGGAAATCGGGATAGCATCGAGCTGAATCACTAACTCTGTTTATCTCTCCACAGATGCTGCTTGACCTGCTCAGTATTTCCAGCATTCTCTCCTGGGATCTCAGCTGAAGATGGTTGGGCCTCGGATACTACCCTGAGGAACTCATGCAGTGATGTCCTGGGACTGAGATGATTGACCTCCAACAACCACAACCATCTTCCTTTGTGCTCGGTATGATTCCAACCAGTGGAGAGATTTCCTCCGATTCCCACTGACTTCAGTTTTACTCGGGCTCCTCGATGTCACACTCGGTCAAACGCTGCCTTGATGTTAAGGTCAGTCTCTCTTCCCAGTAGCAGACAGGAGTGAATCGTTCCCTTTGTCCCGTTGTACACTGAACAAGATGTGATTTTTCACAGCCTGATCCAGGACTGTACACGGCCGATTAATGTAGCCCATCAAACACTCCCAGAGCAGGTTCAGCACAGCTTAGGAACAGAGTATAGTTCCTTCAACATTCTCTCTCTGTCTCTCCCTCCTGCTATCTCTGATATTAGGAGAGAGACAGAGGGAGAGAGGGTTAGATATGAAGGCAGAGAGAGGGCTGTAGAGAGGGACAAAATTGAAGAGAGAGAGATTGTTGAGGTGGATGAAAAGGATAATGTAAGATATATTAATTTGATGTAATCCTTCACTGCTGTGTACACAAACACATAAGAGATAGATATGGAGAGAAAAAAACATCGGGAGATGGGGAAATGTGGTTGAAGTTGGGGCCCAGGCAGATATGTTTGATGATCCAGAAGGAACAGTCTCCATTTTAAACATCCAGCAAGCTATTCCACTGTGGGAGCCATCGCACCCTCATGATAATGGTTGCACACATTTCTTGCTTGCATATTGGTTAATTTTTAAATCTGTGATTGATAGATTCTTGTTAACCAAAGGTATTAAGAGATAAGGGGCAAAGGCAGGATATATGGTGTAAGTTACATCACAGATCAGCCAAGATCACATTGGATGCCGTCTCACTCACACACTCTCCCCCATCTCTCTCCCCCCATTTCTCTCTCCCCCCATTTCTCTCTCCCCCCACCCCCTGCAATCTCTCTTTAAGTGTCCTGTTTTCACATCCTTTATTATAGATTCGAGCATTTTCCCAAAGACTGATGTTAGACGAACAGGTCTTTAGTTCCCCATTTTCTCTCTCCTTCCTGTTGTAAATAGTGGGGTTACATTTGCTACCTTCTAATCTGCCTCTCTCACTCTGCCTCTGTACCTCGCTATCTGTCTTACCCCCTCTCTGTCACGCTATCTCTCCCTCTCTGTCTTTTTCGCTCTCTCGCTCTATCTCTCCCTCTCTACCTCTGTCCATGTCTCAATTTGTGCCTCCCTCACACCAACTCTCCCTCTCTCTCTGTCTCTCTCTAGCTCTCTGTCTGCCTCTCGATGTCTGCCTCTCTGTGTCTCCTTCTCTCTCTGTGTCTCTCTCACTCTCTATCTGTCTCTCCCCCAGCTCTCTCTCTCTTTCTTTCCCTCTCTCTCTTTCTCAACCTCTGTCCATGTCTCAATTTGTGCCTCCCTCACACCATCGCTCCCTCTCTCTCTGTCTCTCTCTATCTCTCTCTCTGCCTCTCTCTCTCTCTGCCTCTCTCTCTTCTGCCTCTCCCTCTTTATCTCTCCCTCTCTCTCTCTCGCTGCCTCTGTCCATGTCTCAATTTGTGCCTCCCTCACACCATCGCTCCCTCTCTCTCTGTCTCTCTCTATCTCTCTCTCTGCCTCCCTCTCTCCCTCCATCTCTCTCTCCCTCTCTCTCTCTCTTTCTCCCTCTCTGCCTCTGTCTCAGAGTAACAGCTCAGATGATTAACTTCTTTATCCATGTGTTATGAACACGGGACTTTGTCTCTCTCCCATTTTCTAGGATGTTGCCAGGACTGGAGAATTGTAGCTATGAGGATAGGCAGGGGTTGTTGTCCTTGGAACAGAGAAGGCTGAGGGGAGATCTGATTGAAATGTACAACATTTTGAGGGTCCTAGATGGAGTGGAGTTGAAGGGCAGAGAACCATAGCAGAAAGGTAAGTGACGAGGGGGCATAGATTTAAAGTGATTGGTCGAAAAATTAGAGGGGAGTTGAGGAAAATCTTTTTCACCCAGAGGGTCACGATGGTCTGGAACTCACTGCCTGAAAGGGTAGTTGAGGCAGAGACGCTCAACTCATTCAGAAGAAGTCTGGATAGGCACCTCAAGTGCGGTAAGCTGCAGTGCTCGGACCAAATGCTGGAAGGTGGGATTAGAATAGGTTGATCGTTTTTCGGCTGGCACAGAGAGGATGGGCCGAGTGGCCACTTTCTGTGTCTTAAAATTTCTATGTTACCCTCGCCAACTCTATTTTTCCCTCTGTTACCCTCTGAATTCCAGTCTCTCCCTCTCTGTTACCCTCTGAATCCCAGTCTCTCCCTCTCTGTTACCCTCTGAATCCCAGACTCTCCCTCTCTGTTACCCTCTGAATCCCAGACTCTCCCTCTCTGTTACCCTCTGAATTCCAGTCTCTCCCTCTCTGTTACACTCTGAATCCCAGACTCTCCCTCTCTGTTACCCTCTGAATCCCAGACTCTCCCTCTCTGTTACCCTCTGAATCCCAGGCTCTCCCTCTCTGTTATCTGACCAGAGCTTTATAAATGTTCAGCACACCCTCTCGGCTTTTGTACTCACTGTATACAGTGTAAATTGTGGTATTCCCCAGGGGTTTTGATTAGGACCACTGATCTTATTGATATATGAATGACTTAGACTGGGGTATACAGGGCACAACTTCAACATTGTGCCATTTGCAATGTAATAAACAGTGAAGGGAATAGGAGTAGACTTCAGGAGGATAGAGGCAGTCTGGTGAAATGGTCAGACACATAGCAGGTTAACTTCAATGCTGAGAAATGTAAAATGATGCATTTTGGAAGGAAGGCTGAGGAGAAGCAATATAAACTAAATGGTACAATGTTAAAATGGGTGCAGGGACAGAGAGATCTGGGATTTCATTTGTGTCACTTTTTACATCTAAAAGATTCAATTTGGGGCTTGCAATCTCTAAGTTGAATTTAGCTTTATCCTGAAAAGTGTTCGCAAACATGTTGGGAAATGTGTCAAAAGCTGTTTCCATTCAGACATTCCTGCATTGTGGAAGTGTGAGCTATCTTTGCAGAGACAGGAAATAGAGTTGTTTGAATGGACCTGCAGGTTTTAGTTGATGCAATAAGGTGAGAATTTGAATTGTGTCCCTTCCAGATACACAGAATTGAAGGTTTTTACACAACACCACATGAAGTAGTTTACCAATGTCTGACAAACTTCAAAGACTTCAAACACATGGAAGAAGAGGCGAAGGGAACAATATACAAAACCTGACACAGTCAGACAACAGCAGTAGGAAAATCAATCTCTCTTTATGGGTTTTACTTTGAAGGCCTGAGCTGATGATTGAAAAAGCAGGAGTTCAAATCCCACACAGGGCTGTTGTGAATTTGAATTCTATTTTTTCTTTAAAAAAACATAAATCTGGAGTTAAAAAGCCTCTAGGTTGGAATGATTCACTCGTGTCTACTATTGAAAAGCCCGTGTGTGTCTCAGTTTTGCTGTATTTATTAACGATTTAAGATGATGAGGTAGAATGCAACATACCCAAGTTTACCAATGACACTAAAATAGGCAGCATTGTAAGCAGTGTAACCGAAAGCATCAAATTACAAAGAGGTATTAATATCTTAAATAAATGGGCAAAACTGTGGTAGTTAGATTTCCATGTCATTAAAAAAGACTAGAACAGAGTACTTTATAAATGGTGTAAAGCTAGAAACACTGGAGGTTGAAAGAGACTTTGGGGGGTCCATGTCCATTTGAGTGCCGTGTCGATTTACGAGAATGATAACTGGACTCCAAGGGTTAAATTACAAGGTGATATTACACAAACTAGGGATTTATTGCCTGGAATTTAGGAGGATCAAGGTGATTTGTTTAAAGATGTTGAGATATTAAGGGGAACTGATGGGGTAGTTTGGGAGAAACTATTTCAGCAGCTTGGGAACATAGGAACAGGAGTAGGCCATTCAGCCCATCGAGCCTGCTCCGCCATTCAATATGATCATGGCTGATCACCCACTTCAATGCCTTTTTCCCAGACTGAGCTTCCACAGCCCACTGGAGGAGAGAATTCCAAAGATTCACAACCCTCTGAGTAAAAATCCGCCACTCCAGGCTAAAGGTGGTAGTAGTTTGGAACGTGTCTTCTGCACGCAAACATTGATGCAAAATCAATTGTCATTTTTAAATCGAAGGTTGATCTCATCAAATGCCTTTTGAAAATTGAAATATTCTTCTTTCATGCTCTGTCCCTGATTCACTCTGTTTCTCTGTGTGTGTGTGTGTTTCTGTGTGTGTGTGTGTTTCTGTGTGTGTGTGTTTCTGTGTGTGTGTGTTTCTGTGTGTGTGTGTGTGTGTTTCTGTGTGTGTGTCTGTGTGTTTCTGTGTGTGTGCTTCTGTGTGTGTGTTTCTGTGTATGTGTGTGTTTCTGTGTGTGTGTGTGTGTGTTTCTGTGTGTGTGTGTTTCTGTGTGTGTGTGTGTGTGTGTGTGTTTCTGTGTCTGTGTGTGTCTATGTCTGTTTCTCTCTCCTCTTTCAGACCCTTTGTAAAGCTCCACATACATCAGTTTGCCATTTGAAGTCAGCTGCTTTTGGTTTCACCGCATCTGCAGAGGTTACACTTCCTTATGCAGGCTGGTAAAAAACATGTATTCCGCAGTTGGCTCCTATGTTCCCGTGAAAATTTAGATGTTGTGCGTGCCCAGTTTTTTTAACGTGAGCTGTCCCTTGAAATCTTTGAAGAATCTTTGAAGACGTGTGCTATTTATTGTGGAACAGGATCTGCGTGGGACCTTTGAGGCTGCTGCACGCAGATTTGCAGGAACATTGACCAACACTCTCAATCCCAATCTCTTCCTCTTTCTCTCTGGTACTCTCTCCCCATTGAAATCCTTCCCTCTCTCTCTTATTCTCCATATCTATCCCTGTTCTTTCTCACTGTTACTCTCTCCATCTGGATGGAGGAGGAGAAAGAGAGGCATATACAGAGGCAGCTTTACTCTGTATCAAACCCCACAGTGTACCTGCCCCCTAGATCTAGACTTCCCCACAAGGGGATCATCCTCCCAGCATCCGCCCTGTAAAGTCCCCTCAGAATCTTGTATGTTTCAATAAGATCACCTCTCATTCTTCTAAACTCCAATGAGTATAGGCCCAACCTGTTCCACCATTCCTCAAAGATAACCCCTTCATCCCAGGAATCAGCCGAGTGAACCATCTCTGAACTGATTCCAATGCATCCAGGCCTGACCATTTATCCACTTTCAAAGCTGTCAAACACCTTCAAATTTCCCCTCTCACTCTGCTTACACCATCGAATATTTCACACTCCTCCTCTTTAACTACAATCTCTGTATCGTTCCCACTCTTTTATAAAGACGGATACAGAGAATTCATTAAGAACCATGCCCACATCTTCCACCTCCACAGGTAGGAAGAAGGAGGAGAGGCAATCTAAACGAAAGGATATAGTTATAAAGGGGCTAACATTCTCTGCCTCTTCCTTTGCTCTAATATAATCCTTGATTTCCGTCATTAACAATGGTTGGAACAATTTACTGAGGTTCTGTCAAGGCTTACTCACATTCTTTATCTGTATCTCTCTGTCCAAGAGAGATGGTGAAGAAACTATTGATGTGTTTCGTTCAGTTAAGCTTGATGTCAATGTTTCCCCAGGATGTTGACGCTGGGTGATTCAGCGATGGGATAATGCTTTGAATGCCAAGGGGAGGTGGTTGGATTCTCTCTTGTTGCAGATGGTCATTGCCTGGCACTTGTGTGACGTGAATGTTACTTGTCACTGGTCGGCCCAAACTTGAATGTTGTCCGGGTCCTGGTGCATGTGGCTCTGGATTGCTTCATTATCTGAGACAAAATATTGTGGATGCTGGGAATCTGGAAAGCATCGAACTGAATCACTAACTCTGTTTTTCTCTCCACAGATGCTGCTTGACCTGCTCAGTATTTCCAGCATTCTCTCCTGGGATCTCAGCTGAAGATGGTGGGGCCTCGGACACTACCCTGAGGAACTCCTGCACTGATGTCCTGGGACTGAGATGATTGACCTCCAACAACCACAACCATCTTCCTTTGTGCTCGGTATGAGTCCAACCAGCAGATTCTTCCTGACTTCAGTTTTCCTCGGGTTCCTCGATGTCACACTCGGTCAAACGCTGCCTTGATGTTAAGGTCAGTCTCTCTTCCCAGCAGCAGACAGGTGTGAATCGTTCCCTTTGGCCCGTTGTGCACTGAACAAGCTGTGCTTCTTCACAGCCTGATACAGGACTGTACACGGCCGATTAATGTAGCCCATCAAACAGTCCCAGAGCAGCTTCAGCACAGCTTAGGAACAGAGTATAGTTCCTTCAACATTCTCTCTCTGTCTCTCCCTCCTGCTATCTCTGACATTCGGAGAGAGACAGAGGGAGAGAGGGTTAGATATGAAGGCAGAGAGAGGGCTGTAGAGAGGGACAAATTTGGAGAGAGAGAGATTGTTGTGGTGGATGAAAAGGATAATGTAAGATATATTAATTTGATGTAATCCTTCACTGCTGTGTACACAAACATATAAGAGATAGATATGGAGAGAAAAAAACATCGGGAGATGGGGAAATGTAGATGAAGTTGGGGCCCAGGCAGATACGTTTGATGATCCAGAAGGAACAGTCTCCATTTTAAACATCCAGCAAGCTATTCCACTGTGGGAGCATCGCACCCTCATGATATTGGTTGTGCAAATTTCTTGCTGGCATATTGGTTAATTTTTAAATCTGTGATTGATAGATTCTTGTTAACCAAAGGTATTAAGAGATAAGGGGCAAAGGCAGGATATATGGTGTAAGTTACATCACAGATCAGCCAAGATCTCATTTGATGCCGGAACAGGGTTGTGGGGTTGAATTGCATCCTCCTCTTCCAGTATCCCCTGTGAAGTATCCTTCTTTCTCTTTTAGTCACCCTGTCAGTCCATGTCTCTCTGTTTCACTCTTTCTGTCTCTCTCTCTGTCTCTATCAGGCAGTGTAGAGTGAGATTCACTCTGAATCCAACCCATGATGTTCCTGCCCTGGGAGTGTGTGATGGGACAGTGTAGAGGGAAATATACTCTGTGTCAAACCCAACCTTGCGCTTGGCTTTGGAATATTTAATGGGACAGTGTAGCTGGAGATTTGCTCTGTATCCCTGAACTTTAGAAGGTTTTGGGGTGATTAGATGAATGTTTTCAAGATAATAAGGAAACTGATATGGTGGACAGAGAGTAACAATTCCCACTGGCTGCAGAGTCTAGAACATGGGGGCATAGTCTAAAAATATAAACCTAGTCTAAAAACCTTTCAGGAGTGAAATGAAGAAACACTTCAACACACCAGGTGTGGTATCAGTTTGAAACTCTCTTCCACAATCAGCAATTGATGCTGAGACACTTGTTAATTTTTAAATCTGAGAATGATAGATTTTTTTAACCAGCGGTATTAAGAGATCAGGGGCAAAGGTGGGATATATGGTGTTAGTTAGATCACAGTTTAGCCCTGATCTCATTGAATGCTGGAGCAGGGTTGAGGGGTTAAATTGCCTCCTCATCTTCCTATGTCTGATGTTAAATATCATTCTTTCTCTCTCGGTCACCCTGTCAGTCTGTTTCTCTCTTTCTGTCTCTCACTGTGTCTACTTCGGACAGTGTAGAGTGGAATTCACTCTGAATGCACCCCATTATGTTCCTGCCCTGGGACTGTTGGATGTGACCGTGTAGAAGGAGCATTACTCTGCATCTAGCCCATCGAGCCTGCTTCACCATTCAAGACGATCATGGCTGATCATCCACTTCAATGTGTTTTTCCCAGACTATCCTCATACCCTTTATGTCATTGGTATTTAGAAATCTGTCAATCTTTGCTTTAAACATACTCAATGACTGAGTTTCCTCAGCCCTCTGGGATAGAGAATTCCTAAGATTCACAACCCTCTGAGTAATGACATTTCTCCTCATCTCTGTCCCAAGTGGCTTCCCCCTTATTTTGAAATTGTGTCCCCTGGTTCTGGACTCCTCAACCAGGAGAATCATCTTACCTACATCTGCCCTGTCTATCTGTAATGTTACCCCAGGGTCCCCACACAGCCTGTCTTCCCGTCCCCCAGCTTCTAAAGTGTCTCAGGGTCTCCTGGCACTTTCTATCTCGCTGCTTTTGTCTCTATCCCTCACTATCTCTCTGTTCTGTCTCCATTTCTATCTGTCCCTATCTCTCTGTTACTCTACCTCTGTTCCTCTCTCTGTCTATCACTCTCTTCCACCATGTTGGTTATCATGGGGGATTGAGTTAAATCACAGACAAAATAAACACTGCCCCGAAAAAAATAGCAAAATGTGTGTCTATTTTATGTCTGTATTCAGACATGATCACAGTGATGTTGACAGCAAAATATATAATATGATGGGATGCTGCAAATCGATTTACACTCGTACTGTTGGAAAAACAACTTAAAAAGAATTATTCACAAGTCCAGTCCAACTTAACGAAAGATTTGACCCGATGAGGTAATAAATGCCAATAGTCTGGAGTTTTTTGGAGTACGTTTAGCTTTACTCTGTCTGCCTTTCAGAAATTAAACATTACACATGCACTGCAAGATTAAAGATTATACATAGGTTAGGTTACATAGAATTTTGGAAGGACTAACAAGGCTAGGGAATATCCAATGAATGGTAGAACCATAGGAAATTCCGAGTGTCAGAGGGATCTTGGTGTACTTGTCCATAGATCATTGAAGGCTGCAGCGCAGGTAGACAAGGTGGTTAGGAAGGTATATGGGATACTTGCCTTTCTTAGTTGAGGCATAGAATATAAGAATAGGGAGGTTATGATGGATCTGTATAAAACACTGGTTAGGCCACAGCTGGAGTACTGTGCACAGTTCTGGGCACCACACTATAGGAAGGATGTGATTGCACTGGAGAGGATGCAGAGGAGATTCACCAGGATGTTGCCTGGGCTGGAGCATTTCAGCTATGAAGAGAGACTGGTGGAGTTGCGGATAATGATGAGGATTGTCAGAGGATACAGCAGGATATCGATCGGTTGTAGACTTGGGCGGAGAAATAGCTGATGGAGTTTAATCCTGGCAAATGTGAGGTAATGCATTTTGGAAGGTATAATGCAGGTGGGAGGTATACAGTAAATGGCAGAACCCTAGGAGTATTGACAGGCAGAGAGATCTGGGCGTACAGGTCCACAGGTCACTGAAAGTGGCAACGCAGGTGGATAAGGTAGCCAAGAAGGCATTCGGCATGCTTGCCTTCATCGGTCGGGCACAGAGTATAAAAATTGGCAAGTCATGCTGCAGCTGCACAGAACCTTAGTTAGGCCACACTTAGAATATTGCTTGCAATTCTGGTCGCCACACGACGTGGAGGCTTTGGAGAGGGTACAGAGGATGTTTACCAGGATGTTGCCTGGTCTGGAGGGCATTAGCTATGAGGAGAGGTTGGAAAAACTCGGATTGTTTTCACTGGACCGACGGAGGTGGAGGGGCGACATGATAGAGGTTTACAAATTTATGAGCGGCATGGACAGAGTGGATAGTCAGAAGCTATTTCCCAGGGTGGAAGAGTCAGTTACTAGGGGACAGAGGTTTAAGGTGCGAGGGGCAATGTTTAAAGGGGATGTGCGAGGCAACTTTTTTTACACAGAGTGTGGTGAGTGCCTGGAGCTTGCTGCCAGGGGAGGTGGTGGAAGCAGATACGATGGCGACGTTTAAGAGACATCTTAACAAATATATGAATAGGAAGGGAATAGAGGGATACGGACCCCGGAAGGGCCGAAGGTGTTAGTTCAGGCAGGCATCAAGATCGGCTCAGGCTTGGAGTGCCGAATGGTCTGTTCCTGTGCTGTACTGTTCTTTGTTCTTTGTGACAATAGCCAGATTAAAAGGCATTGCGAAACAAAATAGCACAGCAAGAGCCCAGGACGTGCCCTCAGTTACACAGACGCTCTCTCAGCAACACCAACATACAAACAAATCACAGTTAACAAAGCAGAAGCTAAAAGGGTTCAGACAGTTCCCCTACCAGTGTGTGTCTGTGTGTCAGTCTCTTTATCTCTTTCCCAGTCTCTGTATCTCTCTCTCTCGCTCTCTGTTGCTATATCAGTCATCCCTGTGACCCTCTCTCTTGCTCTCTCTCTTTGTCCATTTCGGTCTTTTTCCCCTCTATTGCATATCTAATCTTTATTGAAATGAGCTATGAAATATTTCTGTCTCACCAGTTCAAACAACAACAACTCATATTGCAGTGTGTGTGTTTTTAACGATAAAGGTTTAAATAGAGGGACAGAGGGAAAGAAAGCTGGAGAGAGACAGAGAGAAAAATCTCAACTCAGAACTTCAGTAAAATGAATTGAAATGGGCTCCGGACATCTTAGTTAACAGTAATGCTTCCCAACATTGCCCAAAGGACACGGATTATTCTAGAATTATAACAAGCCTTTGGAAACTATCACAGTTGTGACTTAATTCCTAGCGTTTGACACTAAATGAACTAATTTTGAAAGTGGTCCTCACTGTTGCAATGTAGGAAACCTGCAGGCAATTTGTGCACAGCAAGATCCCACAGGCAGCAATATGATAAAATGCAGGTAATCTGTTTTTAGTGATGTAAGTTTAGAGATCCCAGAGAGAGGAACATTCCTGCAGTATGAAAATCTCAAACACCCCTCTCCCTGTCTTTCTCCTGCTCCCTCCCCCCTGCACACCATCCACATCTGTTTCTTTTTCTCTCGATCTGGGATTTAATCTGGATTGAAACGTCCTCTGAAGTGTTTCTGTCACCACTTAAAATGACCACACGTCACACTGTGACTCCTATTGATTAATGGTTAAAACAGAGAGAGTGCGGGAGGAGAGAAAAGCAGAGAAGGATGGAGAAAAAACACAGAGAAATCCACACTCAGACCCTCAGGAAGCTGAATTTTAAAGTATCCTCATTGTTGGAATGTAGGAAATGCTGCAGGGCACTAGATGCACAGCAAGATCCCTCAAGCAGCAATGTGGTAACAGCCAGATTTCTGTCCCTCGAAAGGGAGAAGCTCGCTCTTTAAAATGGGAACAAGTCATTTGTGCACAGCAAGATCCCACAAGCAGCAGTGTGATAACAACTGGCTATGCCTCTCATCCCCTCCATGTTTCCCGCACTCTCCTGCATCTTTCTCCGTACTGGTACTCTCATTTAGAGAGACCTCATTCTCAATTCAAATGGCTGCTGCACATTTCATTCCACCCTCAAATTTACAGCACTGCCCAAAACACCAGCATTATTCAGGAATTATACTGGCATCAAGCTCCGTACTTTAATTCCAGGCCTTAATTCCAGGCCTTCAGAGGAGCTTCACACACAATTAATTCAATTCTAAAGTGCAGTCACTGTTACAATGCAGGGAATTCTGCAGGCAAGCTGCGCACAGCAAGATCCCAGAAATTGTGAAACTTCAAAATTCAGTTTACCAAGGTTTTGAGTTGATTTCTTTCTCTCTCTCTCACTCTCTGTTTTTCTCCATCTTTGACTTCCTCCCCTCCCTCATCCACACTCCGCCTGTCTCTCTCTCTCTGCGTTTACCCTGCCACCTCCTGCTGTTTCTCACTCTCCCTCTTTTTCTCTCCATCTGTTTCTGCCTCAGTGTTGTAATGTAGGAATTGATGCAGGGAATGTATGCACAGCAGGATCCCACAATGTGATCATAGCCAGATATACCATCACAGTCCTCAGAAAATGCTAAACTCCATCTTTAGACTTATAACAAGTCTTTATACAGCTTCACGTTCAGCTCTTGTAATTATTGTAAAATTCTTGTAAAAACACAGAGAAATCCACACTCAGCATCAGGAAGCTGATTTTTAAAGTGTCCTCATTGTTGTCATGTAGGAAAGCTGCAGCGCAATAGATGCACAGCAAGATCCCACAAGCAGCAATATGAGAAAAGCCAGATTTCAGTCCCCAGAAAGGGCGAAACTCCCTCTTGAAATTGGGAAGAAGCTGTTGATTCTGTCTCACCATTTCAAATAACGACAAATCACATTGCTGTGTGTGGCATGTTTTTTATTGATGAAAGCTTTAAATGGAGAAGGTGAGTGTGAAACCGAGACAGAGAAGAGAAAGCATGGGGGAAGATAGAGACACAGGGAAAGAATGTGGAGACAGAAAGAAAGCTAATCTCACAACTACAGTAAAATGAATTAAAATGGGCACCGTGCATCTTATTTAACTGTTTGCTTCATAGCATTGCCCAAAACAGAAGCAAACCTCACAGACAGGGCTGGAAGGAGCAACTGGCAAATGGGGCTCCCTCCTGGGGCTGTTCCTTTAACCCCAGGCTTTCAACCTGTTTAAAATTACAGGGCCCCAATCCGACAGGAACTAGTTAACCCAGGGCCCCAGAGAGGAAATTAAACCTCAGGCTAATGAAATGACACATCTCACGTGGGGCCTTTGGGTGCAGCCTGTGGACAAGGCCTCAGTCCGTACCCTCTGGAGGAAGCTCCTGTCCAAGTATTCCTCGTCCCAGACTTTCCCTCTTTTCATCTTCACAATGCAGCTTTAAGAATGAAATTCCTAAGGCAAGACGGAGAGAGAGAAAATTGATTAAAAGGCATTGTTAAACAAAACAGCACAGCAAGAGCCCAGGAATTGCCCTCGGTTACACAGACACTCTCTCAGCAACACCGAAATGCAAACAAATCACAGTTAATAATCCAAAGGATAAAAGGATTGTGACAGCAACCTCCACCTCTGTGTGTGTGTGTGTGTGTGTCTGTCTCTGTATGTCTCTCTCCCCTGTCTCTGTATCTCTCTCTGTTCCTATCTCATTCGTCCCCTGTCTCTCTTTCTCTGTCTCTGTCCAGATCTGTTTTTGTCCCTCTATCTCATATGTAATGTTGACTGAAAATAGCTGTGAAATATTTGTGTCTCACCAGTTAAAACAGCAACAATCACACTGCTGTGTGTGTTTTTAACTGTTAAAGGTTTAAATGGAGAGACAGAGGGAAAGGAAAGCTGCAGAGAGATAGAGAGAGAAATCGAAACTCAGAACTTCAGTCAAATGAACTGAAATGAATCGGGAACATTTGACACTCAGTGAATTGATTGTTAAAGTGTTCGTCACTATTGGAATGTTGGAAACACTGCGTGCCATTTGTGCACAGCAAGATCCCACAATTTCATTTTACCCTCAAATTCACGACACTGCCCAAAACACCAACATTACTCGGGAATTATACGGGCTTCAAGCTCTTGACTTTAATTCCAGGGCTTCAGATAATGCAATTATGCAGATAATCTGTTTTAGTGCACAGCAAGATCCCAGAAATGGTGACAGCTCAATATTCAGTGTAACAAGCTTTGAGTGTGGATTTCTCTCTCCCTATGTCTTTCTCCATCTTTCTCTGCCTTCCCTCCCTCACACCCACTCCGCCTGTTTCTCTGTCTCTCTCTCTCTGTTTAACCTGCCACCTCCAGCTGATTCTCACTCTCCATCTTTTTCTCTCCATCTGTTTCTGCCTCAGTGGTGTTATGTAGGAATTAGTGCAGGGAATGTATGCACAGCAGGATCCCACAATGTGATCATAGCCAAATATCCCATCACAGTCCTCCGAAAATGCCAAACTCCATATTTAAACTTATAACAAGTCTTTATACAGCTTCACGTTCAGCTCTTGTAATTTTTGTAAAAACACAAAGAAATCCACAATCAGACCCTCAGGAAACTGAATTTTAAACTGTTGTCATGGACAAAATGCTGGAGGGCACGAGATGCACAGCACGATCCCACAAGCCACAATGTGATAATAGACAGATTTCAGTCCCCAGAAAGAGCGAATCCCTCTTGAAACTGGGAACAAGCTGCTGATTCTATCTCACCATTTCAAATAACGACAAATCGCATTGCTGTGTGTGGCATGTTTTTTATTTATTAAAGGTTTAATTGGAGAAGGAGAGTGTGAAACAGAGTCAGAGAAGAGAAAGCATGGGGGGAGATCGAGACACAGGGAAAGAATGTGGAGACAGAGAGAAAGCTAACCTCTCTGGGTCCTCTCTGGGTTCGAAGATGGAAGTGCAGCCTGTGGACGCCAGCAGTTCAGGAAACCCCACCCCACCTCCGACCCCAAACCAATCAGCGGTCCAGGGGAGACGGGAGTTCCCGACTCCGGAAATCCAGCCGGAGCCGAGACCAGAGGCGGAGAGAGGAGGCCATCTCCCGTTCTGCCAGCACCCACAGGCCCAGCAGGTGGGGCAGCATTCTCGGTTATAACCGGGTCGGTTGTCTCCTGGTTGGTGGTGGACTCCGGCTGGGAGGACCGACCCTCTGGGGCCTCGCCCTCCCCTTCACACAGGGCATCCGACCCAGTGGCAGAATGGGCGGCGTCCCCAAGCTCCCACACCACAAGCAGGGCTCCACTGGCTTCCCCTGGAGGGGCCACATGTCCAGGTATCTCCCCCTCCCCTCTATCCTGAGGAATAGGGAGCTCCTGTCCAAACTTTACAGCCTTGATGTTGGTGGTGGTGGTCGGGGGAACCCTGAGGACCCGAAACAGGAGACAGCTCCCCTCCAACAGATGGACCCTGCACCTCAGGGCCCCTTGTTACATCCGTGGAGGGGTGCCGTCTCCTCTTTTTCCCACTTGGGCACAGAGGCTCGGAGACCTCCATGTCATCAGAGGCCTCCGCCTCTGCACCCTCCTTTACTTTTTGGTCACCCTGGGCCTGAGCCCAGCCCTGGGACAGGTGGAGTCTGTGGGAATGGGCTTTGGGCTGAGCTCAGGCTCGGGTTGTGTCAATGAGTCCGGGGATGCGCCTCTTGATGTTTCTTTTTCCTTCACTTCTTCCTTCCACTCGGAAGGGCAATCCTCTCCCCGCCGGAGGCTGTGAAAACCACAGCCTTCAGAACCGACTGAGCGGTGTCTGTTGGATGTATGGGGGGCGTGGAAGGAGGTGCTGTGGAACCACCCTGGGCCGCCGAGGTGGAGTTGGCGGCCGGGAGGTTGGGGCAGTTCGTGCGAACATGCCCCATCCCCTTGCAGACATGGCAACGTGCCCATTCCGAGGTCCAGAAGACGCGGTAGGCCGTCCCTTTGAACTCTACATTGAAGTGGCCATCTGTGACCTCCTGCCACACCAGCTGCATGAATAGCTGGCGGCGGAAGGAGTACACATGCCGGAGGCTGTTCTCCCGAAGACCGAGCGGGACTGGGGTGAGCCCCGTCTTTACTTCCCCCAGATAGTGCAGGTGGCGAATGACGATCCCACTAGGAATGAAGGGCGGGCCGTTGGATAAAATGACCCTTTGCGCAGTGGCCTCCAGGGGGTCCACAGGCAGATAGGTCCTGCCCATGGTGAGTGCCTTGTTCAGAGCCAGGGACACCGCCCACTCGGTCTTCAGGAAAAGCACTGCCTTCCCGTACATTTTAGAGGCTGCAACAATGGCCGAAGTGCCTACAACCTCTGCCTTGCCTTAACACATGCCTCCATCGTCATGTTCGGATGGACGTAGCTTTTGATCCCATGCTTTTCTGTTATTAGTGCAAACGGTGACGGGAATTGAGGTGCAGCTGCAGCAGCATCCGTGCGAGACGGCCCCGCCACCGGTGAAGAGGGACTTGCCATGGGTCACAGAGCCACGCCCACCCTTAAGAATTAAACTGACAGCTTTTAAATGTAAGCAATATGATGGGACGGGTGGGGGTAGTGGGGAATAGGGGTGCACAGGAAAAGGACAAGGAGAGGAGAGGACAGGCAGCTGAGTGATGGGAGGGAGAGATGAGCTGCGAGGATGTTTCGGTGGTTTGGTGGCTGGAGCACCTTACTTCAGCGTTCACAATCCTGTCCTCCAGTTAGGGGAGGGTTCTTCGCCCAGGTCGGCTAGAGCCGCCCGGTTCTCTCCTTTCCGCTTTTCTGTCAAGACTTTCTTCACCCGGGCAGCTCCAGCCATCCCGAGCCACACAGTTGGGGGTGGGGAGGGAGCCCCTTTTGTGCAGGATGGCAGATAAACACAGGAGCAATACAAGGGCTCCCTATAGAATTTGGCAGCCCCACCCCTGGATCTTCCGGTGCCTTCTCCCTCCCCCAACAGTCCAAACAACAACCAGTTCTCTGGTGCTCCAACACCCACCTCTCCAAAATTACTTGCAGTTCTCCTTTGTCCTTGTAAAAGTACAACAGTTGCACAGTTGAAGCAGGGAATACAGCTCTCTCCACTCTGCTGTTTCCTCTGCAGTTCCAGCTTGCTCATGTGCAGCTGATTCAACTAATCGTACACAGGAAGTGCTCCAAATTGCCCAGCCAATCCCAGTGCTGTACCTGTCCTGGGAATATTTGATGGGGACAGCATCGAGGGAGCTTTACACTGTATCTAACCCCGTACTGTACCTGTCCTGGGGAATGTTTGATGGGGGACAGTGTAGAAGGAGCTTTACTGTGCATCTAACCCCCCATGATGTACCTGTCCTGGGGTGTGTTTGATGGTGGACAGTGTAGAGAGAGCTTTACTCTGTATCAAACATTGACCAAGACACAGAAAGCAGAGAACAGTTGTGAACGGTTGTTTCTCAGAGTGGGTAGAGATGTACAGTGGTACATCCACTCGTACACAGCAAGCTCCCAGAAACAGCAATGTGATAATGAGCAGAATCTTGTTTTAGTGATTTTGGTTGTGTTATAAATATTGGCCAGGACACCAGAGAGAAGTTCATTGAGCCCACACGGGCACGATGGGTGACTGGCCTCTTTCTGTGCTGGAGCAGTCTGTGATTCAGTGAGTTCACAGCAGACTGTCCTCGATCACATTTCAAAACTATTTCCTCCGGTTTGTGATTCTCCCTCTTCGCTTAACCCTTGGAGTCCAGGTATCATTCTACTCTCTTTATACCATCCAATATTTCACATTCATCCTTAACCACAATGTCTGTATCATCCCCCTCTTTTATGACTATTTCACAATATTGTTGCTCCTGTGATTAAAGGGACAGTGACAGAGGGGTTACAACATTGGGTAAGAGACAGAACACAGAGAGTTGTGGTGAACGGTTGTTTCAGACTGGAGGGAGGTACAGAGTGGTGTCACCCAAAGGTTTGTATTGGGACCACTGCTGTTTTTGATGTCTATTAATGACCTGACCTGTGTTCACAGAGCAGAACTTCAAAGTTAGCAAACGATACAAAACTTTGGAAATGTAGGAAAGAGGGAAGAGAATAGTATCAGACTTCAGGAACAATTGGCAGTCTGGTGAATTGGACAGACACATGGCAGGTTAACTTAAATGCTGAGAAATGTGAAGTGATGGATTTTGGAAGGAAGATGTGGGAGAGGCAATCTAAACTAAATGGTACAATGTTAAAATGGGTGCAGGAACAGAGAGTCCTTACACATACAGGAGCTGACAGTGTCTCTCTCTCTCTCTCTCTCTCCCCATTTAACTCTCTCTCTTTCTCTTTCAACACCGATCCTGACTTTTCTCGGAATCCTTCTTGGTTGAATAGTACCCTGAAATGTATCAGTCTCACTGTTACAAGGAACAAGTCACATTTCTGTGGCATTTTCTACATCTTACTGATTCAATTTGGAGCTTGGATTGTGTCAGGAAAATGTGGTTTCTCATTCAGACATTCCTGCATTGTGGAACTGTCCGTTATCTGTGCAGGGACAGGATATCGGGGTGTTTGAATGGAGTTGAAGATTTTGGTTGCTTGAATAGGGTGTGAATTAGATTATGGATTGTATCCCTGAAGGTCTTTAAGCCGATGTCCTGAGATAATGAAGTGGTTTACCAATGTCTGAATAGCATCAAAGTCTTTAGAAACATGAAAGAACAAGATTGGGGACAATATACAAAAGCTGAGACAGTCAGGCAACAACAGGAGGAAGGTGAATGCCTTTTACAGTTTGTGATCTGAAAGCCTGAGCTAATGTCTGAAAAAGCATGAGTTCAAATCCAACATTGGGCTCTTGTGAATATGAATTTCTCTGAAAATAAAACATAAATCTGGAATAATAAATCCTCCAAGATGAAATGATTCCCTCTCACTGCTCTGACACTGATTTACCTTCAAGTAACTTTTTACACTCCACTTTTTCGAAATCACCTTCCACCGGCCCAGCTTCATTCCCTGAAACTAAGTATAAAACTGACCCATCTCTTGTTGGCCTTGCCAAGTACTGGTCTGAAAAAGTTCCCCTGAATGCATGTTTAGAATTCTGCATCCTCAATACCTTTTACACGACTCGCAGTTATCTATGCACTAGTTAGGTCTGCACTAGACCCTGTCTCTGTTGAGATTACACATGGCCCTGTCTCTACTATAAAAATGTCTTAAAGAATGGAGAGAAAACCCTCCAATTTACACACAAGATTCTATGAAATAGGAGCAGGAGTAGGCCATTCAGCCCATCGAGCCTGTTCAGCTATTCAATACGATCATGACTGATCTGCTGATCTGATAGTGTTCTTAACTCCACCCTCCTGCCTGCCCCCCATAACCCTTGAGTCCATTGTCGATCATACATCTATCTAACTCATCCTTGAATATATTCAATGACCCAAGCTCCACTGCTCCCCGGGGGAGAGAATTCCAAAGTCTAACCACCCGCGAACAGGAAAAAAAATCCTTCTTCATCTTTGTCATAAATGGCAGACCCTTTATTTTTAAACTGTGCCCCCTAGTTCCAGACTCCCCCACAAGGGGAACATCCTCCCAGCTTCCGCCCTCTAAAGTCCCCTCAGAATCTTGTATGTTTCAATAAGATCACCTCTCATTCTTCTGAAATCCAATGTGTTTAGGCCCCACCTGTTCGACCATTCCTCATAAGACAACCCCTTCATCCCAGGAATCAGCCGAGTGAACCTTCTCTGAACTGATTACAATGCATCCAAGCCTGACCATTTCTCCACTTTCAAAGGTATCAAACACCTTAATATTTCCCTGTCACTCTGTTTATCCCATCCAATATTTCACACTGCTCCTCTTTAACTACAATGTCTGCATCGTTCCCTCTCTTTTTTAAAGACAGACACAAAGTATTCATTATGAACCATGCCCACATCTCCCACCTCCACACACACATTCCCTTTTTGGTCCCTAATACTCTATCCTTAGTTATCCTCTTGCTCTTCATGTATTTATAAAACATATTTGTGTTTTCCTTCATTTTACTTGGTAATGCAGTTACAGCCCTCTCTTTGCTCTCCTAATTTGATTTTTAATTTCACGCCTGAAATTTGTAATCTATGCCCATGGTTATTGACCCCTCTGTTAAGGGAAATGGGTCCTTCCTATGCACGCTATCTAAGACCGTCATTATTTTATACACCTCAATTAAATCTTCCCTTCAACCTTCTCTGTTCCAAAGAAAACAATTCCAGCCTATCCAATCTTTACTCATAGTTAAAATTCTCCATTCCAGACAACATCCTCTGTAAATCTCCTCTGTACCCTCTCTAGTGTGGTCACATCCTTCCTGCAATGTGATGACCAGAACTGTACACAGTACTCTAGCTGTGGTCTAACTAGTGTTTTATACAGTTCTAACAGAACCCCTCAGCTCTTATATTCTGTACATCGGCCAATAAAGGGAAGTATTCCGTAAGCCTTCTTAACCACCTTATCCACCTGTCCTTTTACCCTCAGGAATTAGTGGACAGTAACTCCAAAGCCCCTCTGTTCCCAGACAGAGCGATTGTTTGGTTAGATTGAAAGAGCAAATGTAAAACAAAATAATTTGATGTAATCCTTCAGTGCAGTATACACAGACAGACGAGCGAGCAGCATGGAGTGTGAAACATCGGGGTAGAGGGAGAAAAACAGATGGAGTTGGTAACAAATTAGAAAGGAGTGATAGGGACTGAGAGAGAGGTAAGCTCTGGTAAACTCTCTTGCTATTAATCTCTCTCCATCACTATCTCTCTCTTCCCCTCTCTTCGAAACTCTGAAGCCCTATTTCGTCTCTGTGTTACTCACTTTCCAATCTATCTCTCCCTTTTCTCTCTCAATCACCCTCTGCACACTATCCCAATCTCTCCCTCTTGCTCTCAGGATGGGAAGAGGGAGAAAGTGAGGCAGAGAAAGGGCGTTGCAGGCAGTGAGAGATGAGGAGAAAGAGACAGAGGAACAGTGAGTCTGGCATTGGTAGATAGATCTTTACTCTGTATCTAACCCCGTGCTGTACCTGCCCTGCGATTATTCGATGGGGACAGTCTCAGACGGGGGGGACTGTCTAAAAATCAAAAATTAGTCGAAAGCCCTTTCAAAGATGATATTTAGAAACTCTACTACATACAAAGTGTGGTAGAAGTTTGGAACTGTCTTCCACAAATGACCCCTCCATATCTCTGCAATCTCCTCCATCTCCGCAATCCACCAATATCTGTGATCCTCTAATTCTGGCCTCTTGAGCATCCCCAATTTGAATTGTTCCAACATTGGTGGCCGTGCCTTCAAGCTGCCAAGCTGCTAACTCTGGAACTCTTTTCCTAAACCTCTCCGTCTCACTAACGCACTTTCCTCTTTGAAGACGCTCCCTCAAACCAACCTGTTTGACCAAGTTTTTGTACGTCGAGTGTAATATCTCCTAACGTGACTCGGTGTCAACTTTTTATTTGCCTTATTTGTTTGTTGGATGTGTGCGTTACTGGCCAGGCCAGCATTTATTACCCATTCCTGAATGCCCTTGAGAAGGTGGTTTTGAGCCTCCTTCTTGAACCGCTGCAGTCCATGTGGGGTAGGTACACCCACTATTACGAAGGGAGTCCCAGAGTTTTGACCCAGGAACAGTGAAGGAATGGCGATACAGTTTCAAGTTAGGATGGTGTGTGATTTCAGTTGTTGTGTGCGGACAGTATTTTCAGTGCGCAGTCCATTAAAATTTTTAATTATTTATTTTTTTCTGGTGGTTAGATGTAAAGTTTCTCCTACAATCTGCCTGCGTCCCCGTATCTCCTCATTCTTTCTGCTCCTCTCTCCCTCCTTCTCTAAAGCCACTGCTTTACTCTGTATCTAAACTCACACTGTACCTGCCCTGGGAGGTATCATTATGTTGCTTAAGCAATGAGTTATATAATTCCAGCATAACCTCCCTGCTCTTATATACTTTAAGAGCCTTGTTGGGAATCTCACTGCAGTTTGAAAATATGAAACACTGATCCAACATTCACCCCTAAAACACTCACACTAAACTCCAAAAACAGGACTGGGCAGATAATGAGGATTGTTAATGATTGTTACAAGTTGCCTCATCCTCTCTCTGTCTTTCCCTCTCATGTCTGTTTCCTCCCATCTTTCTCTCTCTCTCTCCCTCACCCTCTCCCTCTTTCTCTGCCTCTTTCCATGACTCTGTCTCTAACACCATCTCTCTCTCCTTGGACAGAAATGTTTTTATCCATTTCTTGGTTAATTTTTATCCTGTAAATCTTGCCCTTGCTGGGAACATCACTGCAGTTTGAAAATATCAAACATTGATCAACACTCGCCCCCTAAACTCTGTCACTAAACCCCCAATACAGGACTGTGCAGATTGGGGATTGTTTACTGAGGTTCTGTCAAGGTCCCCTCACACAGGATATCCAATTTCACCTGCTTCTAAAGTTTGTCAGTGTTTAATAATATATTTTTCAATAATATTAAATGTCACTTCAGTTTGAAAATATCAATCATTGATCCAACACTCACCCCCAAAACACTCACACTAAACCCCTGATCTTTCCTTTCAAAATTAGTTCTTGCACACAGCCAGTTTTTCTTTTTAATTCTATCTTTTGTCAACATTATTAGATATAAAGTTTTTCCTAAAATCTCGCCATCCCCTTCTCTCCCTGTCTGTCTCTCTCTCTCTGTCTCTGTTTCTCCCTCTGTTTGTCTCTCTCCCTCACTCTCTCACTGTCCCTTTCTCCCTCTGCATCTGTCTCTCTCCCTCTGTATCTGTCTCACTCGCTTTCTCCCTGTCTCTCTCCCTCTGCATCTGCCTGCCTCCCTTTCTGTCTGTCTCATTCTGCATTTGCCTGACACCCTTTCTCTCTGTCCCCGTCTGTCTCTGTTTCTCCTTTTTCCTCTATCATTCTAGCTCCGTCTCTCTCTCTACATCTGTCTCTTACCCACTCTGTCTGTGACTCTCTCCATCTGTGTCTCACTCCTTCCATCTCTCCGTCCCTCTGTACATGGACAGCAATGCTTTGTACCATTTGTTTGGTTAATTTTGAATCTTTAACTCTTGCTTTTGTTGGGAATGTCAATGCAGTTTGAAAATATCAAACACTCATCTAACACTCATCCCTAAAACCCTCACATTAAACCCCAAATACCGGACTGGGCAGACAATGGGGATTGTTACTGGGGTTCCTTTAAGGTCTCATTTCGCTATCTCTTCTGTCTCACAACACTGTCTTCCACTTTGTCCCTCTCTCTCCATTTCCCAATTTGTTTTCGTTTCCCTCTTATCCTCTTTCCTTCATCGCCCCCAACATTATAAATGGAGAGGGTGCACCTCCCACTTTATAAATAAAGATGGAGCTCCCTCCACTTTATGCATAGAGAGGGAGCTCCCTCCACTTTATACATAGAGAGGGCGCTCCCTCCACTTTGTACATAGAGAGGGCGCTCCCTCCACTATACACATAGCGAGGGAGCTCCCTCCACTTTATACATAAAGAGGGAGCTCCCTCCACTTTATACGAAGAGGCGGATATCCCTCTACTTTATACACAGAAAGGGAGCTCCCTCTGTTTTATATAGCTGACGTGGTGGGATTTGAACCCCTGTCCCCATGCCATCAGGTTGGGCCTCTGGATTCCGTGACCAGTGATATTATCACCACCCTGCTGCCTCCCAAATGGATGCGTTCAGTGTCTGTCCCGTAATATCACTCACAGTAGTTTCTGGGCTGTAACCCTGAACATGGTCCCGAATCAGAGACTCAAAGTTCACGTTTTAACTGGGAAAAGGCAGGAACAGAGTGAAACGGGATTGCTTTTGTCCCTGGATTCAGTGTCCACTGCAGACAGATCAGTTACATTTACAATAGAAATGCCAGGAGTGAACAAGGTCAATGCAATAATATGGAAAATATAAATGACGCCTCTCAAAATTGCCATCCATCCAGTATGAGTACAGATTTCAGGTTTATTCCCGCGAGAGGTCTGACTCAGAAAATGTCATTGAAATTGAATTGATTGTGTTTTATCCACCACATTACTTACATCAGAGTCAAAGCTGCTGATGTAATGTGTTTGTTCAGGTGCGTGTAACTAATAGCAATGATCAGGGGTATAACCGTGTCAGTGGAGACTTATCCCCTGCATAAATCAGGACCCATTGGAATGGATCAGCTCAGAGTGCCTGGTGGAGCTGTGGATTCCAGGCGAATCGAAGTCCCTGCTTCTCACAGAAATGGGATATCCAGTAATGCATCAGATAGAAGACATTTATTATCCTGTACTTGCAGCAATTGGAGTTGCTGGTAAGCCAGTATCTCAGCTGTTAATGGTGTAAATCGATGTTAACTGAGCTGCTGTACTGTGTATTATTTCCCTCTGTGTGTGTTACACAGCTGCCTGTTCTTTTCCACCAGCAATTTACTGATGGAATCTCCTCATTGACTACTCTTTCAATCTTGCAGGAGCTGTATTATGTATTAAATGGTAATGTTTTAAGGAACTGTGGCATTGTTACTAGATTATTCTGTGTATTGAATGTATTTGAATGAGATGTTTCAGTGAGGATCAATAATCAGACCATTAAGAGTTTTTAACATTTTCATGATGTGGATCTAACCGGGCATGGAATATTTTTATGATTTCTTTTCAGTGATTGATAATGAGACATCTCACGGTTTCAGTGTTACAAGGGGACAGAACAATGTCCTCCCTCCCCAATAACATGGCTCAGTTTAACTGGGATTTCAATGTATTTATTGATTATCACAGTTATCAAATATTATTTCATTCTGTGTGTGTCTGACACTGCATCAGAGGTCTGGCTACTGAACTGAATTTGCTGCTGACACTTTCACTTCTCCTTCTCTGCTTCACTGTGGACCTTCACTGTCACTGGACTACATTGTAAAATAGAAAGAATTGATGTGATGTTTTATTGGTTTTCACTCTGTCAGTTGGAATCAAGAGACTTTCCATTTATCTGTCGATTATCAGCTGAAGCGCTGATGTTGGTGTTTTATTAATTAAACAGTCCCACAATCTAACAGATTACTTTATAATTCCAGGAGAAGGAATTTCAATGATTGTGAGGTTTGTCTGGAAGTAGCTTTCGATCCTGTTTATTACATGTATTGTAGATGAAGTGAAGAGTGTAGGTGAACAGGTGGAGACTTGAGTGTTCTGTAGATACAGTAAATTATTCACAGAGGTTTCACCATTGAACAAACTGACTCTGAGAATAGAATCATTGAACCTGGGGCTGGTGAACAGAACATGGACACAGAATGTTAGGAATAAATCATCTGTGAAAAGCAGCATGAAGTAACAATTTACAGGGTGTGAGTACTTCAGAGATTTACGGAAGGAGAAAAGGAGCAGGGAGAACGAACCCGACGGGAAAAGAAAAGCAGAAGTAAAGAGAAAGAGAAAGAAGCAGCAGTGTAAATAATTCTCTCTCATAAAGTGCTGGAATGTCCAGAACAATTAGTGAGAGAAACTGTGAGGTGAAATTGTCTGTTGTCAGATTGTGTTCATTTTCCTGTTGGACTTGATCCTCTGTGTTGATTTCTGTCAGGTCCTCATTTTGTTTTGTAGAAAACTCCTTTTCCATACTTAGTGATTGAATAAACAGAATAGAATCAGTTCATCACTGATGGTAATTCATCATTTAAATACTGCACGTTAAAATCTCTGTGACTGCTGAATTCAATAAAGAGCGAGGCTGATATCAGACATATTTTTAAATTTATATTTAATTGCCTGTACAAACTAAATATATTGACTATGTTGACTGATAGGGTCTCTTATTATAGCAGTTCCACAAGGAGAGTCACTGGCTGGGTCTGTTGTTGTAATATCTCCACAGGAAGAGTCTCAGTGGATCTGTTGCTATCGTGTCTCCAATGGGAGTGTCACTGAGTGGTTCTGTTATCTTAGGATTTCCACATGGTGATTCTCTGAGCAGGTCTGTTGTTGTAATATCTCCACAGGAAGAGACAAAGTGTGGGTCTGTTATTATAGTATCTCCACAGGGAGAGTCACTGACTGGGTCTGTTATTAGGGTATCGCCAATGGCCGAATCAGTGAGTGGGTCTGTAATTACAGGATTTCCACATGGAGAGTCACTGAGTGGGTCTGTTATCGGTGTATCTCCAGTGGGAGAGACACTGAGTCTCTCTGGTATTGCAGTAACTGCACAGGGAGAGTCACTTAGTGTGTCCGTAGTTATAGTATCTCCAGTGGGAGAGTCACTGAGTGTCTCTGCTATCACATTATCTGCACAGGGAGAGTCACTGAGTGGGTCTGTTATTGTAGTATCTCCACAGGGAGAGTCACTAAGCGGGTCTGTTATTGTCGTATCACCACAGGGAGAGTCACTGAGTGGGTCTGTTATTATAGTATCTCCACAGTGTGTGTCACTGAGTGGGTCTGTTATTATAGTATCTGGACAGGGAGAGTCACTGAGTGGGTCTGTTATTATAGTATCTCCACAGGGAGAATCACTGAGTGGGTCTGTTATTATAGTATCTCCACAGGGAGAGTCACTGAGTGGGTCTGTTATTATAGTATCTCCACAGGGAGAGTCACTGAGTGGGTCTGTTATTAAAGGATCTGGACAGAGAGTGTCAGTGGGTGGGACTGTTATCATAGTATCTTCACAGGGAGAGTCACTGAATGGGTCTGTTGTTATAGTATCTCCACAGGGCGAGTCACTGAGTGAGTCTGTTATTATAGTATCTGGACAGAGAGAGTCAGTGAGTGGGTCTGCTATTATAGTATCTCCACAGGGCGAGTCACTGAGTGGGTCTGTTATTATAGTATGTGGACAGAGAGAGTCAGTGAGTGTGTCTGTTATTATAGTATCTCCACAGGGAGAGTCACTGAGTGGGTCTGTTATTAAAGGATCTGGACAGAGAGAGTCAGTGGGTGGGTCTGTTATTATAGTATCTCCACAGGGCGAGTCACTGAGTGGGTCTGTTGTTATAGTATCTCCACAGGGCGAGTCACTGAGTGGGTCTGTTATTATAGTATCTCCACAGGGAGAGTCACTGAGTGGGTCTGTTATTATAGTATCTCCACAGGGAGAGTCACTGAGTGGGTCTGTTATTATAGTATCTCCACAGGGAGAGTCACTGAGTGGGTCTGTTATTATAGTATCTGGACAGAGAGAGTCAGTGAGTGGGTCTGTTATTATAGTATCTCCACATTGAGTGTCACTGAGTGGTTCTGTTATTATAGAATCTCCACAGGGAGATTCACTGAGTGGGTCTGTAATTAGAGTATCTCCAAAGGGAAAGTCACTGAATGTGTCTGTTATTATAGTATCTACACAGGGAGAGTCACTGAATGTGTCTGTTATTATAGTATCTCCACAGGGAGTGTCTCTGAGTGGGTCTGTTATTATAGTATCACCACAGGGAGAGTCACTGAGAGGGTCAGTTATTATAGTATCTCCACCGAGGGAGTCACGGATTGGGCCTGTTATTATAGTATCTCCACAGTGAGAGTCATTGAGTGGGTCTGTTATTATAGTTTCACCAGAGGGAGAGTCACTGAGTGGGTCTGTTATTATAGTATCTCCACAGGGAGAGTCACTGAGTGGGTCTGTTATTAAAGTATCTCCACAGGGAGAGTCACTGAGTGGGTCTGTTATTTTAGTATCACCACAGGGAGAGTTACTGAGTGGGTCTGTTATTATAGTATCTCCACAGAGAGAGTCACTGAGTGGGTCTGTTATTATATTATCTCCAAAGGGAGAGTCACTGAGTGGGTCTGTTATTATAGTATCTCCACAGGGAGAATCACTGAGTGGGTCTGTTATTATAGTATCTCCACAGGGACAGGCACTGTGTTGGTCTGTTGTTATAGTATCTCTACAGGGAGAGTCACTGAGTGGGTCTGTTATTATAGTATCTCCCCAGGGAGAGTCGCTGAGTGGGTCTGTTATTATAGTATCTGGAAAGGGAGAGTCACTGAGTGGGTCTGTTATTATAGTATCTCCAAAGGGAGAGTCACTGAGTGGGTCTGTTGTTATAGTATCTCTACAGGGAGAGTCACTGAGTGGGTCTGTTATTATAGTATCTCCCCAGGGAGAGTCACTGAGTGGGTCTTTTATTATAGTATCTCCAGAGGGAGAGTCACTGAGTGGGTCTGTTATTATAGTATCTCCACAGGGGGCGTAACTGCATGGGTCTGTTATTACAGTATCTCCACAGGGAGAGTCACTGAGTGGGTCTTTTATTATAGTATCTCCACAGGGAGAGACACTGAGTGGGTCTGTTATTATAGTATCTCCACAGGGAGAATCACTGAGTCGGTCTGTTATTATAGTATCTCCACAGGGAGAGTCACTGAGTGGGTCTGTTATTATAGTATCTCCACGGAGAGAGTCACTGAGTGGGTCTGTTATTATAATATCTCCAAAGGGAGAGTCACTGAGTGGGTCTGTTATTATAGTATCTCCACAGGGAGAGTCACTGAGTGGGTCTGTTATTATAGTATCTCCACAGGGAGAGTCACTGAGTGGGTCTGCTATTCTAGTATCTCCACAGGGAGAGTCGCTGAGTGGGTCTGTTATTATAGTATCTGGACAGAGAGAGTCACTGAGTGGGTCTGTTATTATAGTATCTCCACAGGGAGAGTCACTGAGTGGGTCTGTTATTATAGTATCTCCACAGGGAGAGTCAATGAGTGGGTCTGTTATTATAGTATCTCCCCAGGGAGAGTCACTGAGTGGGTCTGTTATTATAGTATCTCCAGAGGGAGAGTCACTGAGTGTGTCTGTTATTATCGTATCTCCACAGGGGGCGTCTTTGCGTGGGTCTGTTATTATAGTATTTCCACAGGGAGAGTCATTGAGTTGTTCTGTTATTATAGTATCTGCACAGGGAGAGTCACTGAGTGGGTCTGTTATTATAGTATCTCCACAGGGAGAGTAACTGAGTGGGTCTGTTATTATAGTATCTCCAAAGATAGAGTCACTGAGTGGGTCTGTTATTGTAGTATCTCCACAGGGGTAGTCACTGAGTGGGTCTGTTATTATAGTATCTCTACAGGGAGAATCACTGAGTGGGTCTGTTATTATAATATCTACACAGGGAGAGTCACTGAGTGGGTCTGTTATTATAGTATCTCCACAGGGAGAGTCACTGAGTGGGTCTGTTATTATAGTATCACCACAGGGAGAGTCACTGAGTGGGTCTGTTATTATAGTCTCTCCACAGGGAGAGTCACTGAGTGGGTCTGTTATTATAGTATCCCCACAGGGAGAGTGACTAAGTGTGTCTGTTATTATATTATCTCCACAGGGAGAGTCACTGAGTGGGTCTGTTATTATAGTATCACCAGAGGGAGAGTCTCTGAGTGGGTCTGTTATTATAGTATCTCCACAGGGAGAGTCACTGAGTGGGTCTGTTATTATAGTATCTGGACAGAGAGAGTCAGTGAGTGGGTCTGTTATTATAGTATCTCCACATTGAGTGTCACTGAGTGGTTCTGTTATTATAGAATCTCCACAGGGAGATTCACTGAGTGGGTCTGTAATTAGAGTATCTCCAAAGGGAGAGTCACTGAATGTGTCTGTTATTATAGTATCTACACAGGGAGAGTCACTGAATGTGTCTGTTATTATAGTATCTCCACAGGGAGTGTCACTGAGTGGGTCTGTTATTATAGTATCACCACAGGGAGAGTCACTGAGAGGGTCAGTTATTATAGTATCTCCACAGAGGGAGTCACGGATTGGGACTGTTATTATAGTATCTCCACAGTGAGAGTCATTGAGTGGGTCTGTTATTATAGTTTCACCAGAGGGAGAGTCACTGAGTGGGTCTGTTATTATAGTATCTCCACAGGGAGAGTCACTGAGTGGGTCTGTTATTAAAGTATCTCCACAGGGAGAGTCACTGAGTGGGTCTGTTATTTTAGTATCACAACAGGGAGAGTTACTGAGTGGGTCTGTTATTATAGTATCTCCACAGAGAGAGTCACTGAGTGGGTCTGTTATTATATTATCTCCAAAGGGAGAGTCACTGAGTGGGTCTGTTATTATAGTATCTCCACAGGGAGAATCACTGAGTGGGTCTGTTATTATAGTATCTCCACAGGGACAGTCACTGTGTTGGTCTGTTATTATAGTATCTCCACAGGGAGAATCACTGAGTGGGTCTGTTATTATAGTATCTCCACAGGGAGAGTCGCTGAGTGGGTCTGTTATTATAGTATCTGGAAAGGGAGAGTCACTGAGTGGGTCTGTTATTATAGTATCTCCAAAGGGAGAGTCACTGAGTGGGTCTGTTGTTATAGTATCTCTACAGGCAGAGTCACTGAGTGGGTCTGTTATTATAGTATCTCCCCAGGGTGAGTCACTGAGTGGGTCTTTTATTATAGTATCTCCAGAGGGAGAGTCACTGAGTGGGTCTGTTATTATAGTATCTCCACAGGGGGCGTAACTGCATGGGTCTGTTATTACAGTATCTCCACAGGGAGAGTCACTGAGTGGGTCTTTTATTATAGTATCTCCACAGGGAGAGACACTGAGTGGGTCTGTTATTATAGTATCTCCACAGGGAGAATCACTGAGTCGGTCTGTTATTATAGTATCTCCACAGGGAGAGTCACTGAGTGGGTCTGTTATTATAGTATCTGGACAGAGAGAGTCACTGAGTGGGTCTGTTATTATAATATCTCCAAAGGGAGAGTCACTGAGTGGGTCTGTTATTATAGTATCTCCACAGGGAGAGTCACTGAGTGGGTCTGTTATTATAGTATCTCCACAGGGAGAGTCACTGAGTGGGTCTGCTATACTAGTATCTCCACAGGGAGAGTCGCTGAGTGGGTCTGTTATTATAGTATCTGGACAGAGAGAGTCACTGAGTGGGTCTGTTATTATAGTATCTCCACAGGGAGAGTCACTGAGTGGGTCTGTTATTATAGTATCTCCACAGGGAGAGTCAATGAGTGGGTCTGTTATTATAGTATCTCCCCAGGGAGAGTCACTGAGTGGGTCTGTTATTATAGTATCTCCAGAGGGAGAGTCACTGAGTGTGTCTGTTATTATCGTATCTCCACAGGGGGCGTCTCTGCGTGGGTCTGTTATTATAGTATTTCCACAGGGAGAGTCATTGAGTTGTTCTGTTATTATAGTATCTGCACAGGGAGAGTCACTGAGTGGGTCTGTTATTATAGTATCTCCACAGGGAGAGTAACTGAGTGGGTCTGTTATTTTAGTATCTCCAAAGGGAGAGTCACTGAGTGGGTCTGTTATTGTAGTATCTCCACAGGGGTAGTCACTGAGTGGGTCTGTTATTATAGTATCTCTACAGGGAGAATCACTGAGTGGGTCTGTTATTATAATATCTACACAGGGAGAGTCACTGAGTGGGTCTGTTATTATAGTATCTCCACAGGGAGAGTCACTGAGTGGGTCTGTTATTATAGTATCACCACAGGGAGAGTCACTGAGTGGGTCTGCTATTATAGTATCTGCAGAGGGAGAGTCACTGAGTGGGTCTGTTATTATAGTCTCTCCACAGGGAGAGTCACTGAGTGGGTCTGTTATTATAGTATCCCCACAGGGAGAGTGACTAAGTGTGTCTGTTATTATATTATCTCCACAGGGAGAGTCACTGAGTGGGTCTGTTATTATAGTATCACCAGAGGGAGAGTCTCTGAGTGGGTCTGTTATTATAGTATCTCCACAGGGAGAGTCACTGAGTGGGTCTGTTATTATAGTATCTGGACAGAGAGAGTCACTGAGTGGGTCTGTTATTATAGTATCTCCAAAGGGAGAGTAACTGAGTGGGTCTGTTATTATAGTATCTCCACAGGGAGAATCACTGAGTGGGTCTGTTATTATAGTATCTCCACAGGGAGAGTCACTGAGTGGGTCTGTTATTATAGTATCTCCAAAGGGACAGTCACTGAGTGGGTCTGTTATTATAGTATCTCCACAGGGAGAATCACTGAGTGGTTCTTTTATTATTGTTTCTCCACAGGGAGAGTCACTGAGTGGGTCTGTTATTATAGAATCTCCACAGGGTGAGTCACTGAGTGGGTCTGTTATTATAGTATCTCCACAGGGCGAGTCACTGAGTGGGTCTGTGATTATAGTATCGGGACAGAGAGAGTCAGTGAGTGGGTCTGTTGTTATAGTATCTGGACAGAGGGAGTCATTGATTTGGTCTGTTATTATAGTATCTCCTACGGGAGAGTCACTCCTTGGGTCTGCTTTTATAGTATCTCCACAAAGAGATTCACTGAGTGGGTCTGTTATTTCAGTATCTCCACATGGAGAGTCACTGAGTGGGTCTGTTATTATAGTATCTCCACAGGGAGAGTCACTGAGTGGGTCTGTTATTATAGTATCTCCAGAGGGAGAGTCACCGAGTGGGTCTGTTATTATAGTATCTCCACAGGGAGAGTCACTGAGTGGGTCTGTTATTATAGTATCTCCACAGGGAGAGTCACTGAGTGGGTCTGTTATTACAGTATCTCCACAGGGAGAGTCACTGAGTGGGTCTGTTATTATAGTATCTACACAGGGAGAGTGACTGAGTGGGTCTGTTGTGAGAGTATCTCCACAGGGAGAGTCACTGAGTGGGTCTGTTATTATAGTATCTCCACAGGGAGAGTCACTGAGTGGGTCTGTTATTATAGTATCTACACAGGGAGAGTCACTGAGTGGGTCTGTTATTAGAGTATCTCCACAGGCAGAGTCACTGAGTGGATATGTTATTATACAATCTCCACAGGGAGATTCACTGAGTGGGTCTGTTATTATACTATCTCCACAGTGAGACTCAATGAGTGAGTCTGTTATTATAGTATCTCCATTGGGAGAGTCTCTGAGTGGGTCTGTTATTATAGTATCTCCACAGGGAGGGCGAATGAATGAGTCTGTTATGATAGTATCTCCACAGGGAGAGTCAATGAGTGGGTCTTTTATTATAGTGTCTCCACAGTGAGAGTCACTGAGTGGGTCTGTTATTATAGTATCTCCAGAGGGACAGTCACTGAGTGGGACTGTTATAATTGTATCTGGACTGAGAGAGTCAATGAGAGGGTCTGTTATTATAGTATCTCCACAGGGAGAGTCACTGAGTGGGTCTGTTATTACAGTATCTCCAGAGGGAGAGTCACTGAGTGGGTCTGTTATTATAGTATCTCCAGAGGGAGAGTCACTGAGTGGGTCTGTTATTATCGTATCTCCACAGGGAGAGTAACTGAGTGGGTCTGTTATTATAGTATCTCCAAAGGGAAAGTCACCGAATCGGTCTGTTATTATAGTATCTCCACAGGGAGAGTCACTGAGTGGGTCTGTTATTATAGTATCGCCACAGGGATAGTCACTTAGTGGGTCTGTTATTATAGTAACTCCAAATGGAGAGTCACTGAGTGTGGCTGTTATTATAGTATCTCCACAGGGAAAGTCACTGAGTGGGTCTTTTATTATTGTTTCTCCACAGGGAGAGTCTCTGAGCTGTTCTGTTATTATAGCATCTCCACAGGGAGAGGGTCTGTTATTATAGCATCTCCAGAGGGTGAGTCACTGAGTGGGTCTGTTATTATAGTATCTGGACAGAGAGGGTCACTGAGTGGGTCTGTTATTATAATATCTCCAAAGGGAGAGTCACTGAGTGGGTCTGTTATTATAGTATCTCCACAGGGAGAGTCACTGAGTGGGTCTGTTATTATAGTATCTCCACAGGGAGAGTCACTGAGTGGCTCTGCTATTCTAGTATCTCCACAGGGAGAGTCGCTGAGTGGGTCTGTTATTATAGTATCTGGACAGAGAGAGTCACTGAGTGGGTCTGTTATTATAGTATCTCCACAGGGAGAGTCACTGAGTGGGTCTGTTATTATAGTATCTCCACAGGGAGAGTCAATGAGTGGGTCTGTTATTATAGTATCTCCCCAGGGAGAGTCACTGAGTGGGTCTGTTATTATAGTATCTCCAGAGGGAGAGTCACTGAGTGTGTCTGTTATTATCGTATCTCCACAGGGGGCGTCTCTGCGTGGGTCTGTTATTATAGTATTTCCACAGGGAGAGTCATTGAGTTGTTCTGTTATTATAGTATCTGCACAGGGAGAGTCACTGAGTGGGTCTGTTATTATAGTATCTCCACAGGGAGAGTAACTGAGTGGGTCTGTTATTATAGTATCTCCAAAGGGAGAGTCACTGAGTGGGTCTGTTATTGTAGTATCTCCACAGGGGGAGTCACTGAGTGGGTCTGTTATTATAGTATCTCTACAGGGAGAATCACTGAGTGGGTCTGTTATTATAATATCTACACAGGGAGAGTCACTGAGTGGGTCTGTTATTATAGTATCTCCACAGGGAGAGTCACTGAGTGGGTCTGTTATTATAGTATCACCACAGGGAGAGTCACTGAGTGGGTCTGCTATTATAGTATCTGCAGAGGGAGAGTCACTGAGTGGGTCTGTTATGATAGTCTCTCCACAGGGAGAGTCACTGAGTGGGTCTGTTATTATAGTCTCTCCACAGGGAGAGTCACTGAGTGGGTCTGTTATTATAGTATCCCCACAGGGAGAGTGACTAAGTGTGTCTGTTATTATATTATCTCCACAGGGAGAGTCACTGAGTGGGTCTGTTATTATAGTATCACCAGAGGGAGAGTCTCTGAGTGGGTCTGTTATTATAGTATCTCCACAGGGAGAGTAACTGAGTGGGTCTGTTATTATAGTATCTCCAAAGGGAAAGTCACCGAATCGGTCTGTTATTATAGTATCTCCACAGGGAGAGTCACTGAGTGGGTCTGTTATTATAGTATCGCCACAGGGATAGTCACTTAGTGGGTCTGTTATTATAGTAACTCCAAATGGAGAGTCACTGAGTGTGGCTGTTATTATAGTATCTCCACAGGGAAAGTCACTGAGTGGGTCTTTTATTATTGTTTCTCCACAGGGAGAGTCTCTGAGCTGTTCTGTTATTATAGCATCTCCACAGGGAGAGGGTCTGTTATTATAGCATCTCCAGAGGGTGAGTCACTGAGTGGGTCTGTTATTATAGTATCTGGGCAGAGAGGGTCACTGAGTGGGTCTGTTATTATAATATCTCCAAAGGGAGAGTCACTGAGTGGGTCTGTTATTATAGTATCTCCACAGGGAGAGTCACTGAGTGGGTCTGTTATTATAGTATCTCCACAGGGAGAGTCACTGAGTGGGTCTGCTATTCTAGTATCTCCACAGGGAGAGTCGCTGAGTGGGTCTGTTATTATAGTATCTGGACAGAGAGAGTCACTGAGTGGGTCTGTTATTATAGTATCTCCACAGGGAGAGTCACTGAGTGGGTCTGTTATTATAATATCTCCACAGGGAGAGTCAATGAGTGGGTCTGTTATTATAGTATCTCCCCAGGGAGAGTCACTGAGTGGGTCTGTTATTATAGTATCTCCAGAGGGAGAGTCACTGAGTGTGTCTGTTATTATCGTATCTCCACAGGGGGCGTCTCTGCGTGGGTCTGTTATTATAGTATTTCCACAGGGAGAGTCATTGAGTTGTTCTGTTATTATAGTATCTGCACAGGGAGAGTCACTGAGTGGGTCTGTTATTATAGTATCTCCACAGGGAGAGTAACTGAGTGGGTCTGTTATTATAGTATCTCCAAAGGGAGAGTCACTGAGTGGGTCTGTTATTGTAGTATCTCCACAGGGGGAGTCACTGAGTGGGTCTGTTATTATAGTATCTCTACAGGGAGAATCACTGAGTGGGTCTGTTATTATAATATCTACACAGGGAGAGTCACTGAGTGGGTCTGTTATTATAGTATCTCCACAGGGAGAGTCACTGAGTGGGTCTGTTATTATAGTATCACCACAGGGAGAGTCACTGAGTGGGTCTGCTATTATAGTATCTGCAGAGGGAGAGTCACTGAGTGGGTCTGTTATTATAGTCTCTCCACAGGGAGAGTCACTGAGTGGGTCTGTTATTATAGTATCCCCACAGGGAGAGTGACTAAGTGTGTCTGTTATTATATTATCTCCACAGGGAGAGTCACTGAGTGGGTCTGTTATTATAGTATCACCAGAGGGAGAGTCTCTGAGTGGGTCTGTTATTATAGTATCTCCACAGGGAGAGTCACTGAGTGGGTCTGTTATTATAGTATCTGGACAGAGAGAGTCACTGAGTGGGTCTGTTATTATAGTATCTCCAAAGGGAGAGTAACTGAGTGGGTCTGTTATTATAGTATCTCCACAGGGAGAATCACTGAGTGGGTCTGTTATTATAGTATCTCCACAGGGAGAGTCACTGAGTGGGTCTGTTATTATAGTATCTCCAAAGGGACAGTCACTGAGTGGGTCTGTTATTATAGTATCTCCACAGGGAGAGTCACTGAGTGGGTCTGTTATTATAGAATCTCCACAGGGAGAGTCACTGAGTGGGTCTGTTATTATAGTGTCTCCACCGGCGAGTCACTGAGTGGGTCTGTTATTATAGTATCTCCACAGGGAGAATCACTGAGTGGTTCTTTTATTATTGTTTCTCCACAGGGAGAGTCACTGAGTGGGTCTGTTATTATAGAATCTCCACAGGGTGAGTCACTGAGTGTGTCTGTTATTATAGTATCTCCACAGGGCGAGTCACTGAGTGGGTCTGTGATTATAGTATCGGGACAGAGAGAGTCAGTGAGTGGGTCTGTTGTTATAGTATCTGGACAGAGGGAGTCATTGATTTGGTCTGTTATTATAGTATCTCCTACGGGAGAGTCACTCCTTGGGTCTGCTTTTATAGTATCTCCACAGAGAGATTCACTGAGTGGGTCTGTTATTTCAGTATCTCCACATGGAGAGTCACTGAGTGGGTCTGTTATTATAGTATCTCCACAGGGAGAGTCACTGAGTGGGTCTGTTATTATAGTATCTCCAGAGGGAGAGTCACCGAGTGGGTCTGTTATTATAGTATCTCCACAGGGAGAGTCACTGAGTGGGTCTGTTATTATAGTATCTCCACAGGGAGAGTCACTGAGTGGGTCTGTTATTACAGTATCTCCACAGGGAGAGTCACTGAGTGGGTCTGTTATTATAGTATCTACACAGGGAGAGTGACTGAGTGGGTCTGTTGTGAGAGTATCTCCACAGGGAGAGTCACTGAGTGGGTCTGTTATTATAGTATCTCCACAGGGAGAGTCACTGAGTGGGTCTGTTATTATAGTATCTACACAGGGAGAGTCACTGAGTGGGTCTGTTATTAGAGTATCTCCACAGGCAGAGTCACTGAGTGGATATGTTATTATACAATCTCCACAGGGAGATTCACTGAGTGGGTCTGTTATTATACTATCTCCACAGTGAGACTCAATGAGTGAGTCTGTTATTTTAGTATCTCCATTGGGAGAGTCTCTGAGTGGGTCTGTTATTATAGTATCTCCACAGGGAGGGCGAATGAATGAGTCTGTTATGATAGTATCTCCACAGGTAGAGTCAATGAGTGGGTCTTTTATTATAGTGTCTCCACAGTGAGAGTCACTGAGTGGGTCTGTTATTATAGTATCTCCAGAGGGACAGTCACTGAGTGGGACTGTTATAATTGTATCTGGACTGAGAGAGTCAATGAGAGGGTCTGTTATTATAGTATCTCCACAGGGAGAGTCACTGAGTGGGTCTGTTATTACAGTATCTCCAGAGGGAGAGTCACTGAGTGGGTCTGTTATTATAGTATCTCCAGAGGGAGAGTCACTGAGTGGGTCTGTTATTATCGTATCTCCACAGGGAGAGTAACTGAGAGGGTCTGTTATTATAGTAACTCCAAATGGAGAGTCACTGAGTGTGGCTGTTATTATAGTATCTCCACAGGGAAAGTCACTGAGTGGGTCTTTTATTATTGTTTCTCCACAGGGAGAGTCTCTGAGCTGTTCTGTTATTACAGTATCTCCACAGGGAGAGGGTCTGTTATTATAGCATCTCCAGAGGGAGAGTCACTGAGTGGTTCTTTTATTATTGTTTCTCCACAGGGAGAGTCACTGAGTGGGTCTGTTATTATAGAATCTCCACAGGGAGAGTCACTGAGTGGGTCTGTTATTATAGTGTCTCCACCGGCGAGTCACTGAGTGGGTCTGTTATTATAGTATCTCCACAGGGCGAGTCACTGAGTGGTTCTTTTATTATTGTTTCTCCACAGGGAGAGTCACTGAGTGGGTCTGTTATTATAGAATCTCCACAGGGAGAGTCACTGAGTGGGTCTGTTATTATAGTATCTCCACCGGCGAGTCACTGAGTGGGTCTGTTATTATAGAATCTCCACAGGGAGAGTCACTGAGTGGGTCTGTTATTATAGAATCTCCACAGGTAGACTCGCTGAATGGTTCTGTTATTTTAGTGTCTCCACAGGGAGAGTCACTGAGTGGGTCTGTTATTATAGTGTCTCCACAGGGTGAGGCACTGAGTGGGTCTGTTATTATAGTATCTCCACAGGGAGAGTCACTGAGTGGGTCTGTTATTATAGTATCTCCACAGGGAGAGTCACTGAGTGGGTCTGTTATTATTGTTTCTCCACAGGGAGAGTCAATGAGTGGGTCTGTTATTATAGTATCTCCCCAGGGAGAGTCACTGAGTGGGTCTGTTATTATAGTTTCTCCAGAGGGAGAGTCACTGAGTGTGTCTGTTATTATCGTATCTCCACAGGGGGCGTCTCTGCGTGGGTCTGTTATTATAGTATTTCCACAGGGAGAGTCATTGAGTTGTTCTGTTATTATAGTATCTGCACAGGGAGAGTCACTGAGTGGGTCTGTTATTATAGTATCTCCACAGGGAGAGTAACTGAGTGGGTCTGTTATTATAGTATCTCCAAAGGGAGAGTCACTGAGTGGGTCTGTTATTGTAGTATCTCCACAGGGGGAGTCACTGAGTGGGTCTGTTATTATAGTATCTCTACAGAGAGAATCACTGAGTGGGTCTGTTATTATAATATCTACACAGGGAGAGTCACTGAGTGGTTCTGTTATTATAGTATCTCCACAGGGAGAGTCACTGAGTGGGTCTGTTATTATAGTATCACCACAGGGAGAGTCACTGAGTGGGTCTGCTATTATAGTATCTGCAGAGGGAGAGTCACTGAGTGGGTCTGTTATTATAGTCTCTCCACAGGGAGAGTCACTGAGTGGGTCTGTTATTATAGTATCCCCACAGGGAGAGTGACTAAGTGTCTCTGTTATTATATTATCTCCACAGGGAGAGTCACTGAGTGGGTCTGTTATTATAGTATCACCAGAGGGAGAGTCTCTGAGTGGGTCTGTTATTATAGTATCTCCAAAGGGAGAGTAACTGAGTGGGTCTGTTATTATAGTATCTCCACAGGGAGAATCACTGAGTGGGTCTGTTATTATAGTATCTCCACAGGGAGAGTCACTGAGTGGGTCTGTTATTATAGTATCTCCAAAGGGACAGTCACTGAGTGGGTCTGTTATTATAGTATCACCACAGGGAGAGTCACTGAGTGGGTCTGTTATTATAGAATCTCCACAGGGAGAGTCACTGAGTGGGTCTGTTGTTATGGTGTCTCCACCGGCGAGTCACTGAGTGGGTCTGTTATTATAGAATCTCCACAGGGTGAGTCACTGAGTGTGTCTGTTATTATAGTATCTCCACAGGGCGAGTCACTGAGTGGGTCTGTGATTATAGTATCGGGACAGAGAGAGTCAGTGAGTGGGTCTGTTGTTATAGTATCTGGACAGAGGGAGTCATTGATTTGGTCTGTTATTATAGTATCTCCTACGGGAGAGTCGCTCCTTGGGTCTGCTTTTATAGTATCTCCACAGGGAGATTCACTGAGTGGGTCTGTTATTTGAGTATCTCCACATGGAGAGTCACTGAGTGGGTCTGTTATTATAGTATCTCCACAGGGAGAGTCACTGAGTGGGTCTGTTATTATAGTATCTCCAGAGGGAGAGTCACCGAGTGGGTCTGTTATTATCGTATCTCCACAGGGAGAGTCACTGAGTGGGTCTGTTATTATAGTATCTCCACAGGGAGAGTTACTGCGTGGGTCTGTTATTACAGTATCTCCACAGGGAGAGTCACTGAGTGGGTCTGTTATTATAGTATCTACACAGGGAGAGTGACTGAGTGGGTCTGTTGTGAGAGTATCTCCACAGGGAGAGTCACTGAGTGGGTCTGTTATTATAGTATCTACACAGGGAGAGTCACTGAGTGGGTCTGTTATTATAGTATCTCCACAGGGAGAGTCACTGAGTGGGTCTGTTATCATAGTATCTCCACAGGGAGAGTAACTGAGTGGGTCTGTTATTATAGTATCTCCAAAGGGAGAGTCACTGAGTGGGTCTGTTATTGTAGTATCTCCACAGGGGGAGTCACTGAGTGGGTCTGTTATTATAGTATTTTACAGGGAGAATCACTGAGTGGGTCTTTTATTATAATATCTACACAGGGAGAGTCACTGAGTGGGTCTGTTATTATAGTATCTCCACAGGGAGAGTCACTGAGTGGGTCTGTTATTATAGTATCACCACAGGGAGAGTCACTGAGTGGGTCTGCTATTATAGTATCTGCAGAGGGAGAGTCACTGAGTGGGTCTGTTATTATAGTCTCTCCACAGGGAGAGTCACTGAGTGGGTCTGTTATTCTAGTATCCCCACAGGGAGAGTGACTAAGTGTGTCTGTTATTATATTATCTCCACAGGGAGAGTCACTGAGTGGGTCTGTTATTATAGTATCACCAGAGGGAGAGTCTCTGAGTGGGTCTGTTATTATAGTATCTCCACAGAGAGAGTCACTGAGTGGGTCTGTTATTATAGTATCTGGACAGAGAGAGTCACTGAGTGGGTCTGTTATTATAGTATCTCCAAAGGGAGAGTAACTGAGTGGGTCTGTTATTATAGTATCTCCACAGGGAGAATCACTGAGTGGGTCTGTTATTATAGTATCTCCACAGGGAGAGTCACTGAGTGGGTCTGTTATTATAGTATCTCCAAAGGGACAGTCACTGAGTGGGTCTGTTATTATAGTATCACCACAGGGAGAGTCACTGAGTGGGTCTGTTATTATAGAATCTCCACAGGGAGAGTCACTGAGTGGGTCTGTTATTATGGTGTCTCCACCGGCGAGTCACTGAGTGGGTCTGTTATTATAGAATCTCCACAGGGTGAGTCACTGAGTGTGTCTGTTATTATAGTATCTCCACAGGGCGAGTCACTGAGTGGGTCTGTGATTATAGTATCGGGACAGAGAGAGTCAGTGAGTGGGTCTGTTGTTATAGTATCTGGACAGAGGGAGTCATTGATTTGGTCTGTTATTATAGTATCTCCTACGGGAGAGTCACTCCTTGGGTCTGCTTTTATAGTATCTCCACAGGGAGATTCACTGAGTGGGTCTGTTATTTGAGTATCTCCACATGGAGAGTCACTGAGTGGGTCTGTTATTATAGTATCTCCACAGGGAGAGTCACTGAGTGGGTCTGTTATTATAGTATCTCCAGAGGGAGAGTCACCGAGTGGGTCTGTTATTATCGTATCTCCACAGGGAGAGTCACTGAGTGGGTCTGTTATTATAGTATCTCCACAGGGAGAGTCACTGAGTGGGTCTGTTATTACAGTATCTCCACAGGGAGAGTCACTGAGTGGGTCTGTTATTATAGTATCTACACAGGGAGAGTGACTGAGTGGGTCTGTTGTGAGAGTATCTCCACAGGGAGAGTCACTGAGTGGGTCTGTTATTATAGTATCTCCACAGGGAGAGTCACTGAGTGGGTCTGTTATTATAGTATCTGCACAGGGAGAGTCACTGAGTGGGTCTGTTAATAGAGTATCTCCACAGGGAGAGTCACTGAGTGGGTATGTTATTATACAATCTCCACAGGGAGATTCACTGAGTGGGTCTGTTATTATACTATCTCCACAGTGAGACTCAATGAGTGAGTCTGTTATTATAGTATCTCCATTGGGAGAGTCTCTGAGTGAGTCTGTTATTATAGTATCTCCACAGGGAGGGCGAATGAATGAGTCTGTTATGATAGTATCTCCACAGGGAGAGTCAATGAGTGGGTCTTTTATTATAGTGTCTCCACAGTGAGAGTCACTGAGTGGGTCTGTTATAATAGTATCTCCAGAGGGACAGTCACTGAGTGGGACTGTTATAATTGTATCTGGACTGAGAGAGTCAGTGAGTGGGTCTGTTATGATGGTATCTCCACAGGGTGAGTCACTGAGTGCGTCTCTTATTATGGTATCTCCACAGGGCGAGTCACTGAGTGGGTCTGTGATTATCGTATCGGGACAGAGAGAGTCAGTGAGTGGGTCTGTTATTATAGTGTCTGGACAGAGGGAGTCATTAATTTGGTCTGTTATTATAGTATCTCCTACGGGAGAGTCACTCATTGGGTCTGCTTTTATAGTTTCTCCACAGGGAGATTCACTGAGTGGGTCTGTTATGATAGTATCTCCACAGGGAGAGTCAATGAGAGGGTCTGTTATTATAGTATCTCCACAGGGAGAGTCACTGAGTGGGTCTGTTATTACAGTATCTCCAGAGGGAGAGTCACTGAGTGGGTCTGTTATTATAGTATCTCCAGAGGGAGAGTCACTGAGTGGGTCTGTTATTATCGTATCTCCACAGGGAGAGTAACTGAGTGGGTCTGTTATTATAGTATCTCCAAAGGGAAAGTCACCGAATCGGTCTGTTATTATAGTATCTCCACAGGGAGAGTCACTGAGTGGGTCTGTTATTATAGTATCGCCACAGGGATAGTCACTTAGTGGGTCTGTTATTATAGTAACTCCAAATGGAGAGTCACTGAGTGTGGCTGTTATTATAGTATCTCCACAGGGAAAGTCACTGAGTGGGTCTTTTATTATTGTTTCTCCACAGGGAGAGTCTCTGAGCTGTTCTGTTATTATAGTATCTCCACAGGGAGAGGGTCTGTTATTATAGCATCTCCAGAGGGTGAGTCACTGAGTAGGTCTGTTATTATAGTTTCTCCACAGGGAGAGTCACTGAGTGGGTCTGTTATTATAGAATCCCCACAGGGAGAGTCACTGAGTGGGTCTGTTATTATAGTGTCTCCACCGGCGAGTCACTGAGTGGGTCTGTTATTATAGTATCTCCACAGGGAGAGTCACTGAGTGGTTCTTTTATTATTGTTTCTCCACAGGGAGAGTCACTGAGTGGGTCTGTTATTATAGAATCTCCACAGGGAGAGTCACTGAGTGGGTCTGTTATTATAGTGTCTCCACCGGCGAGTCACTGAGTGGGTCTGTTATTATAGAATCTCCACAGGGAGAGTCACTGAGTGGGTCTGTTATTATAGTGTCTCCACAGGGAGAGTCACTGAGTGGGTCTGTTATTATAGAATCTCCACAGGTAGACTCGCTGAATGGTTCTGTTATTATAGTGTCTCCACAGGGAGAGTCACTGAGTGGGTCTGTTATTATAGTGTCTCCACAGGGTGAGGCACTGAGTGGGTCTGTTATTATAGTATCTCCACAGGGAGAGTCACTGAGTGGGTCTGTTATTATTGTTTCTCCACAGGGAGAGTCTCTGAGTGGGTCTGTTATTATCGTATCTCCACAGGGAGAGTCACTGAGTGGGTCTATTATTATAGTATCTCCACAGGGAGAGTCACTGAGTGGGTCTGTTATTATAGTATCTCCACAGGGAGAGTTACTGAATGGGTCTGTCATTATAGTATCTCCACAGGGAGAGTCACTGAGTGGTTCTGTTATGACAGAATCTCCACAGGGAAAGTCACTGAGTGGGTCTTTTATTATATTTTCTCCACAGGGAGAGTCACTGAGTGGGTCTGCTATTATAGTTCCTCCACAGGGAGACTCACTGAGTGGGTCTGTTATTATAGTATCTCCACAGGGAGAGTTACTGAGTGGGTCTGTTCTTGTAGTATCTCCACAGGGAGAGTCACTGAGTGGGTCTGTTATTATGGTATCGCCACAGAGAGAGTCACTGAGTGGATCTGTTATTACAGTATTTCCACAGGGAGAGTCACTGAGAGGGTCTGTTCTTATAGTATCTCCACAGGTAGAGTCACTGAGTGGGTCAGTTATTATAGTATCTCCACAGGGAGAGTCACAGAGTGGGTCTGTTATTATCGAATCTCCACAGGGAGAGCCACTGAGTGGGTCTGTTATTATAGTATCTCCACAGGGACAGTCACTGAGTGGGTCTATTATTATAGTATCTCCACAGGGAGAGTCACTGAGTGGGTCTGTTAGTATAGTATCTCCAAAGGGAGAGTCACTGAGTGGGTCTGTTATTATAGTATCTCCACAGGTAGAGTCACTGAGTGGGTCTGTTATTATAGTATCTCCACAGGGAGAGTCACGGAGTGGGTCTGTTACTATAGTGTCTACACCGGCGAGTCACTGAGTGGGTCTGTTATTATAGTATCTCCACAGGGAGAGTCACTGAGTGGGTCTTTTATTATTGTTTCTCCACAGGGAGAGTCCCTGAGCTGTTCTGTTATTATAGTATCTCCACAGGGAGAGGGTCTCTTATTATAGCATTTCCAGAGGGTGAGTCACTGAGTGGGTCTGTGATTATAGTATCTCCACAGGGAGAGCCACTGAGTGGGTCTGTTATTATAGAATCTCCACAGGGAGAGTCACTGAGTGGGTCTGTTATTATAGTGTCTCCACCGGCGAGTCACTGAGTGGGTCTGTTATTATCGTATCTCCACAGGGAGAGTCACTGAGTGATGCTTTTATTATTGTTTCTCCACAGGGAGAGTCACTGAGTGGGTCTGTTATTATAGAATCTCCACAGGGAGAGTCACTGAGTGGGTCTGTTATTATAGTGTCTCCACCGGCGAGTCACTGAGTGGGTCTGTTATTATAGTATCTCCACAGGGAGAGTCACTGAGTGGTGCTTTTATTATTGTTTCTCCAAAGGGAGAGTCACTGAGTGGGTCTGTTATTATAGAATCTCCACAGGGAGAGTCACTGAGTGGGTCTGTTATTATAGTGTCTCCACCGGCGAGTCACTGAGTGGGTCTGTTATTATAGAATCTCCACAGGGAGAGTCACTGAATGGTTCTGTTATTATAGTGTCTCCACAGGGAGAGTCACTGAGTGGGTCTGTTATTATAGAATCTCCACAGGTAGAGTCACTGAATGGTACTGTTATTATAGTGTCTCCACAGGGAGAGTCACTGATTGGGTCTGTTATTATAGAATCTCCACAGGTAGAGTCACTGAATGGTACGGTTATTATATTGTCTCCACAGGGAGAGTCACTGAGTGGGTCTGTTATTATAGAATGTCCACAGGTAGAGTCACTGAGTGGGTCTGTTATTATAGTATCTCCACAGGGACAGTCACTGAGTGGGTCTGTTATTATCGTATCTCCACAGGGAGAGTCACTGAGTGGGTCTGTTATTATTGTCTCTCCACAGGGAGAGTCACTGAGTGGGTCTGTTATTATAGTATCTCCACAGGGACAGTCACTGAGTGGGTCTGTTATTATCGTATCTCCACAGGGAGAGTCACTGAGTGGGTCTGTTATTATAGTATCTCCACGGAGAGAGTCACTGAGTGGGTCTGTTATTATAGTTTCTCCACAGGGAGAGGGTCTGTTACTATATTATCTCCAGAGGGAGAGTCACTGATTGGGTCTGTTATTATAGTATCTCCACGGTGAGAGTCACTGAGTGGGTCTGTTATTATAGTATCTCCACAGGGAGAGTCACTGAGTGGGTCTGTTATTATAGTATCTCAACAGGGAGAGGGTCTGTTATTATATTATCTCCACAGGGAGAGTCACTGAGTGGGTCTGTTATTATAGTATCTCCACAGGGAGAGTCACTGAGTGGGTCTGTTATTATAGTATCTCCACAGGGAGAGTCACTGAGTGGGTCTGTTATTATAGTATCTCCACAGGGAGAGTCACTGAGTGGGTCTGTTATTATAGTATCTCAACAGGGAGAGGGTCTGTTATTATATTATCTCCACAGGGAGAGTCACTGAGTGGGTCTGTTATTATAGTATCTCCACAGGGAGAGTCACTGAGTGGGTCTGTTATTATAGTATCTCCACAGGGAGAGTCACTGAGTGGGTCTGTTATTATAGTATCTCCACAGGGAGAGTCACTGAGTGGGTCTGTTATTATAGTATCTCCACAGGGAGAGTCACTGAGTGGGTCTGTTATTATAGTATCTCCACAGGGAGAGTCACTGAGTGGGTCTGTTATTATAGTATCTCCACAGGGAAAGTCAGTGAGTGGGCCTTTTATTATATTTTCTCCGCAGGGAGAGTCACTGAGTGGGTCTGTTATTATAGTTCCTCCACAGGGAGACTCACTGAGTGGGTCTGTTATTATAGTATCTCCACAGGGAGAGTTACTGAGTGGGTCTGTTCTTGTAGTATCTCCACAGGGAGAGTCACTGAGTGGGTCTGTTATTATGGTATCGCCACAGAGAGAGTCACTGAGTGGATCTGTTATTACAGTATCTCCACAGGGAGAGTCACTGAGTGGGTCTGTTCTTATAGTATCTCCACAGGGAGAGTCACTGAGTGGGTCTGTTATTATAGTATCACCACAGGGAGGTTCACTGAGTGGGTCTGTTATTATAGTATCTCCACAGGGAGAGTCACTGAGTGGGTCTGTTATTATAGTACCTCCACAGGGAGAGTCACTGAGTGTGGCTGTTATTACAGCATCTGCACAGTGAGAGTCACTGAGTGGTTCTTTTATTATATTTTCTCCACAGGGAGAGTCACTGATTGTGTCTGTTATTATCGTATCTCCACAAGGAGAGTCACTGAGTGGGTCTGTTATTATAGTTCCTCCACAGTGAGACTCACTGAGTAGGTCTGTTATTATCGTATCTCCACATGGAGAGTCACTGAGTGGGTCTGTTATTATAGAATTTCCACAGGGAGAGTCACGGAGTGAGTCTGTTCTCGTATCTCCACAGGGAGAGTCACTGCTTGGGTCTGTTATGGTAGTGTCTCCACAGGGAGGGTCGCTGAGTGGGTCTGTTATTATAGTATCTCCACAGGGAGAGTCACTGAGTGGGTCTGTTATTATAGTATCTCCACAGGGAAAGTCACCGAATCGGTCTGTTATTATAGTATCTCCACAGGGAAAGTCACTGAGTGGGTCTGTTATTATGGTATCTCCACAGGGAGAGTCAATGAGTGGGTCTGTTATTATATTATCTCCACAGTGAGAGTCAATGAGTGGGTCTGTTATTATAGTATCTCCAAAGGGAGAGTCACTGAGTGGGTCTGTTATTATAGTATCTCCAGAGGGAGAGTCACTGAGTGGGTCTGTTATTATAGTATCTCCACAGGGAGAGTCACTGAGTGGGTCTGTTATTATGGTATCGCCACAGAGAGAGTCACTGAGTGGATCTGTTATTACAGTATCTCCACAGGGAGAGTCACTGAGTGGGTCTGTTCTTATAGTATCTCCACAGGGAGAGTCACTGAGTGGGTCTGTTATTATAGTATCACCACAGGGAGGTTCACTGAGTGGGTCTGTTATTATAGTATCTCCACAGGGAGAGTCACTGAGTGGGTCTGTTATTATAGTACCTCCACAGGGAGAGTCACTGAGTGTGGCTGCTATTACAGTATCTGCACAGTGAGAGTCACTGAGTGGTTCTTTTATTATATTTTCTCCACAGGGAGAGTCACTGATTGTGTCTGTTATTATCGTATCTCCACAAGGAGGGTCACTGAGTGGGTCTGTTATTATAGTTCCTCCACAGTGAGACTCACTGAGTAGGTCTGTTATTATCGTATCTCCACATGGAGAGTCACTGAGTGGGTCTGTTATTATAGAATTTCCACAGGGAGAGTCACTGAGTGAGTCTGTTATTATAGAATCTCCACAGGGAGAGTCACTGAGTGGGTCTGTTCTCGTATCTCCACAGGGAGAGTCACTGCTTGGGTCTGTTATAGTAGTGTCTCCACAGGGAGGGTCGCTGAGTGGGTCTGTTATTATAGTATCTCCACAGGGAGAGTCACTGAGTGGGTCTGTTATTATAGTATCTCCACAGGGAAAGTCACCGAATCGGTCTGTTATTATAGTATCTCCACAGGGAGAGTCACTGAGTGGGTCTGTTATTATAGTATCTCCACAGGGAGAGTCAATGAGTGGGTCTGTTATTATTTTATCTCCACAGGGAGAGTCAATGAGTGTGGCTGTTATTATAGTATCTCCACAGGGAAAGTCACTGAGTGTGTCTGTTATTATAGTTCCTCCACAGGGAGACTCACTGAGTGGGTCTATTATTATAGTATCTCCACAGGGAGAGTCACTGAGTGGGTCTGTTATTATAGTATCTCCAAAGGGAGAGTCACTGAGTGGGTCTGTTATTATAGTATCTCCACCGGGAGAGTCACTGAGTGGGTCAGTTATTATAGTATCTCCACAGGGAGAGTCACTGAGTGGGTCTGTTATTATAGTGTCTCCACCGGGAGAGTCACTGAGTGGGTCTTTTATTATTGTTTCTCCACAGGGAGAGTCTCTGAGCTGATCTGTTATTATAGTATCTCCACAGGGAGAGTCACTGAGTGGGTCTGTTATTATAGTATCTCCACAGGGAGAGTCACTGAGTGGGTCTGTTATTATAGTATCTCCACAGGGAGAGTCACTGAGTGGGTCTGTTATTATAGTATCTCCAAAGGGACAGTCACTGAGTGTGTCTGTTATTATAGTATCTCCACAGGGAAAGTCACTGAGTGGGTCTGTTATTATAGTTCCTCCACAGGGAGAGTCACTGAGTGGGTCTGTTATTATCGTATATCCACAGGGAGAGTCACTGAGTGGGTCTGTTATTATAGTTCCTCCACAGGGAGACTCACTGAGTGGGTCTGTTATTATCGTATATCCACAGGGAGAGTCACAGAGTGGGTCTGTTATTATAGTATCTCCACAGGGACAGTCACTGAGTGGGTCTGTTATTATAGTATCTCCAAAGGGAGAGTCACTGAGTGGGTCTGTTATTATTGTATCTCCACAGGGAGAGTCACTGAGTGGTTCAGTTATTATAGTATCTCCACAGGGAGAGTCACTGAGTGGGTCTGTTATTATAGTGTCTCCACCGGGAGAGTCACTGAGTGGGTCTGTTATTATAGTATCTCCACAGGGAGAGTCACTGAGTGGGTCTGTTATTATAGTATCTCCACAGGGAGAGTCACTGACTGGGTCTGTTATTATAGTATCACCACAGGGAGAGTCACTGAGTGGGTCTGTTATTATAGTATCTCCACAGGGTGAGTCACTGAGTGGGTCTGTTATTATAGTATCTCCAAAGCGAGAGTCACTGAGTGGGTCTGTTATTATAGTGTCTCCACCGGGAGAGTCACTGAGTGGGTCTGTTATTATAGTATCTCCACAGGGAGAGTCACTGAGTGGGTCTGTTATTATAGTATCTCCACAGGGAGAGTTACTGACTGGGTCTGTTATTATAGTATCACCACAGGGAGAGTCACTGAGTGGGTCTGTTATTATAGTATCTCCACAGGGTGAGTCACTGAGTGGGTCTGTTATTATAGTATCTCCAAAGCGAGAGTCACTGAGTGGGTCTGTTATTTTCGTATCTCCACAGGGAGAGTCACTGAGTGGGTCAGTTATTATAGTATCTCCACAGGGAGAGTCACTGAGTGGGTCTGTTATTATAGTGTCTCCACCGGGAGAGTCACTGAGTGGGTCTGTTATTATAGTATCTCTACAGGGAGAGTCACTGAGTGGGTCTTTTATTATTGTTTCTCCACAGGGAGAGTCTCTGAGCTGTTCTGTTATTATAGTATCTCCACAGGGAGAGGGTCTGTTATTATAGTATCTCCAGAGGGTGAGTCACTGAGTGGGTCTGTTATTATAGAATCTCCACAGGTAGAGTCACTGAATGGTTCTGTTATTATAGTGTCTCCACAGGGAGAGTCACTGAGTGGGTCTGTTATTATAGTATCTCCACAGGGAGAGGCACTGAGTGGGTTTGTATTTATCGTATCTCCACAGGGAGAGTCACTGAGTGGGTCTGTTATTATTGTTTCTCCACAGGCAGAGTCTCTGAGTTGGTCTGTTATTATCGTATCTCAACAGGGAGAGTCACTGAGTGGGTCTGTTATTATAGTATCTCCACAGGGAGAGGGTCTGTTATTATATTATCTCCAGAGGGAGAGTCACTGATTGGGTCTGTTATTATAGTATCTCCACGGGGAGAGTCACTGAGTGGGTCTGTTATTATAGTATCTCCACAGGGAGTGTCACTGAGTGGGTCTGTTATTATAGTATCTCCAGAGGGAGAGTCACTGAGTGGGTCTGTTATTATAGTATCTCCGCACGGAATGTTCCTGTAAGGGTCTGATATTAGTAAATGTTCACCATGAGATTCTCTCTCTCTCTTTCTCGCTCTCCCTTTCCCTGCCTCTCCTCTCTTTCTGTCTCTTGTCTCTCTTTCTACCTCTCTCTGTCCCTGTCTCTCCCTCCCTCTCTCTCTCTTATTCTGTCTCAATTCATAACTGATTTTCTCTCCTATCATCTCTCCCTCCCACTCTCTTTCTCTGCCTCACTATCTGTCATTCTCTCTCTCTCTCTCCCTCTCTCTCTCTCTTTCTCCCTCAATCTCTCTCTCTATGTCTCTGTCTCTCTCCCTCCATGTCTCTGTCTCTCTGTCTCCCTCTGTCTGTCTGTCTCTTTGTCTCTGCCTCTCCCTCCCACACTTTGCCGCTGCCTCTCCCTCTCTCTGTTTCACCCTCTCCGTCTCTGTTTCTCTCATGTGCTCCCTCTCCCTCTGCCTCTCTCTATCTGTCTCTCCCCCTCTCTCTCTCTGCCTCTGTCACAGAGGTGTTGCAGTGCTTCATGAGGCCATTCGGGCCATCATGTCTGCACTGGTTTTCCGTGAGTGCATTTCACTCAGTTCCATTACCCCTGCCTTCTCCCCATAACCCTGCACATTCTTCCTTTTCATATCACTGTCTAATTTCCTTTTGAATGCTTCAATTGAACCTGTCTCCACCACGTTCTCAGGCAGCGCATTCCAGACCTTAACCACTCACTGCATGAAAAAGTTTTTCCTCATCTCACTTTTGCTTATCTTACCAAATATTTTCTGTCTGTATCATCTTATTCTCGATCCGTTCACAAGTGGGAACAGTGTCTCCCGATCTACTCTGTCGAGATCCCTGATAATTTTGAATACCTCTATCAAATCACCTCTCAGCCTTCTTGTCTCCAAGGAAAACAGTCCTAACTTCTCCAATCTATCTTCATAACTGAAATTCCTCATCCCTGGAACCATTCTCATGAATCTCTTCTGTACTCCCTCAAATGCCCTCACGTCTTTCCCTCATGCTGCACTCAGAAATCGAAGCAATACTCCAGCAGAGGACGAACTAGTGTCTTATACAAGTTCAACATTACCTCCTTGCTCTTGTACTCTATGCGCCTATTAATAAATCCCAGGATACTGTATGCTTTATTAACTGCTCTCTCAACCTGTCCGAAAAACTACAATGACTTGTGCTCATATACACCCAGGTCGCTCTGCTCCTGCTCCCCCTTTAGAATTGTTCCCTTTTTTCTATATTGTCACTCCATGTTCTTCCTACCATAATGAATCACTTCACATTTCTATGCATTGGACTTCATCTGCCGCCTGCCTGCCCATTCCACCAACTTGTCTATGTCCTTTTGAAAGTCGTCACTATCCTCCTCACAGTTCACAATGCTTCCAAGTTTCATATCATCTGCAAACTTTGAAATTGTGCCCTGCACACCGAGGTCTCGGTCATTAATATATCTCAAGAAACTCAAGGGTCCCAACACTGACCCCTGGGGAACTCCACTACAAACCTTCCTCCAGCTTCAAAAACATCCATTAATCACTACTCTTTGTTTCCTGCCACTCAGCCAATTCCGTATCCATGTTGCTGCCGTCGTATTTATTCTATGAGCTATAAGTTTGCTCTCACGTCTGTTGTGTGGCATTGTATCAAACGTCTTTTGAAACTCCATGTACACCACATCAACAACATTGCCCTCATCAACCCTCTCACTTACCTCCTCAAAAATCTCCAGCCAGTTCGTTAAACATGATTTTCCCTTATGAAATCCATACTGTCTTTCCTTACTTAACTCGTATTTGTCCATGTGACTATTGATATTGACCCGAATTATTTTCTCTAGAGGTTTTCACACCACCAAAGTTAAAATACTGACCTAAAGTTGCTGTTGTCGTCTCCCCCACGCTCTGTCACTCTCTCTCTCTACGTTTCCATCTTTACTCCCTTTCTTTCTCTCTCTCTCTTTCTCTCTCTTTGTCCTATCTCTTTCTCTCGGTGTCCCCGGCTCTCTCTCTGTCCCTGCCTCTGCCCTACCTCCTGTCCCTTCCTCCATCTCTCTCTCTGCCTCTCTATCTGTCTGTCTCTCTCTCTGTCTGTCTTTCTCTCCCTCTATTCCTGTCTCCTCCAATCCCTGTCTGTCCCAATCGTTCTCTCCCTCTCTGTCTCTCCATCTCCATCTGTCCCTCTGTCTGTCTTTCCCTCTCCCTCTGTCCCTCCCTCTCTCTCCCTCTACCGCTCCCTCTCTCTATCTCTCTGTGCCACTCCCTCTCTGACTGTCTTTCGCTCCCCTCTGCCTTCCCTGTCTCTCTCTCGCCCCTGTTTCTTTCTCTCCCTCCTCCTAATTGTCTATTTCCCCGTCTCGCTGTGTCTCTGTCTCCCCCCTCTCCCCCTCTCTCTGTCTGTCCCTCTCTCTCTGGATCTCCCTCTTTGCCTCACTCTGTCTCTCTCTCCCTCCTTTTATCTCTCCAATCGTCTCTCTGTCCCAGGAAAGCAATGCTTTCAGACATTTCTTGGTTAATTTTGCACCAGTAACTCTTTCCTTTAGAATCATCGAAAATATAAAGCAAATAAAGAGGCCACTTGGCCCATCGTGTCTGTGCTGGCTGAAAAACGATTCACCTATTCTAATCCCACCTGCCACCATTTGGTCTGTCGCCCTGTAGATTCCGGCACTTTCGGTGCATATCCAGACTCGTTTTGAATGAGTTGTGGTTTTACGCCTCAATTACCCTTTCAGGCCGTCTGTTCCAGACCCTCACCACCGTCTGGGTGAAAAATATTTTCCTCATCTCCCTTACAATATTTCTACCAATCACTTTAAGTCTATGCCCCTTCGTCACTGAGCTCTCTGCTGAGGTGAATTGACCATTCACCTCCACTCTATCCAAGACCTTCACATTTCAATCAGATCACCCCTCAGACTTCTCTGTTCACCGCATTACAGGAAGGATGTGGAAGCTTTGGAAAGGGTGCAGTGGAGATTTACTAGGATGTTGCCTGGTATGGAGGGAAGGTCTGATGAGGAGGGGCTGAGGGACTTGAGGTTGTTTTCGTTAGAGAGAAGGAGGAGGAAAGGTGACTTAATAGAGACATATTAGATAATCAGAGGGTTAGATCGGGTGGATAGTGAGAGTCTTTTTCCTCGGTGGCAAACACGAGGGGACATAGCTTTAAGTTGAGGGGTGACAGATATAGGACAGATGTCCGAGGTAGTCTCTTTACTCAGCGAGTAGTAGGGGTGTGGAACGCCCTGCCTGCAACAGCAGTAGACTCGCCAACTTTAAGGGCATTTAAGTGGTCATTGGATAGACATATGGATGAAAATGGAATAGTGTAGGTCAGATGGTTTCACAGGTCGACGCAACATCGAGGGACGAAGGGCCTGTACCGCGCTGTAATGTTCTATAACAAGCCTAGCCGATATTTCCTCAAAGCTACATTTTTCCAGACCTGGCAACATCCTCGTAAATCTCCTCTGTACCCTCTCCAGTGCAATTACATCCTTTCTGTCATGATGTGATCAGAACTGCACACAGGACTCAAGTTGTGGTCTAACCAATGGGTTATACAGTTTCAGCGTAACCTCCCTGCGCTTCTATTCTATCCCTGCCTTGTTGGAAAGGTCACTGCAGTTTGAAAATATCAAAAACTCATCCAAGACTCACTCGTAAATCATTCACACTAAACTCCCAACACATGACTGGGCAGATAATGAGGATTGTTACTGACTGTTACATCTTGTCTCATCCTCTATCTGTCTCTGCCTCTCATGTCTGTCTCTCTCCATCTCTTTCTCTCTCTCCCTCTATCTCCTTCTCCCTCTTTCTCCACCGCAGTCCATGACTGTGCCTGTGCCTCTCTCACACCATCTCTCCAACTCTCTCTCCCTGGACAGAAATGTTTTTATCCATTTCTTGGTTAATTTTGAACCTTCAATTCTTGCCCTTGCTTGGAACGTCACTGCAGTTTGAAAGTATCAAACACTGATCCAAGACTCGCCCCCTAAACTCTCACACTAGATCCCCAATACAGGACTGTGCAGATAATAGGGATTGTTACTAAGGTTCTGCAAAGGTCCCCTCACACCCTCTCTCCCCTTTACCCTACTTCTAAAGTTTGTAAAGTTTTGATAATATATTTTCAACAACAATAAATGTCCCTGCAGTTTGAAAATATGAAACACTGATCCAACAGCTGCCTCCAAAATACTCCCACTAAACCCCAAATGTTTCCTTTCAAATTTAGTTCTTGCACACAGCCAATTTCAGTTTTTAATTTTATCTTTTTTCAAACATTATTAGATCTGAAGTTTCTCCCATAATCTCGCCCTGCCACACACTCTCTCTGTCTGTCTCTCCCTTAGTCTCTGTTTCACCCTCTGTCTTTCTCTCTCCTCATCTCTGTCTGTTTCTGTCTCTCACTTTGTCTTTCTGCCTCTCACTCTCTCTTTCTCTCCCTCTATCTTTGTCCCACTCTGTCTGTGTCTGTCTCCCTCCATCTCTCCCTCCCTCTCTCCCTGGACAGTAACTCTTGTGCATGTTGGGAATGTCACATTTGAAAATATCAAACACTGTGTCAGCAGTCAGCCCTAAAACACTCGCACTAAAACCCCAATACCGGACGGGTCAGACAATGGGATGGTTACTGGGGTTCTGTCAAGCTCTCACTTAACTATCTCTTCTCTCTCTCATTGCCTTTCATCTCGTCCCTCTCTCCATTTGTTTACATTTCGATCTCTCCTTTGTCCTTAATCGCCCTCCACATTATATGCAGAGAGGGAGCTCCCTCAACTTTACACGTCCAGGGGGAGCTCCCTTCACTTTCTCTGTAGAAGGGGAGCTCCCTCCACTTTATACGTAGAGAGGGAAGTCCATCCACTTTATCAAGAGAGAGGGAGCTCTCTCCAGTTTATGTGCGGAGAGGGAGCTCGCTCCAGCTTATGCGCGGAGAGGGAGCTCGCTCCAGCTTACACGCGGAGAGGGAGCTCGCTCCAGCTTATGTGCGGAGAGGGAGCTCGCTGCAGCTGATGTGTGGAGAGGGAGCTCGCTGCAGCTTATGCGCGGAGAGGGAGCTCGCTCCAGCTTATGTGCGGAGAGGGAGCTCGCTGCAGCTTATGTGTGGAGAGGGAGCTCGCTGCAGCTTATGCGCGGAGAGGGAGCTCACTCCAGTTTATGCACAGAGATGGAGCTTGCTCCAGTTTATACAAGAGAGGGTGCTCCGTTCAGTTTATACATAGAGAGGGAGCACCCTCCATTTTATACAGTTGCCATGGTGGGCTTTGAACCCCTGTCCCCAGCCCATTAGGTCGGGCCTCTGGATTACTTGACCAGTGATGTTATTATTATGCGACAGCCTCCCTAATGGATGTAGGCAATGTCTGTCCCCCAATATCACCCACAGTATTTTGTGGGCCGTAACATGTTCCTGAATCAGATCCTCAAAGTTCACATTTTACCTGGTAAAAGGCAGGAACAAAGTGAAACGGGATTGCTTTTGTCCCTGGATTCAGTGTCCACTGCAGACAGATCAGTTGCATTTACAATAGAAAAGCCAGGAGTGAACAAGGTCAATGCAATAATATGGAAAATGTAAATGACGCCTCTCATAATTGAAGCATCCGTCAAGTATGTGTACAGATTTCAGGTTTATTCCCGAGAAAGGTTTTACGAAGAAAATGTCATTGACAGTGAAATGATGGTGTTTTATCCACCACATTATTGAAATGAAAGTCAAAGCTGCTGATGTAATGTGTTTGTTAAGGTGAGTGGAACTAATAGCAATGATCAGGGGTATAACCGTGTCAGTGGAGATTTATCCCCTGTATAAATCAGGACCCGTTGGAATGGATCAGCTCAGAGTGCCTGCTGGAGCTGTGGATTCCTGGCTAATAGAATTCCCTGCTTCTCACAGAAATGGGATATCCAGTTATCTTTCAGTTCATATCCATTTACTATCCTGTACTTGCAGCAATTGGAGTTCCTGGTAAGCAGTATCTCAGAAGTTAATGGTGTAAATAGATATTAACTGTGCTGCTGTACTGGGTATTATTTCCCTCTGTGTGTGTTACACAGCCGCCTGTTCTTTTCCAGCAATTTACTGATGGAATCTCCTCTTTGTCTACTCTTTCATTCTTGCAGGAACTGTATTATGTGTTTAATGGTATTGTTTTAAGTAACTGTGGCATTGTTACTAGATTATTCTGTGTATTGAATGTATTTGAATGAGACTTTTCAGTGAGGATCAATAATCAGACCATTAGGAGATTTTAACAGTTTCATGATGTGGATCTAACCGGTCATGGAATATTTTTGATTTTTTTCGGTGATTCATAATGAGACATCTCACGGTCTCAGTGTTACAAGGGGACAGAACCTCCCTCCCCAATAACATGGCTCAGTTTAACTTGGATTTCAAAGTATTTATTGATTATCACTGTTATCAAATATTATTTAATTCCGTGTGTGTCTGACGCTGCTTCAAAAGTCTGGCTACTGAACTGAGTTTGCTGCTGACACTTTTACTTCTCCTTCTCTGCTTCACTGTGGAACTTCACTGTCACTGGAATACATTGCAAAATAGAAAGTATTGATGTGATGTTTTACTGGTTTTCACTCGATAAGTTGGAATCAAGAGTCTTTCCATTTATCTGTAGATTATCAGCTGCAGCGCTGATGTTGGTGTTTTATTAATTAAACAATCTCACATTCGAACAGATTACTTTATAGTTCCAGGAAAGGGAATTTCACTGATTGTGAGGTTTGTCTGGAAGTAACTTTCCATCCTGTTTATTCCATGTATTGTAGATGAAGTGAAGAGTGTAGGTGAACAGGTGGAGACTTGAGTGTTCTGTAGATACATTAAATTATTCACAGAGGTTTCACCATTGAACAATCTGACTCTGAGAATAGAATCATTGAACCTGGGGCTGGTGAACAGAACACAGATGCAGAATGTTAGGAATAAATCATATGTGAAAAGCAGCATTAAGTAACAGTTTACAGGGTGTGAGTATTCCGGAGAGAGAGGGAAGGAGAAAAGGAGCAGGGAGAACGAAACCGATTGGAAAAGAAAATCAGAATTAAAGAGAAAGAAGCAGCAGTGTAAATAATTCACTGTCAGAAAGTGCTGGAATGTCCAGAACAATTAGTGAGAGAAACTGTGAGTTGAAGTTGTCTGCAGTCAGATTGTGTTCATTTTCCTGTAGGACTTGATCCTCTGTGTTGATTTCTGTCAGCTCCTCATTTTGTTTTGTAGAAAGTTCCTATTCCTTACTTAGTGACTGAATAAACAGAATAGAATCAGTTCATCACTGATGGTAATTCATTATTTAAATACTGCACTTTAAAATCTCTGTGACTGCTGAATTCAATAAAGAGCGAGGCTGATATCAGAAATATATTTAAATGTATATTTAATAGCCTGTACAAACTAAATATATTGACTATATTGCATAAACAATGAACTGTTCTCCAACACCAATAACCACAGGGATTATTGTTTGAATGTATTAATTGAGTTGTATTACTGGGATCTATAGATTAGATTTCCTCTAACACTCTGCTGCAGTCTCTCCCTGTGAATCTCAGCCTCTCCTCTCACTGTATTGAATCCTCAGTCTCCTCATCCATTGCTTCAGTTTATCCACTTTTCCAAACTATCTGCTCCAGTCTCCCCTACAGCTCTAACCTGTCCTTATCCTTCTCTCCCTCCCAATCTCACTCACTGGCTCCAACTCCAGCTGTGTTGCCCAACTTGATAGGAATATTGGAATATGGAAGCAGGACGAGGCCATTCAGCCCTTCGAGCCTGCTCCACCATTGTAGATCATGGCAGATAGTCAAACTCAGCGCTGCAGTTTTCAGCCTTTTCCCATGTGGGAACAGTCCCTGTCGGTCCTCTGAACCCAGAGCAACAAACCAGCGACACATCCCGCTCTCCACGAACCTTCCCAAACAACAGTCTGGAGACAAATTCCCAATTAACCCATTGGATTCCATCTCTGTAAAACACCTTCTCATTTCCCCACTGGCACTCCATCCTCACGCAGTAACTTTGAACGTGGAAATCTTGCCCTTGCTGGGAACGTCACTGCAGTTTGAAAATATCAAACACTGATCAACACTCGCCCCCTAAACTCTCATACTAAACCCCCAATACAGGACTGTGCAGATAATGGGGATTGTTACTGAGGTTCTGTAAAGGTCCCCTCACACCCTCTCTCCCCTTTCCCCGACTTCTAAAGTTTGTCAATTTTTGATAATATATCGTCAACAACAATAAATGTCCCTGCAGTTTGAAAATATGAAACACTGATCCAACAGTTGCCTCCAAAACATTCACACTAAACCCCAAATGTTTCCTTTCAAATTTAGTTTTTGCACACAGCCAGTTTTAGTTTTTCATATTATCTTTTTTCAAACATTATTAGATCTAAAGTTTCTCATTTAATCCCACCCAGTCACACTCTCTCTGTCTGTCTCTCCCTCAGTTTCTGTTTCGCCCTCTGTCTTTCTCCCTCCTTCTCTCTGTCTGTCTCTCTCCCTCTGGATCTGTCTCCCTCTATGTATTTCTCCGTCTAACTCTCTCTCTCTCTCCCTCTGTCTCTGTTCCATTCTGTCTGTGTCTCTCTCCCACCATCTCTCTCTCCCTCTCTCCATGGACAGCAATGCTGCGAGCCATTCCGTGGTTAATTTTGCATCTGCAACTCGTGCGCTTGTTGGGAATGTCACTGTAGTTTGAGCAAAAACTCAGCCCTAAAACACACACTAAATCCCCAATGCCAGACGGGTCAGACAATGGACATTGTTACTGGGGTTCTGTCAAGGTCTAATTTCACTAACTCTACTGTCCCTCAGTCTTTCAGTTCGTTCTTCTCTCCAATTCTCCATTTGTTTACATTTCCCTCTCTCCTTAGTCCTTAACCGCCCTTCACTTCATACGTAGAGAAGGAGCTCCCGCAACTGTCTACGTACAGAGGGTACTCCCTCCACTTTATACGTAGAGAGGGAGCTCCCTCCACTTTATATGAACAGAGGGAGCTCCCTCCACTGGAAACGTTCAGAGGGTGCTCACTCCAGTTTATATATAGAGAGGGAGCTCGCTCAACTGCATAACAACAGAGGGTGGTCACTCCAGTTTCTACGTTGAGAGGGTGCTCCCTACACTGTATACAAAGAGAGGGAGCTCCCTACACTGTATACATAGAGAGGGAGCTCCCTCCACTTTATACAAAGAGAGGGAGCTCCCTCCACTGTATACGTACAGAGGGAGCTCCGTCCACTTCATACATAGAGAGGGAGATCCCTCCACTTTATACACAGAGAGGGAGCTCCTTCCGCTTTATACACAGAGAGGGAGCTCCTTCCGCTTCATACATAGAGAGGGAGCTCCTTCCGCTTTATACATAGAGAGGGAGCTCCCTCCACTTTATCCATAGAGAGGGAACTCCGACCACTTTATACATAGAGAGGGAACTCACTCCACTGCATACGTAGAGCGGGAGCTCCCTCCACTTGATAAATAGAGAGGGAGCTCCCTCCTCTGGATACATAGAGAGGGAGCTCCCTCCACTTGAGACGTAGAGAGGGAGCCGTATCCACTGGAAACGTACAGAGGGTGCTCAATCCAGTTTATACGTGGAGAGGGAGCTCCCTCCACTTTATACGTCCAGAGGGAGCTCCCTCCACTGGATACGTAGAGAGGGAGATCCCTCCACTTTATACATAGGGAGGGAGCTCCGTGTACTTTATACATAGAGAGGGCGCTCCCTCCTCTTTATACATAGAGAGGGAGCTCCGTGTACTTTATACATGGGGAGGGAGCTCCCTCCACTTTATACACAGAGAGGGAGCTCCGTCCGCTTAATACATGGAGAGGGAGCTCCCTCCACTTTATAATTAGAGAGGGAGCTCCCTCCACTTTATCGATAGAGTTGGAGCTCCGGCCACTTTATATGTAGAGAGGGAGCTCCCTCCACTTTATTGATAGAGATGGAGCTCCGGCCACTTTATACATAGAGAGGGAGCTCCCTCCACTTTATATATAGAGAGGGAGCTCCATCCACTTTATACATAGAGAGGGAGCTCCTTCCACTTTATGCATCGAGAGGGAGCTCCATCCACTTTGTACATAGAGAGGGAGCTCCCTCCACTTTATATATAGAGAGGGAACTCCGTCCACTTTATACTTCGCGAGGGAGCTCCCTCCACTTTACACATAGAGAGGGAGCTCCATGCACTTTATACATAGAGAGGGAGCTCCCTCCACTTTATATATAGAGAGGGAACTCCGTCCACTTTATACTTCGAGAGGGAGCTCCCTCTACTTTGCACATAGAGAGGGAGCTCCGTCCACTTTATACGAATAGAGGGAGCTCCCTCCACTTTATACGAATAGAGGGAGCTCCCTCCACTGTATACATAGAGAGGGAGCTCCCTCCACTTTATACATAGAGAGGGAGCTCCCTCCACTGGATACATCGAGAGGGAACTCACTCCACTGTATACGTTGAGCGGGAGCTCCCTCCACGATACATGGAGAGGGAGCTCCCTCCTCTGGATACATAGAGAGGGAGCTCCCTCCACTTGATACGTAGAGAGGGAGCCGACTCCACTGGAAACGGACAGAGGGTGCTCACTCCAGTTTATACGTAGAGAGGGAGCTCCCTCCACTTTATACATAGAGAGGTAGCTCCCTCCACTGGAAACGTTCAGAGGGTGCTCACTCCAGTTTATACACAGAGAGGGAGCTCGCTCAACTGTATAACAACAGAGGGTGGTCACTCCAGTTTATACGTTGAGAGGGTGCTCCCTCCACTTTATACGAACAGAGGGAGCTCCCTACACTGTATACATAGAGAGGGAGCTCCCTCCACTTTATACAAAGAGAGGGAGCTCCCTCCACTTTATACGTACAGAGGGAGCTCCGTCCACTTTATACATAGAGAGGGAGCTCCCTCCGCTTTATACATAGAGAGGGAGCTCCTTCCGCTTTATACATAGAGAGGGAGCTCCCTCCTCTGGATACATAGAGAGGAAGCTCCCTCCACTTGATACGTAGAGAGGAAGCCGACTCCACTGGAAACGTACAGAGGGTGCTCAATCCAGTTTATACGTGGAGAGGGAGCTCCCTCCACTTTATACGTCCAGAGGGAGCTCCCTCCACTGGATACGTAGAGAGGGAGATCCCTCCACTTTGTACATAGGGAGGGAGCTCCGTGTACTTTATACATAGAGAGGGCGCTCCCTCCTCTTTATACATAGAGAGGGAGCTCCCTCCACTTTATACATAGGGAGGGAGCTCCCTCCACTTTATACATAGAGAGGGAGCTCCGTCCGCTTAATACATGGAGAGGGAGCTCCCTCCACTTTATAATTAGAGAGGGAGCTCCCTCCACTTTATATGGAGAGAGGGAGCTACCTCCACTTTACACATAGAGAGGGAGCTCCCTCCACTTTATATGGAGAGAGGGAGCTCCCTCCACTTTATACATAGAGAGGGAGCTCCGTCCAGTTTAAACATAGAGAGGGAGCTCCCTCCACTTTATACATAGAGTGGGAGCTCCCTCCACTTTATACATCGAGAGGGAGCTCCCTCCACTTTATACATGGACAGGGAGCTCCGTCCACTTTATATATAGAGAGGGAACTCCGTCCACTTTATACTTCGAGAGGGAGCTCCCTCCACTTTGCACATAGAGAGGGAGTTCCGTCCACTTCATACACAGAGAGGGAGCTCCCTCCACTTTATACGAATAGAGGGAGCTCCCTCCACTTTATACATAGAGAGGGAGCTCCGTCCACTTTATACATAGAGAGGGAGCTCCCTCCACTTTATACACAGAGAGGGAGCTCCTTCCGCTTTATACATAGAGAGGGAGCTCACTCAGCTTTATACATAGAGAGGGAGCTCCCTCCACTTTATCCATAGAGAGGGAACTCCGACCACTTTATACATAGAGAGGGAACTCACTCCACTGCATACTTAGAGCGGGAGCTCCCTCCACTTGATAAATAGAGAGGGAGCTCCCTCCAATTGAGACGTAGAGAGGGAGCCAACTCCACTGGAAAAGTGCAGAGGGTGCTCAATCCAGTTTATACGTGGAGAGGGAGCTCCCTCCACTTTATACGTCCAGAGGGAGCTCCCTCCACTGGATACGTAGAGAGGGAGATCCCTCCACTTTATTCATAGGGAGGGAGCTCCGTCCACTTTATACATAGAGAGGGCGCTCCCTCCTCTTTATACATAGAAAGGGAGCTCCCTCCACTTTTTCATAGGGAGGGAGCTCCCTCCACTTTATACATAGAGAGGGAGCTCCGTCCGCTTAATACATGGAGAGGGAGCTCCCTCCACTTTATAATTAGAGAGGGAGCTCCCTCCACTTTATACATAGAGTGGGAGCTCCCTCCACATTATACATAGAGAGGGAGCTCCCTCCACTTTGTACATGGAGAGGGTGCTCCGTCGACTTTCTACATAGAGAGGGAGCTCCCTCCACTTTATCGATAGAGATGGAGCTCCATCCACTTTATACATAGAGAGGGAGCTCTTTCCACTTTATACATAGAGAGGGAGCTCCATCCACTTTATACATAGAGAGGGAGCTCCCTCCACTTTATATATAGAGAGGGAACTCCGTCCAATTTATGCTTCGACAGGGAGCTCCCTCCACTTTGCACATAGAGAGGGAGCTCCGTCCACTTTATACGAATAGAGGGAGCTCCATCCACTTTATACGAATAGAGGGAGCTCCCTCCACTGTATACATAGAGAGGGAGCTCCCTCCACTTTATACATAGCGAGGGAGCTCCTTCCACTGGATCCATCGAGAGGGAACTCACTCCACTGTATACGTTGAGCGGGAGCTCCCTCCACGATACATGGAGAGGGAACTCCCTCCTCTGGATACATAGAGAGGGAGCTCCCTCCACTTGATACGTAGAGAGGGAGCCGACTCCACTGGAAACGGACAGAGGGTGCTCACTCCAGTTTATACGTAGAGAGGGAGCTCCCTCTTCTTTATACATAGAGAGGTAGCTCCCTCCACTGGAACCGTTCAGAGGGTGCTCACTCCAGTTTATACACAGAGAGGGAGCTCGCTCAACTGCATAACAACAGAGGGTGGTCACTCCAGTTTATACGTTGAGAGGGTGCTCCCTCCACTTTATACATAGAGAGGGAGCTCCGTCCGCTTAATACATGGAGAGGGAGCTCCCTCCACTTTATAATTCGAGAGGGAGCTCCCTCCACTTTATATGGAGAGAGGGAGCTCCGTCCACTTTATACATAGAGAGGGAGCTCCGTCTAGTTTAAACATAGAGAGGGAGCTCCCTCCACTTTATACATAGAGTGGGAGCTCCCTCCACTTTATACACAGAGAGGGAGCTCCCTCCACTTTATACGAATAGAGGGAGCTCCCTCCACTGTAGACATAGAGAGGGAGCTCCGTCCTCTTTATACATAGAGAGGGAGCTCCCTCCACTTTATGCACAGAGAGGGAGCTCCTTCTGCTTTCTCCATAGAGAGGGAGCTCACTCCGCTTTATACATCGAGAGGGAGCTCCCTCCACTTTATACATGGACAGGGAGCTCCGTCCACTTTATACACAGAGAGGGAGCTCCCTCCACTTTATACGAATAGAGGGAGCTCCCTCCACTGCAGACATAGAGAGGGAGCTCCGTCCACTTTATACATAGAGAGGGAGCTCCCTCCACTTTATACACAGAGAGGGAGCTCCTTCTGCTTTCTCCATAGAGAGGGAGCTCACTCCGCTTTATACATAGAGAGGGAGCTCCCTCCACTTTATCCATAGAGAAGGAACTCCGACCACTTTATACATAGAGAGGGAACTCACTCCACTGCATACGTAGAGCGGGAGCTCCCTCCACTTTTTAAATAGAGAGGGAGCTCCCTCCACTTGATACGTAGTGAGGGAGCCGACTCCACTGGAAACGTACAGAGGGTGCTCAATCCAGTTTATACGTGGGGAGGGAGCTCCCTCCACTTTATACGTCCAGAGGGAGCTCCCTCCACTGGATACGTAGAGAGGGAGATCCCTCCACTTTATACATAGGGAGGGAGCTCCCTCCACTTTATACATAGGGAGGGAGCTCCCTCCACTTTATACATAGAGAGGGAGCTCCATCCACTTTATACATAGAGAGGGAAACCCATCCGCTTTATACATAGAGAGGGAGCTCTTTCCACTTTATACATAGAGAGGGAGCTCCATCCACTTTATACATAGAGAGGGAGCTCCCTCCACTTTATATATAGAGAGGGAACTCCGTCCACTTTATACTTCGAGAGGGAGCTCCCTCACCACTTTATACATAGAGAGGGAGCTCCATCCACTTTATACATAGAGAGGGAGTTCCCTCCACTTTATATATAGAGAGGGAACTCCGTCCACTTTATGCTTCGAGAGGGAGCTCCCTCCACTTTGCACATAGAGAGGGAGCTCCGTCCACTTTATACGAATAGAGGGAGCTCCCTCCACTTTATACGAATAGAGGGAGCTCCCTCCACTGTATACATAGAGAGGGAGCTCCCTCCACTTTATACATAGAGAGGGAGCTCCCTCCACTGGATACATCGAGAGGGAACTCACTCCACTGTATACGTTGAGCGGGAGCTCCCTCCACGATACATGGAGTGGGAGCTCCCTCCTCTGGATACATAGAGAGGGAGCTCCCTCCACTTGATACGTCGAGAGGGAACTCACTCCACTGTATACGTTGAGCGGGAGCTCCCTCCACGATACATGGAGAGGGAGCTCCCTCCTCTGGATACATAGAGAGGGAGCTCCCTCCACTATTTACATAGAGAGGTAGCTCCCTCCACTGGAAACGTTCAGAGGGTGCTCACTCCAGTTTATACACAGAGAGGGAGCTCGCTCAACTGTATAAGAACAGAGGGTGGTCACTCCAGTTTATACGTTGAGAGGGTGCTCCCTCCACTTTATACGAACAGAGGGAGCTCCCTACACTGTATAAATAGAGAGGGAGCTCCCTCCACTTTATACAAAGAGAGGGAGCTCCCTCCACTGTATACGTACAGAGGGAGCTCCGTCCACTTTATACATAGAGAGGGAGCTCCCTCCACTTTATACATAGAGAGGGAGCTCCTTCCGCTTTATACATAGAGAGGGAGCTCCCTCCTCTGGATACATAGAGAGGAAGCTCCCTCCACTTGATACGTAGAGAGGGAGCCGACTCCACTGGAAACGTACAGAGGGTGCTCAATCCAGTTTATACGTGGAGAGGGAGCTCCCTCCACTTTATACGTCCAGAGGGAGCTCCCTCCACTGGATACGTAGAGAGGGAGATCCCTCCACTTTATACATAGGGAGGGAGCTCCGTGTACTTTATACATAGAGAGGGCGCTCCCTCCTCTTTATACATAGAGAGGGAGCTCCCTCCACTTTATACATAGGGAGGGAGCTCCCTCCACTTTATACATAGAGAGGGAGCTCCGTCCGCTTAATACATGGAGAGGGAGCTCCCTCCACTTTATCATTAGAGAGGGAGCTCCGTCCAGTTTAGACATAGAGAGGGAGCTCCCTCCACTTTATACATAGAGTGGGAGCTCCCTCCACTTTATACATAGAGAGGGAGCTCCCTCCACTTTATACATGGAGAGGGTGCTCCGTCCACTTTATACATAGAGAGGGAGCTCCCTCCACTTTATCGACAGAGATGGAGCTCCATCCACTTTCTACATAGAGAGGGAGCTCTTTCCACTTTATACATAGAGAGGGAGCTCCATCCACTTTATACATAGAGAGGGAGCTCTTTCCACTTTATACATAGAGAGGGAACTCCGTCCACTTTATACTTCGAGAGGGAGCTCCCTCCACTTTATACATAGAGAGGGAGCTCCATCCACTTTATACATTGAGAGGGAGCTCCCTCCACTTTATATATAGAGAGGGAACTCCGTCCACTTTATGCTTCGAGAGGGAGCTCCCTCCACTTTGCACATAGAGAGGGAGCTCCGTCCACTTTATACGAATAGAGGGAGCTCCCTCCACTTTATACGAATCGAGGGAGCTCCCTCCACTGTATACATAGAGAGGGAGCTCCCTCCACTTTATACATAGAGAGGGAGCTCCCTCCACTGGATACATCGAGAGGGAACTCACTCCACTGTATACGTTGAGCGGGAGCTCCCTCCACGATACATGGAGAGGAGCTCCCTCCTCTGGATACATAGAGAGGGAGCTCCCTCCACTTGATACGCAGAGAGGGAGCCGACTCCACTGGAAACGGACAGAGGGTGCTCCCTCCACTTTATACATAGAGAGGTAGCTCTCTCCAATGGAAACGTTCAGAGGGTGCTCACTCCAGTTTATACACAGAGAGGGAGCTCGCTCAACTGTAGAACAACAGAGGGTGGTCACTCCAGTTTATACATAGAGAGGTAGCTCCCTCCTCTTTATACATAGAGAGGGAGCTCCCTCCACTTTATCCATAGAGAGGGAACTCCGACCACTTTATACATAGAGAGGGAACTCACTCCACTGCATACGTGGAGCGGGAGCTCCCTCCACTTGATACATAGAGAGGGAGCTCCCTCCTCTGGATACATAGAGAGGGAGCTCCCTCCTCTGGATACATAGAGAGGGAGCTCCCTCCACTTATTCACAGAGAGGGAGCTCCGTGCACTTTATACATAGAGAGGGAGCTCCCTCCACTTTATACATAGAGAGGGAGCTCCCTCCACTTTCTACATAGAGAGGAAGCTCCCTCCTCTTTATACATAGAGATGGAGCTCCGTCCACTTTATACATAGCGAGGGAGCTCCGTCCACGTAAAACATAGAGATGGAGCTCCCTCCACTTTATACATAGAGAGTGCTTCCTCCAATTTACGTATATGAGGGAGCTCCCTCCACTTTATTCATAGAGATGGAGCTCATTCCACTTTATGCAGAGCGAGGGAGCTCCATCCACTATCTGCGCAGAGGGGTTGCTCCCACTATTTTACGCAGAGAGTGGGAGCTCGCTCCACATGATACATGGAGAGGGTGCTGCCTCCACGTGATACATGGAGAGGGAGTTCCCTCCAATTTATACATAGAGAGGGTGCTCCCTCCACTTGGTACATAGAGAGGGTGCTCCCTCCACTTGATACATGGAGAGGGAGCTTCTTCCACTGTGTACATACAGAGGGAGCTCTCTCCACTTTATGCATCGAGAGGGAGCACCTTCTATTTTAGACAGCTGCCAAGGTGGGTTTTGAACCCCTATCCCCAGCACATAAGGTTTGGCGTCCGGCTTACTTATGCAGTGATATTATCACTATGCGACTGCCTCCCTATTGGATGTGTACAGAGTCTGTCCCTCAATATCACTCACAGTAGTTTCTGGGCTGTAACCCTGAACACGGTCCTGAATCAGATCATCAAAGTTCAAGTTTTAACTGGGAAAAAGAGAGGAACAGAGTAAAACGGCATTGCTTTTGTCCCTGGATTCAGTGTCCACTGCAGACAGATCAGTTACATTTACAATAGAAATGCCAGGAGTGAACAACGTCAATACAATAATATGGAAAATGTAAATGACGCCACTCATAATTGTAGCATCCGTCCAGTATGAGGACAGTTTTCAGGTTTATTCCAAGGGAGGTCTTACACAGAAAATGTCATTGACATTGAAATGGTTGATTTTATCCACCACATTATTTCCATCAGAGTCAAAGCTGCTGATGTAATGTGTTTGTTCAGGTGAGTGTAACTAATAGCAATGATCAGGGGTATAACCGTGTCAGTGGAGACTTATCCCCTGTATAAATCAGGACCCATTGGAATGGATCAGCTCAGAGTGCCTGCTGGAGCTGTGGATTCCAGGCTAACAGAAGTCTCTGCTTCTCACAGGAATAGGATATCCAGTTATGCATCAGATAGAAGGCATTTACTATTCTGTACTTGCAGCAATTGGAGTTCCTGGTAAGCCAGTATCTCAGCTGTTAATGGTGTCAATCGGTGTTCACTGTGCTGCTGTACTCGGTATTATTTCCCTCTCTGTGCGTTACACAGCCACCTGTTCTTTTCCAGCAATTTACTGATGGAATCTCCTCGTTGTCTATTCTTTCATTCTTGCAGGAGTTGTGTCATGTCTTTATTGTATTGGCTTCAGTAACCGTGGCATTGTTACTGGATTATTCTGTGTATTGACTGCATTCACATCAAGTATCTCCGTTAAGATCAATAATCAGATCATCAGGAGCTTTTAACAGTTTGATGATGTGGATCTCACCGGTCCTGGAATATTTTTATGATTTTCTTTATTTTGGTTATTCATAATGAGACATCTCACGGTCTCAGTGTTACAAGGGGACAGAACAATGTCCTCCCTCCCCAATAACATGGCTCAGTTTAACAGTGATTTCAATGTATTTATTGATTATCACTGTCATCAAATATTATTTCACTCTGTGTGTGTCTGACACTGCTTCAGAAGTCTGGCTACTGAACTGAGTTTGCTGCTGACCCTTTTACTTCTCCTTCTCTGCTTCACTGTGGACACTTCACTGTCACTGGACTACATTGTAAAATAGAAAGTATCGATGTGATGTTTTACTGGTTTTCACTCGATCAGTTGGAATCAATAGTCTTTCCATTTATCTGTAGATTATCAGCTGCAGCGCTGATGTTGGTGTTTTATTAATTAAACAATCCCACATTCTAACAGATTACTTTATAATTCCAGGAGAAGGAAATTCAATGATTGTGAGGTTTGTGTCGAAGTAGCTTTCGATCCTGTTTATTCCATGTATTGTAGATGAAGTGAAGAGTGTAGGTGAACAGGTGGAGACTTGAGTGTTCTGTAGATACATTAAATTATTCACAGAGGTTTCACCATTGAACAAACTGACTCTCAGAATAGAATCATTGAACCTGGGGCCGGTGAACAGAACACAGGCACATAATGTTAGGAATAAATCATATGTGAAAAGCAGCATTCAGTAACATTTTACAAGGTGTGAGTATTCCGGAGAGAGAGGGAAGGAGAAAAGGAGCAGGAGAACGAAACCGATGGGAAAAGAAAAGCAGAAGGAAAGAGAAAGAGAAAGAAGCAGCAGTGTAAATAATTCACTATCATAAAGTGCTGGAATGTCCAGAACAATTAGTGAGAGAAACTGTGAGTTGAAATTGTCTGTTGTCAGATTGTGTTCATTTTCCTGTTGGACTTGATCCTCTGTGTTGATTTCTGTCAGGTCCTCATTTTGTTTTGTAGAAAGTTCCTATTCCTTACTTAGTGACTGAATAAACAGAATAGAATCAGTTCATCACTGATGGTAATTCTTTATTTAAATACTACACTTTAAAATCTCTGTGACTGCTGAATTCAATAAAGAGCGAGGCTGATATCAGAAATATATTTACATTTATATTTAATAGCCTGTACAAACTAAATATATTGACTATATTGGATAAACAATGAACTGTTCTCCAACACCAATAACCACAGGGATTATTGTTTGAATGTATTAATTGAGTTGTATTACTGGGATCTATAGATTAGATTTCCTCTAACACTCTGCTGCAGTCTCTCCCTGTGAATCTCAGCCTCTCCTCTCACTGCATTGAATCCTCAGTCTCCTCATCCATTGCTTCAGTTTATCCACTTTCCCAAACCATCTTCTCCAGTCTCCCCTTCTGCTCCAACATGTCCTTTCCCTGGAATATGGAAGTTTGTGGGATGATTTGATGAATGTTTTCAAGATAATAAGGGAAACTGATAGGGTGGACAGAGAGTAACAATTTCCACTGGCTGCGGAGTCAGGAACTTGGGGGCATAGTCGAAAAATCTAAACCTCGTCTAAAAACCTTTCAGGAGTGAAATGAAGAAACACTTCAACACACCAGGTGTGGTATCAGTTTGGAACTCTCTCCCACAAACGGCAATTGATGCTGAGACACTTGTTAGTTTTTAAATCTGAGTTCAATAGATTTTTGTTAACCAAAGGTATTAATGGGCAAAGATAGGTACATGGAGTTAGATCACACATCAGCCATGAGCTCATTGAATGACAGAAGAGGGTTGAGGGGCCAAATGGCCTACTCCTCTTCCTCTGTCCAGTGACAAATATCTTGCTATTATTATCTGTGTCTTGGTCTGTGTCTCTCTCTTTGTCTCTCTTTCTGTCTGTCTGTCTGTCTCTCTCTCTCCTCTCTCAAATATCTGTGGAAATCCACAAACATTAGTCAGCCATTTTCGGCTGGTTCTCGGTGGCCATTTTATCTTACCACAACACTGGGACATTTATTCCAGAGACCGACTCCTCATCAATGTAAGGATCGTGCTCAAATTGTGACAGAGACACACACATGGAGACACTGAGACACACAGTACTAGAAAAGAATTATTCATTCCCTTGTGCCCAATAAAGTGCACTCCACTGTGATTAGGCTGGGTGGCCTGTAATTACTCAGTCTATTACTTTCTGCCTTGTTAATCAACAGGACAGCATACACAGTCCTCCAGTCCTCTGGCAGCATGACTATAACCAGCGAGGATTGGAAAATGATGGTCAGAGCCTCTGCTATTTCCTCCTTTGCACCTGTAAACAGTCTGAGCCTGGTGAATTATCAGCTTTCAAAGATGCTAAACCCGTTAATATTTCCACTCTCACTTTTTATCCCATTCAATATTTCAAACCCCTCCTCATTGACTACAATGTCCGTGTCGTCCCCTCTATTGTGAAGACAGTCGCCTTATATTCATTAAGAACCATTCCCTCATCATCCGCCTCCACGGTTTGGAAAAAGGAGGAGAGATGATATAAAGTCAAGGATAGAAATCTAAAGGAGGTGCAGGAACAGAAACATCTGGGTGGTATTTGTGCACCAATCACTGAAGGTGGCAGGGCAGTTTCAGAAAGTGTTTAAACGGCAGAAGGGGTCCTGAGATTATAAATAGAGACATTGAATACAAAAGTATGGAAAATGTGACCTTTGTAAAACGCTGGTTTGCCTTCAACTGGAGCATTGTCCAATTCTGGACACCGTACTTCAGGAAGAATGTAGGGGCATTAGAGAGGGTGCAGAAAAGATTCACAAGAATGGTTCCAGGGATGAGGGACTTCAGTTACGTGGATAGATTGGAGAAGCTGGGGTTGTTCTCTTTGTCTCTCTCTGTCTCTCGCTCCTGCACTCTCTGATATTAAGAGGGAGACAGAGGGAGAGAGTCTGAGATATGCAGATAGAGAGAGTGCTGTTGAGAGAGACAAGGTTGGAGAGAGAGAGAGATTGTTGAGGTGGATTGAAAGGCAGAATGTAAGATATTTTCATTTAATGTAATCCTTTACTGTTGTGTAAGCAAACAGAGAAAATAGGTATGTCGAGTGAAATATTGGTGGAGTGGGAGAAATGTGGATGAAGTTGGGGCCCAGGCGGCCAGTTTTGATGATCAGGAAGGAAAACGCTCCATTTAAACATCCAGCCAGCTATTCCACCATGGAAGCCATCACACTCACATGATATTGGTGTGGAAATCTTATAATCTATGCCCATGGTTATTGACGCCTTTGTTATGGGAAATGGGTCCTTCCTATCCACTCTATCTAGGCCCGTCATTATTTTATACACCTCAATTAACTCTTCCCTTCAACCTTCTTTGTTCCAAAGAAAACAATTCCAGCCCATCCAATCTTTACTCATAGTTAAATTTCTCCATTCCTGACAAAATCCTCTGTTAATGTCCTCTGTACCCTCTCTAGTGTGATCACATCCTTCCTCAAATGTGTTAACCAGAACTGTACACAGTACTCTAGCTGTGGTCTAACTAGTGTTTTATACAGTTCTGGCATAACCTCCCTGCTCTTATATTCTCTACATCGGCCAATAAAGGAAAGAGTTCCGAAGAAGGGTCACTAACCCAAAACGTTAACTCTGCTTCTCTTTTCGCAGATGCTGCCAGACCTGCTGAGTGGTTCCAGCATTTCTTGCTTTTATTTTAAAGTATTCCATAAGCCTTCTTAACGACCTGTCCTTTTACCCTCAGGAATCAGTGGACAGTCACTCCAAGGCCCCTCTGTTCCCAGACAGAGCGATTGTTCAGTTAGATTGAAAGAGCAAATGTAAAACATAATAATTTGATGTAATCTTTCACTGCAGTATACACAGACATACGAGCGAGAGGCATGGAGTGTGAAACATCGGGGTGGAGGGAAAAAATAGATGGAGATGGTAACAAATTGGAAAGGAGTGATAGGCACAGAGAGTTTTAGTTTTAGTTTTAGAGATACAGCACTGAAACAGGCCCTTCAGCCCACCGAGTCTGTGCCGATCATCAACGAACCATTTTATACTGATCATACACTAATCCCATATTCCTGCCACATCCCCACCTGTCCCTATATTTCCCTGCCACCTACCTATACCATTGGCAATTTATGATGGCCAATTTACCGACCAACCTGCAAGTCTTTTCGCTTGTGGGAGGAAACCGGAGCACCCGGAGAAAACCCACGCAGACAAAGGAAGATCTTCCAAATTCTGCGCAGGCAGTACCCAGAATTGAACCCAGGTCGCTGGAACTGTCAGGCTGCGGTGCTAACCACTGCGAAACTGATCAGCCCTAAAGAGAGAGAGGTAAGCTCTGGTAAACTATCTTGCTGGTAATCTCTCTCCATGTCTATCTCTCGCTTCCCCTCTCTTCGACACTCTGAAACCCTATTTCTTCTCTCTGTTACTCACTTTCCAAATCTATCTCTCTCTTTTCGCTCTCTATCTCCCTCTGCACACTATCTCAATCTCTCCCTCTTGCTCTCAGGATGGGAAGAGGGAGAAAGAGAGGCAGAGAAAGGGTGCCTCAGGCAGTGAGAGATGAGGAGAAAGAGACAGAGGAACAGTGAGTCTGGCATTGGTAGATAGATCTTTACTCTGTATCTAACCCCGTGCGTACCTGCCCTGTGAGTATTCGACAGGGAGATTCTCGGACGGGGGGGGACAGTCTGAAAATCAAACATTAGTCGAAAGCCCTTTCAAAGATGATATTTAGAAACACTTCTACATACAAAGGGTGGTAGAAGTTTGGAACTGTCTTCCACAAATGACCCCTCCCTATCTCTGCAATCTCCTCCAGCTCCGCAATCCGCCAATATCTGTGATCCTCTAATTCTGGCCTCTTGACCATCCTCAATTTGAATTGTTCCAACATTGGAGGCCGTACCTTCAAGCTGCCAAGGCCCTAACTCTGGAATTCCTTTCCTGAACCTCTCCGTCTCACTAATTCTCTTTCCTATTTGAAGACGCTCCCTCAAACCAACCTCTTTGACCAGGTTTTTGTTCGTCTCATCTAATATCTCCTTAAGTGACTCGGTGTCAACTTTTTATTTTCTTTATTTATTTGTTGGATGTGTGTGTTACTGGCCAGGCCAGCATTTATTGACATTCCTAATTGCCCTTGAGAAGGTGGTGTTGAGCCTCCTTCTTGAACCGCTGCAGTCCATGTGGGGTAGGTAAACCCACAGTGCTGTTAGGAAGGGAGTTCCAGGATTTTGACCCAGTAACAGTGAAGGAATGGCGATATAGTTTCAATTTAGGATGGTGCATCACTTTAGTTGTTGTGTGCGGACAGTAGTTTCAGTGCGCAGTCCATTTAAATTTTTAATTATTTATTTTTTTCACGTGGTTAGATGTAAAGTTTCTCCCACAATCTGCCTGCCTCCCTGTATCTCCTCACTCTTTCTGCTCCTCTCCCCCTCCTTCTCTAAATCCATTGCTTTACTCTGTATCTATACTCACACTGTCCCTGACCTGGGAGGTCTCATTCTGCTGCTTCAGCAATGATATATACAGTTCCAGCATAACCTCCCTGCTCTTATATACTTTAACAGCCTTGTTGGGAATGGCACTGCAGTTTGAAAATATGAAACACGGATCCAACATTCACCCCTAAAACACTCACACTAAACTCCAAAAACAGGACTGGGCAGATAAAGCGGATTGTTAATGATTGTTACAACTTGTCTCATCCTCTCTCTGTCTCTCCCTCTCATGTTTGTTTCTTCCCATCTTTCTCTCTCTCTCTCTCTCTCTCTCTCTCTCTCCCTCGCCCTCTCCCTCTTTCTCTGCCTCTTTCCATGACTCGGTCTCAAGCACCATCTCTCTCTCTCCTTGGACAGAAATGTTTTTATCTATTTCTTGGTTAATTTTGAATCTGTCAATCTTGCCCTTGCTGGGAACGTCACTGCAGTTTGAAAATATCCAACACTGTTCAACACTCGCCCCCTTATCTATCACACTAAACCCCCAATACAGGACTGTGCAGATAATGGGGATTGTTACTGAGATTCTGTCAAGGTCCCCTCACACACTGTCTCCCATTTCCCTTGCTTCTAAAATTTGTCAGTGTTTAATAATATTTTTTTCAATAATATTAAATGCTACTTCAGTTTGAAAATATCAATCATTGATCCAACACTTGCCCCAAAACACTCACAATAAAGCCCTGATATGGCCTTTCAAAATTAGTTCTTGTCCACGGCCAGTTTTACTTTTGAATTCTATCTTTTTTCAACATTATCAGATGAATTTTTTTTCCTATAATCTCGCCCTCCCTCTCTCTCTCTGTCTGCCTCTCCCTCTGTCTCTTTTTCTCTCTCTGTTTGTCTCTCTCCCTCTCTGTCTCTCTCTACCTTTCTCTCTCTGCATCTGTCTCTCTCCCTCTGTATCTGTCTCCCTCGCTATCTCCCTGTCTCTCTCCCTCTGCATCTGCCTGCCTCCCTTTCTGTCTGTCTCACTCTGCATTTGCCTGCCTCCCTTTCTGTCTGTCCCCCTCTGTCTCTGTTTCTCCTTTGTTCTCTGTCATTCCAGCTCTGTCTCGCTCTCTTCCTCTGTCTCTGTCCCACTCTGTCTGTGTCTCTCTTCGTCTGTGTCTCACTCCCTCCATCTCTCCGTCCCTCTGTACATGGACAGCAATGCTTTGAGCCATTTGTTTGGTAAATTTTGAATCTTTAACTCTTGCTTTTGTTGGGAATGTCAATGCAGTTTGAAAATATCAAACATGAATCTGACACTCATCCCTAAAACACTCACATTAAACCCCAAATACCGGACAGGGCAGACAATGGGGATTGTTACTGGGGTTCCGTCAAGGTCTCATTTCACTATCTCTTCTGTCTCTCACTGTCTTCCACTTTGTCCCTCTCTCTCCATTTCCCCATTTGTTTCAGTTTCCCTTTCTCCTCTTTCCTTTATCGCCCCCAACTTAATAACAGAGGGAGTGCTCCCTCCACTTTATACATAGAGAGTGTGCTCCCTCCACTTTATACGTAGAAAGGGCGCTCCCTCTGTTTTATATAGCTGCCGTGGTGGGATATGAACCCCTGTCCCCAGGCCATCAGGTTGGGCCTCGGGATTACGTGACCAGTGATATTATCACTACCCTACTGCCTCCCAAATGGATGCGTACAGTGTCTGTCCCGTAATATCAATCACAGTAGTTTCTGGGCTGTAACCCTGAACATGGTCCCAAATCAGAGACTCAAAGTTCACATTTTAACTGGGAAAAGACAGGAACAGAGTGAAACAGGTTTGCTTTTGTCCCTGGATTCAGTGTCCACTGCAGACAGATCAGTTACATTTGCAATAGAAACTCCAGGAGTGAACAAGGTCAATGCAATAATATGGAAAATGTAAATGATGCCACTCATAATTGAAGCATCCATCCAGTATGAGTTCAGATTTCAGGTTTATTCCCGAGAGAGGTCTTACAAAGAAAATGTAATTGATATTGAAATGATTGTGTTTTATCCACCACATTATTTACATCAGAGTCAAAGCTGCTGATGTAATGTGTTTGTACAGGTGAGTGTAATTAATCACAATGATCAGGGGTATAACCGTGTCAGTGGAGACTTATCTCCTGTATAAATCAGGACCCATTGGAATGGATCAGCTCAGAGTGCCTGCTGGAGCTGTGAATTCCCGGCTAATAGAAGTCTCTGCTTCTCACAGAAATGGGATATCCAGTAATGTATCAGATACAAGACATTTACTATCCTGTACTTGCAGCAATTGGAGTTGCTGGTAAGCCAGCATCTCAGCTGTTAATGGTGTAAATCAATGCTAACTGTGTTGCTGTACTCAGTATTACTTCTCACTGTGTGTGTTACACAGCCGCCTGTTATTTTCCAGCAATTTATTGATGGAATCTCCTCACTGTCCACTCCTTCATTCTTGCAGGCATTGTATCATGTCTTTAATGGTATTGGTTTCGGTAGCCGTAGCATTCTTACTGGATTATTCTGTGCAGCAAAGGCTTTTGTATGATATGTTTCAGTTCGGATCAAAAATCGAGCCATCAGGAGATTTTAACAGTTTCATGATGTGGACCAAATCCGTCCTGGAATATTTATCTTAATATTTTTATTTTGGTGATTGATAATGGGACATCTCACGGTCTCAGTGTGACAAGGGGACAGAACAATGTCCTCCTTCCCCAATAACATGGCTCAGTTTAACTGGAATTTCAAAGTGTTTATTGATTATCACAGTTATCATTTATTATTTCACTCTGTGTGTGTCTGACGCTGCTTCAGAGGTCTGGCGACTGAACTGAATTTGCTGCTGACACTTTCACTTCTCCTTCTCTGCTTCACTGCAGACCTTCACTGTCACTGGACTACATTGTAAAATAGAAAGTATTGATTGGATGTTTTACTGGTTTTCAATCTATCAGTTGGAATCAAGAGTCTTTCCATTTATCTGTAGATTTTCAGCTGCAGCGCTGATGTTGGTGTTTTATTAATTAAACAATCCCACATTCAAACAGATTACTTTATAATTCCAGGAGAAGGAATTTCAATGATTGTGAGGTTTGTCTGGAGGTAGCTTTCGATCCTGTTTATTCCATGTATTGTAGATGAAGTGAAGAGTGTAGGTGAACAGTTGGAGACTTGAGTGCTCTGCAGACGCATTAAATTATTCACAGAGGTTTCACCATTGAACAAACTGACTGAGAATAGAATCATTGAACCTGGGGCTGGTGAACAGAACACAGACGCAGAATGTTAGGAATAAATCACAAGTGAAAAGTAGCATTAAGTAACAATTTACAGTGTGTGAGTACTCCAGAGAGATAGGGAAGGAAAGAAGGAGCAGGGAGAACGAAACAGAGGGAAGGAAATAAGCAGAAGTAAAAAGAAAGGGAAAGAAGCAGCAGTGTAAATAATTCACTATCATAAAGTGCTGGAATGTCCAGAACAATTAGTGAGAGAAACTATGAGTTAAAGTTGTCTGTTGTCAGATTGTGTTCATTTTCCTGTTGGACTTGATCCTCTGTGTTGATTTCTGTCAGGTCCTCATTTTGTTTTGTAGAAAGTTCCTCTTCCTTACTTAGTGACTGAATAAATAGAATATAATCAGTTCATCACTGATGGTAATTCATTATTTAAATCCTGCACTTTAAAATCTCTGTGACTGCTGAATTCAATAAAGAGCGAGGCTGATATCAGAAATATATTTACATTTATATTTAATAGCCTGTACAAACTAAATATATTGACTATATTGTATAAACAATGAACGGCTCTCCAACACCAATAACCACAGGGATTATTGTTTGAATGTATGAATTGAGTTGTATTACTGGGATCTATAGATTAGATTTCCTCTAAGACTCTGCTGCAGTCTCTCCCTGTGAATCTCAGCCTCTCCTCTCACTGTATTGAATCCTCAGTCTCCTCATCCATTGCTGCAGTTTATCCACTTTCCCAAACCATCTGCTCCAGTCTCCCCTCCTGCTCCAACATGACATTTCCCTGGAATTTAGAAGGTTATGGGGTGATTTGATGAATGTTTTCAAGGTGATAAGGGAAACTGAATGGGTGGACAGAGAGCAACAATTCCCACTGGCTGCGGAGTCAGGAACTTGGAGGCATAGCCTAAAAATCTAAACGCAGTCTAAAAACCTTTAGGGGGTGAAATGAAGAAGCACTTCAAAACACCAGGTGTGGTATCAGTTTGGAACTCTCTTCCACAAACAGCAATTGATGCTGAGACACTTGTTAGTTTTTAAATCTGTGTTTGATCGATTTTTGTCAACCAAAGGTATTAAGGGGCAAAGATAGGTACATGGAGTTAGATCACACATCAGCCATGAGCTCATTGAATGACAGAAGAGGGTTGAGGGGCCAAATGGCCTCCTCCTCTTCCTCTGTCCAATGACAAATACATTGCTATCACTCTCTGTGTCTTGGTCTCTGTCTCTCTCTTTCTCTCTCTTTCTGTCTGTCTGTCTGTCTCTCTCTCTCCTCTCTCAAATATCTGTGGAAATCCACAAACATTAATCAGCAATTTTAGGCTGGTTCTCAGTGGCCATTTTATGTTACCACAACACTGGGACATTTATTCCAGAGACGGACTCCTCACCAATGTAACGGCAGTGCTCAAATTGTGACAGAGACACAGACATGGAGACACTGAGACACACAGTACCAGAAAGGAATTAATCATTCCCTTGTGCCCAATAAATTGCCCTCCACTGTAATTCGGCTGTGTGGCCTGTAATTACTCAGTCTATTACTTTCTCCCTTGTTAATTAATAGTACAACATACGCAGTCCTCTGGCAGCACGACGAAAACCAGAGACGATTGGAAATTGATGGTCAGAGCCACTGATATTTCCTCCCTTGCGCCTCTTAACAGCCTGAGCCTGGTGAATTATCAGCTTTCAAAGATGCTAAACCCCTTAATATTTCCTCTCTCACTGTTTATCCCATTCAATATTTCAAACCCCTCCGCATTGACTACAATGTCTGTTGCGTCCCCTCTTTTGTGAAGACAGTCGGTATGTATTCATTAAGAACCATGCCCGCATCTTCCGCCTCCACGTTGAGGAAGAAGGATGAGAGACGATATAAAGTAAAGGATAGAAATCAAACGGAGGTGCAGGAAGAGACACATCTGGGGGGTATTGGCGCACCAATCACTGAAGGTGGCAGGGCAGGTTCAGAAAGTGGTTAAACGGCAGAAGGGGTCCTGAGATTATAAATAGAGACATTGAATACAAAAGCAAGGAAAATATGACCTTTGTAAAACGCTGGTTTGCCTTCAACTGGAACATTGTCCAATTCTGGACACTGTACTTTAGGGGCATTAGAGAGGGTGCAGAAAAGATTCATAAGAATGGTTCCAGGGTTGAGGGACTTCAGTTACGTGGATAGATTGGAGAAGCTGGGGTTGTTCTCTCTCTCTCTCTCTGTCTTCATCTCTCTGTCTCTCCCTCCTGCTATCTCTGACACTAAGAGGGAGACAGAGGGAGAGAGGTTTAGATATGCAGATAGAGAGAGTGCTGTTGAGAGGGACAAGGTTGGAGAGAGACAGATTGTTGGGGTGGATTGAAAGGGAGAATGTAAGTTATATTCATTTGATGTAATCCTTGACTGTTGTGTACGCAAACAGAGAAAGATAGGTATGCAGAGTGAAATATTGGGAGAAATGTGGATGAAGCTGGGGCCCAGGCGGCCACTTTTGATGATCAGGAAGGAAAACGCTCCATCGGAAACATCCAGCCTGGTATTCCACCATGGAAGCCATCACACCCACATGATATTGGTGTGGAAATCTTGTAATCTATGCCCATGGTGATTGCCCCCTCTGTTAAGGGAAATGGCTCCTTCCTATCCACTCTATCTCGGCCCATCATCATTTTATACACCTCAATTAAATCTTCCCTTCAACCTTCTATGTTCCAAAGAAAACAATTCCAGCCTATGTAATCTCTACTCATAGTTAAAATTCTCAATTCCTGACAACATCCTCTGCAAATCTCCTCTGTACCCTCTCTGGTGTGATCATATCCTTCCTGTAATGTGGTCACCAGAACTGTACACAGTACTCTAGCTGTGGTCTAACTAGTGTTTTATACAGTTCTCGCATAACCTCCCTGCTCTTATATTCTCTACGTCGGCCAATAAAGAAAAGTATTCCGTAAGCCTTCTTAACCACCTTATCCACCTGTCCTGTTACCCTCAGGAATCAGTGGACATTCACTCCATGTTCACAGTCTGAGAGATTGTTCAGTTAGATTGAAAGGACAAGTGTAAAACATAATAATTTGATGTAATCCTTCACTGAAGTATACGCAGACATACGAGCGAGAGGCATGGAGTGTGAAACATCGGGTTGGAAGGAGAAAACTAGTTGGAGATGGTAACAAATTGGAAAGGAGTGATCGGGACTGAGAGAGAGGTAATCTCTCTTGCTGGTAATCTCTCTCCATCTCTATCTCTCTCTTCCCCTCTCTTCTGCTCTCTGAAACACTATTACTTCTCTCTGTTACTCACTTTCCAAGTCTATCTCTCTACTTTTCTCCCTCGATCTCTATCTCCCTCTGCACACTATCTCAATGTCTCCCTCTTGCTCTCAGGATGAGAAGAGGGAGAAAGAGAGGCAGAGAAAGGGTGTTGCAGGCAGTGAGAGATGAGGAGAAAGAGACAGAGGAACAGTGAGTCTGGCATTGGTAGATGGATCTTTACTCTGTGTCTAACCCCGTGTGGAACTGCCCTGTGAGTATTCAATGGTAACAGTCTCGGACGGGGAGGAATGTCTAAAAATCAAAAATTGGTCGAAAGCCCTTTCAAAGATGAAATTTGAAAACACTTCTACATACAAAGGGTGGTAGAAGTTTGGAACTGTCTTCCACAAATGACCCCTCCCTATCTCTGCAATCACCTCCAGCTCCACAATCCACCAATATCTGTGATCCTCTAATTCTGACCTCTTGAGCCTCCCCAGTTTTAATGGTCCCACCATTGGTGGCCGTGCCTTCAAGCTGCCAGGACCCTAACTCTGGAATTCCTTTCCTAAACCTCTCCGTCTCACTAACTCTCTTTCCTCTTTGAAGACGCTCCCTCAAACCAACCACTTTGACCAAGTTTATGTTCGTCTAGTGTAATATCTCCTTAAGTGACTCGATGACAACTTTTTATTTGCCTTATTTATTTTTTGGATGTGTGCGTTCCTGGCCAGGCCAGCATTTATTACCCATTCCTAATTGCCCTTGAGAAGGTGGTTTTGAGCTTCCTTCTTGAACCACTGCAGTCCATGTGGGGTAGGTACACCCACAGTGCTGTTCGGAAGGGAGTTCCAGGATTTTGACCCAGGAACAGTGAAGGAATGGCGATATAGTTTCAAGTTAGGATGGTGTGTGACTTTAGTTGTTGTTGTGCGGACCGTATTTTCAGTGCGCAGTCCATTTATATTTTTAATTATTTATTTTTTCATGTGGTTAGATGTAAAGTTTCTCCAACAATCTGACTGCCTCCCCGTATCTCCTCACTCTTTCTGCCCATCTCTCCCTCCTTCTCTAAATCCACTGCTTTACTCTGAATCTAAACTCACACTGTACCTGTCCTGGGAGGTCCCATTCTGGTGCTTAAGCAATGAGTTATACTGTTCCAGCATAACCTCCCTGCTCTTATATACTTTAACAGCCTTGTTGGGAATGTCACTGCAGTTTGAAAATATGAAACACGGATCCAGCATTCACCCCAAAAACACTCACACTAACCTCCAAAAACAGGACTGGGCAGAAAATGAGGATTGTTAATGATTGTTACAACTTGTCTCATCCTCTCTCTGTCTCTCCCTCTCATGTCTGTTTCTTCCCATCTTTCTCTCTCTTTCTCTCTCTCTCTCTCTCCCTCACCCTCTCCCTCTTTCTCTACTTCTTTCCATGATTGTCTCTAACACCATCGCTCTCTCCTTGGACAGAAATGTTTTTATCCATTTCTTGCTTAATTTTGAATCTTTAAATCTTGCTCTAGCCGGGAACGTCACTGCAGTTTGAAAATATCAAACACTGTTCAACACTCACCCCCTAAACTATCACACTCAACCCCCAATACAGGACTATGCAGATAATGGCGATTGTTACTGGGGTTCCATTGAGGCCTCATTTCGCTTTCTCTTCTGTCTCTCACTGTCTTCCACTATGTCCCTATCTCTCCATTTCCCCATTTGGTTTCGTTTCCCTCTCTCCTCTTTCCTTCATCGCCCCCAACTTTATAAATAAAGAGGGTGCTCCCTCCACTTTATACATCGAGAGGGAGCTCTCTCGACTCTATACATCGGGAGGGAGCTCCCTCCACTTTATACATAGAGAGGGCCCTCCCTCCACTTTAGACATAGAGAGGGCCCTCCCTCCACTTTATACATAGAGAGGGAGCTCCCTCCACTTTATACATAGAGAGGGCGCTCCCTCCACTTTATACAGAGAGAGGGCGCTCTCTCCACTTTATACATAGAGAGGGAGCTCCCTCCACTTTACAAATAGAGAGGGAGCTCCCTCCACTTTATACATAGAGAGGGCACTCCCTCTACTTTGTACATAGAGAGGGAGCTCCCTCCACTTTATACATAGAGAGGGCACTCCCTCCACTTTATACATAGAGAGGGCACCCCCTCCACTTTATACAGAGAGAGGGAACTCCCTCTACTTTATACACAGAAAGGGAGCTCCCTCTGTTTTATCTATCTGACGTGGTGGGATATGAACCCCTGTCCCCAGGCCATCAGGTTGGGCCTCTGGATTCCGTGACCAGTGATATTATCACTACCCAACTGCCTACCAAATGGATGCGTACAATGTCTGTCCCGTAATATCACTCACAGTGGTTTCTGGACTGTAACCCTGAACATGGTCCCGAATCAGAGACGCAAAGTTCACATTTTAACTGGGAAAAGGCAGGAACAGAGTGAAACGGGATTGCTTTTGTCCCTCGATTCAGTGTCCACTGCAGACAGATCAGTTACATTTCCAACAGAAATGCCAGGAGTGAACAAGGTCAATGCAATAATATGGAAAATGTAAATGATGCCTCTAATAATTGTAGCATCCGTCCAGTATGAGTACAGATTTCAGATTTATTCCAGAGAGAGGTCTTACTCAGAAAATGTCATTGATATTGAAATGATTGTGTTTTATCCACCACATTATTTACATCAGCGTCAAAGCTGCTGATGTAATGTGTTTGTTCAGGTGAGTGTAACTCATAGCAATGATCAGGGGTTTAACCATGTCAGTGGAGACATATCCCCTGTATAAATCAGGACCCATTGGAATGGATCAGCTCAGAGTGCCTGCTGGAGCTCTGGATTCCAGGCTAATAGAAGTCTCTGCTTCTCACAGAAATGGGATATCCAGTATTCGTTCAGTTCATATTCATTTATTATCCTGTACTTGCAGCAATTGGAGTAGCTGGTAAGCAGTATCTCAGCTGTTAATGGTGTAAATCGATGTTAACTGTGCTGCTGTACTCGGTATTATTTCCCTCTGTGTGTGTTACACAGCCGCCTGTTCTTTTCCAGCAATTTACTGATTGAATCTCCTCATTGTCTCCTGTTTCATTCTTGTAGGAATAGTATTATGTATTTAATGGTATTGTTTTAAGTAACTGTGGCATTATTACTGGATTATTCTGTGTATTGAATGTATTTGAATGAGATGTTTCAGTGAGGATCAATAATCAGACCATTAGGAGTTTTTAACATTTTGATGATGTGGATCTCACCGGTCCTGGAATATTTTTATGATTTTTTTCAGTGATTGATAATGAGACATCTCACAATCTCAGTGTTCCAAGGGGACAGAACAATGTCCTCCCTCCCCAATAACATGGCTCAGTTTAACTGGGATTTCAATGTGTTTATTGATTATCACTGTTATCAAATAATATTTAATTCTGTGTGTGTCTGACGCTGCTTCAGAAGTCTGGCTACTGAACTGAGTTTGCTGCTGACACTTTCACTTCTCCTTCTCTGCTTCACTGTGGACCTTCACTGTCACTGGACTGCATTGTAAAATAGAAAGTATTGATGTGATGTTTTATTGGTTTTCACTCTATAGGTTGGAATCAAGAGTCTTTCCATTTATCTGTAGATTATCAGCTGCAGTGCTGATGTTGGTGCTTTATTAATGAAACAATCCCACATTCTAACAGATTACTTTATAATTCCAGCAGAAGGAAGTTCAATGATTGTGAGGTTTGTCTGGAAGTAGCTTTCGATCCTGTTTATTCCATGCATTGTAGATGAAGTGAAGAGTGTAGGTGAACAGGTGGAGACTTGAGTGTTCTGTAGATACAGTAAATTATTCACAGAGGTTTCACCATTGAACAAACTGACTCTGAGAACAGAATCATTGAACTTGGGGCTGGTGAACAGAACACAGGCGCAGAATGTTAGGAATAAATCATATGCGAAAAGTAACATTTGGTAAAAGTTATCATCGTGTGAGTGGTCCAGGGACATAGCAAAGAAGAAAAGGAACAGAGAGAACAAACCCGAGCGAAAGAGAGAAGCAGAAGTAAAGAGAAAGAGAAAAAAGCAGCAGTGTAAATAATTCACTATCATAAAGCGCTGGAATGTCCAGAACAATTAGTGAGAGAAACTGTGAGGTGAAGTTGTCTGTTGTCAGATTGTGTTCATTTTCCTGTTGGACTTGATCCTCTGTGTTGATTTCTGTCAGGTCCTCATTTTGTTTTGTAGAAAGTTCCTATTCCTTACTTAGTGACTGAATAAATAGAATAGAATCAGTTCATCACTGTTGGGAATTCATTATTTAAATACTACACTTTAAAATCTCTGTTTCCTCTGAATTCAATAAAGAGCGAGGCTGATATCAGAATTATATTTACATTTATATTTAATAGCCTGTACAAACTAAATATATTGACTATATTGTAGAAACAATGAACTGTTCTCCAACACCAATAACCACAGGAATTATTGTTTGAATGTATTAATTGAGCTGTATGACTGGGATCTATGGATTAGATTTCCTCTAACACTCTGCTGCAGTCTCTCCCTGTGAATCTCAGCCTCTCCTCTCACTATATTGAATCCTCAGTCCCCTCATCCATTGCTTCTGTTTATCCACTTTCCCAAACCATCTGCTCCAGTCTCCCCTCCTGCTCCAACATGTCCTTTCCCTGGAATTTACAAGGTTATGGGGTGATTTGATGAAAGTATTCAAGATAATAAGGGAAACTAAACAGGTGGACAGAGAGTAACAGTTCCCACTGGCTGCGGAGTCAGGAACTTGGAGGCATAGTCTAAAAATCTAAACGCAGTCTAAAAACCTTTCAGGGGTGAAATGAAGAAATACATCAACACACCAGGTGTAGTATCAGTTTGGAACTCTCTTCCACAAACGGCAATTGATGCTGAGACACTTGTTCGATTTTCAATCAGAGATTGATAGATTTTTGTTAACCAAAGGTATTAAGGGGCAAAGATAGGTACATGGAGTTAGATCACACATCAGCCATGAGCTCATTGAATGACAGAAGAGGGTTGAGGGGCCAAATGGCCTCCTCCTCTTCTTCTGTCCAATGACAAATATCTTGCTATCACTCTCTGTGTCTTGGCCTGTGTCTCTCTCTTTGTCTCTCTTTCTGTCTGTCTGTCTGTCTCTCTCTCATCGCTCAAACATCAGTGGAAATCCAGAAACATTAGTCAGCCATTTTAGGCTGGTTCTCGGTGGCCATTTTATGTTCCCACAACACTGGGACATTTATTCCAGAGACTGACTCCTCACCCATGTGAGGGTAGTGCTCAAATTGTGACAGAGCCACAGACATGGAGACACTGAGACACTCAGTACTAGAAAGGAATTAATCATTCCCTTGTGCCCAATAATTCTCCCTCCACTGTGATTCGGCTGGGTGGCCTGTAATTACTCAGTCTATTACTTTCACCCTTGTTAATCAACAGTACAACATGTGTAGTCCTCCAGTCCTCTGGCAGCACGACTATAAACAGAGAGGATTGCAAAATGACGGTCAGAGCCTCCGCTATTTCCACCCTTGCACCTCTAAACAGTCTGAGCCTGGTGAATTTTCAGCTTTCAAAGATGCTGAACCCCTTAATATTTCCTCTCTCACTGTTTACCCCGTTCAATATTTCAAACCCCTCCTCATTGACTACAATGTCTGTGTCGTCCCCTCTTTTTTGAAGGCAGTCGCTATGTATTCATTAAGAACCATGCCCGCATCTTCCGCCTCTACGGTTAGGAAGAAGGAGGAGAGACGATATAAAGTACAGGATAGAATTCTAAAGGAGGTGCAGGAACAGACACATCTGGAGATTATTTTTGCACCAATCACTGAAGGTGGCAGGGCAGGTTCAGAAAGTGGTTAAATGGCAAAAGGGATCGTGAGATTATAAACAGACACATTGAATACAAAAGCAAGAAAATATGACCTTTGTAAAACGCTGTTTGCCTTCAACTGGAGCATTGTCCAATTCTGGACACCGTACTTTAGCAAGAATGTGGCGGCATTCGAGAGGGTGCAGAAAAGATTCACAAGAATGGTTCCAGGGATGAAGGACTTCAGTTACGTGGATAGATTGGAGAAGGTGGGATTGTTCTCTGTGTCTCTCTCTGTCTTCCTCTCTCTATCTCTCCCTCCTGCTATTTCTGAAACTATGAGGGAGACAGAGGGAGAGAGGCTTTGATATGCAGATATAGAGAGTGCTATTGAGAGGGACAAGGTTGGAGACAGAGAGATTGTTGGGGTGGATTGAAAGGCAGAATATAAGATATATTGATTTGATGTAATCCTTTATTGCTGTGTATGCAAACAGAGAAGGATAGGTATGTCGAGTGAAATATTGGTCGAGTGGGAGAAATGTGGATGACGTTCGGGCCCAGGCGGCCAGTTTTGATGATCAGGAACGAAAACGCTCCATTGTAAACATCCAGCAAGTTATTCCACCATGGAAGCCATCACACCCTCATGATATTGGTGTGGAAATCTTGTAATCTATGCCCATGGTTATTGACCCCTCTGTTAAGGGAAATGGTCCTTCCTATCCACTCGATCTCGGCCCGTCATTATTTTATACACCTCACTTAAATCTTACCTTCAACCTTCTCTGTTCCAAAGAAAACAATTCCAGCCTATCCAATCTTTGCTCATAGTTAAAATTCTCCATTCCTGACAACATCCTCTGTAAATCCCCTCTGCACCCTCTCTGGTATGATCACATCCTTCCTGTAATGTGGTGACCAGAACTGTGCACAGTACTCTAGCTGTGGTCTAACTAGTGTTTTATACAGTTCTAGCATAACCTCCCTGCTCTTATATTCTCTACATCGGCCAATAAAGGAAAGTATTCCGTTAGCCTTCTTAACCACCTTATCCACCTATCCTGTTACCCTCAGCAATCAGTGGACGTTCACTCCAAGACCCCTCTGTTCACAGTCTGAGAGATTGTTCAGTTAGATTGAAAGAGCAAATGTAAACCATAATAATTTGATGTAACCCTTCACTGCAGTATACGCAGACATACGAGCGAGATGCATGGTTTTTGAAACATCGGGGGAGAGGGAGAAAAATAGATGGAGATGGTAACAAATTGGAAAGGAGTGATAGGGACTGAGAGAGAGGTAATCTCTGGTAAACTCTCTTGCAGGTAATCTCTCTCCATCTCTATCTCTCTCTTCCCCTCTCTTCTCCTCTCTGAAACCCTATTTCTTCTCTTTGTACTCACTTTCCAATTCTATCTCTCAACTATTCTCCCTCTATCTCTGTCTCCGTCTGTACACTATCTCAATCTCTCACTCTTGCTTTCAGGATGGGAAGAGGGAGAAAGAGAGGCAGAGAAAGGGTGTTGCAGGCAATGAGAGATGAGGAGAAAGAGACAGAGGAACAGCGAGTCTGGCATTGGTAGATAGATCTTTACTCTGTATCTAACCCCGTGCGTACCTGCCCTGTGAGTATTCGATGGGGACAGTCTCGGACGGGGGGACTGTCTAAAAATCAAAAATTAGTCGAAAGCCCTTTCAAAGATGAAATTCAGAAACACTTCTACATCCAAAGGGTGTTAGAAGTTTGGAACTGTCTGCCACAAATGACCCCTCCCTATCTCTGCAATCTCCTCCAGCTCCACAATCCACCAATATCTGCGATCCTCTAATTCTGGCCTCTTGGGCCTCCCCAATTTGAATGGTCCCACCATTGGTGTCTGTGCCTTCAAGCTGCCAGGACCCTAACTCTGGAATTCCTTTCCTAAACCTCTCCGTCTCACTAACTCTCTTTCCTCTTTGAAGACCCTCCCTCAGACCAACCTCTTTGACCAGGTTTTTGTTCGTCTAGTGTAATATCTCCTTAAGTGACTCGATGTCAACTTTTTATTTGCCTCATTTATTTGTTGGATGTGTGCGTTACTGGCCAGGCCGGCATTTATTGCCCATTCCTAATTGCCCTTGAGAAGGTGGTATTGAGCCTCGTTATTGAACCGCTGCAGTCCATGTGGGGGAGGTATCCCAACAGTGCTGTTAGGAAGGGAGTTCCAGGATTTTGACCCAGTAACAGTGAAGGAATGGCGATATAGTTTCAAGTTAGGATGGTGTGTGACTTTAGTTGTTGTGTGCGGACAGTGTTTTCAGTGCGCAGTCCATTCATATTTTCAATTATTTATTTTTTCATGTGGTTAGATGTAAAGTTTCTACTACAATCTGCCTGCCTCCCCGTATCTCCTCACTCTTTCTGCACGTCTCTCCCTCCTTCTCTAAATCCACTGCTTTACTCTGTATCTAACCTCACACTGTACCTGCCCTGGGAGGTCTCATTATGGTACCTAAGCAATGAGTTATACACTTCAAGCATATCCTCCACTCTCTTATATACTTTAACAGCCTTGTTGGGAATGTCACTGCAGTTTGAAAATATGAAACACTGATCCAACATTCACTCCTAAAACACTCACACTAACCTCCAAAAACAGGACTGGGCAGATAATGAGTATTGTTAATGATTGTTACAACTTGTCTCATCCTCTCTATTTGTCTCTCCCTCTCATGTTTGTTTCTTCCCATCTTTCTCTCTCTCTCTCTCTCTCTCCCCCTCACCCTCTCCCTCCTTCTCTTCCTCTTTCCATGACTCTGTCTCAAACACCATCTCTCTCTCCTTGGACAGAAATGTTTTTATCCATATCTTGGTTAATTTTGAACCTGTAAATCTTGCCCTTGCTGGGAACGTCACTGCAGTTTCAAAATATCAAACACAGTTCAACACTCGCCCCCTAAACTCTCACACTAAACCCCCAATACAGGACTGTGCAGATAATGGGGATTGTTACTGAGGTTCAGTCAAAGTCCCCTCACACACTGTATCCCATTTCCCCTGCTTCTAAAGTTTGTCAGTGTTTAATAATATTTTTTGGAATTATTTTATATGTCACTTCAGTTTGAAAATATCAATCGAAGATCTAACAATTGCCCCCAAAACACTCACACTAAACCCCTGATCTTTCCTTTCAAAATTAGTCCTTTCACACGGCCAGTTTTACTTTTTAATTCTATCTTTTTTCAACATTATTAGATGGAAAGCATTTCCTGTAATCTTGCTCTCCCTCTCTCTCTCTCTGACTCTCTCCCTCTGTCTCTGTTTCTCCCTCTGTTTGCCTCTCTCCCTCTCTCTCTCTCTGTCCCTTTCTCCCTCTGCATCTGTCTCTCTCCTTCTGCATCTGCCTGCCTCTCTTTCTGTCTCTCTCATTCTGCATTTGCCTGCCTCCCTTTCTGTCTCTCTCCCTCTGTCTCTGTTTCTCCTTTTTTCTCTATCATTCTAGCTCTGTCTCTCTATCTCTCCCTCTGTCTCTGTCCCAATCTGTCTGTGTCTCTCTCCATCTGTGCCTCACTCCCTCCATCTCTCCGTCCCTCTGTACATGGACAGCAATGCTTTGAGCCATTTGTTTGGTTAATTTTGAATCTTTAACTCTTGCTTTTGTTGGGAATGGCAATGTAGGTTGAAAATATCAAACACTCATCTAACACTCATCCCTAAAACCCTCACATTTAACGCCAAATACCGAACTGGGCAGACAAAGGGGATTGTTACTGGGGTTCCGTCAAGGTCTCATTTCGCTTTCTCTTCTGTCTCTCACTGTCTTCCACTTTGTCCCTCTCTCTCCATTTCCCCATTTTTCCGTTTCGCTCTCTCCTCTTTCCTTCATCGCCCCCAACTTTTTAAATAGAGATGGTGCTCCTTCCACTTTATACATAGAGAGGGTGCTCCGTCCACTTTATACATAGAGAGGGAGCTCCCTCCACTTTATACATAGAGAGGGAGTTCCCTCCACTTTATACATGGAGGAGGAGCTCCCTCTACTTTATACATAGAAAGTGAGCTCCTTCTGTTTTATATAGCTGCCGTGGTGGGATTTGAACCCCTGTCCCCAGGCCATCAGGTTGGGCCTCTGGATTACATGACCAGTGATATTATCACAACCCAACTGCCTCCTAAATGGATGCGTACAGTGTCTGTCCCATAATATCACTCACAGTAGTTTCTGGGCTGTAACCCTGAACATGGTCCAGAATCAGAGACTCAAAGATCGCATTTTAACTGGGAAAAGGCAGGAACAGAGTGAAACGGGATTGCTTTTGTCCCTGGATTCAGTGTCCACTGCAGACAGATCAGTTACATTTCCAATAGAAATGCCAGCAGTGAACAAGGTCAATGCAATAATATGGAAAATGTAAATGATGCCTCTCATAATTGCCATCCATCCAGTATGAATACAGATTTCAGGTTTATTCCCGAGAGAGGTCTTACTCAGAAAATGTCATTGACGTTGAAATGATTGTGTTTTATCCACCACATTATTTACATCAGAGTCAAAGCTGCTGATGTAATGTGTTTGTTCAGGTGAGTGTAACTAATAGCAATGATCAGGGGTATAACCGTGTCAGTGGAGATTTATCCCCTGTATAATTCAGGACCCATTGGAATGCATCAGCTCAGAGTGCCTGGTGGAGCTGTGCATTCCAGGCTCACAGAAGACTCTGCTTCTCACAGGAATAGGATATCCAGTAATGCATCAGATGGCAAGGATTTACTGTCCGGTACTTGCAGCAATTGGAGTTGCTGGGATGCAGTATCTCAGCTGTTAATGGTGTAAATCAATGTTAACTGTGTTGCTGTACTCGGTATTACTTCTCACTGTGATGTGTTACACAGCCGCCTGTTATTTTCCAGCAATATATTGATGCAATCTCCTCATTGTCTACTGTTTCATTCTTGCAGGCATTGTATCATGTCTTTAATGGTATTGGTTTCTGTAGCCGTAGCATTCTTACTGGATTATTCTGTGCAGCAAAGGCTTTTGTATGATATGTTAGAGTTCGGATCAAAGATCGAACCATCAGGAGATTTTAACAATTTCATGATGTGGACCAAATCCGTCCTGGAATATTTATATAAATATTTTTATTTTGGTGATTGATAATGGGAGATCTCACAGTCTCAGTGTTACAAGGGGACAGAACAATGTCCTCCCTCCCCAATAACAAGACTCAGTTTAACTGGGATTTCAATGTGTTTATTGATTATCACTGTTATCAAATATTATTTCATTCTGTGTGTGTCTGATGCTGCTTCAGAAGTCTGGCTACTGAACTGAGTTTGCTGCTGACCCTTTTACTTCTCCTTCTCTGCTTCACTGTGGACCTTCACTGTCACTGGGCTACATTGTAAAATAGAAAGTATTGATGTGATGTTTTACTGGTTTTCACTGTATCAGTTGGAATCAAGAGTCTTTCCATTTATCTGTAGATTTTCAGCTGCAGCGCTGATGTTGGTGTTTTATTAATTAAACAATCCCACATTCTAACAGATTACTTTCTAATTCCAGGAGAAGGAATTTCAATGATTGTGAGGTTTGTCTGGAAGTAGCTTTCGATCTTGTTTATTCCATGTTTTGTAGATGAAGTGAAGAGTGTAGGTGAACAGTTGGAGACTTGAGTGTTCTGTAGATACATTAAATTATTCACAGAGGTTTCACCATTGAACAAACTGACTATGAGAACAGAATCATTGAACCTGGGGCTGGTGAACAGAACACAGACGCAGAATGTTAGGAATAAATCATATGTGAAAAGCAGCATTAAGTAAAAATTTACAGGGTATGAGTACTCCAGAGGGATAGGGAAGGAGGAAAGGAGCATGGAGAACGAAACCGATGGGAAAAGAAAAGCAAAAGTAAAGAGAAAGAGAAAGAAGCAGCAGTGTAAATAATTCACTATCATAAAGTGCTGGAATGTCCAGAACAATTAGTGAGAGAAACTGTGAGTTGAAGTTGTCTGTTGTCAGATTGTGTTCATTTTCCTGTAGGACTTGATCCTCTGTGTTGATTTCTGTCAGGTCCTCATTTTGTTTTGCAGAAAGTTCCTATTCCTTACTTAGTGACTGAATAAACAGAATAGAATCAGTTCATCACTGATGGTAATTCATTATTTAAATACTGCACTTTAAAATCACTGTGACTGCTGAATTCAATAAAGAGCGAGGCTGATATCAGAAATATATTTAAATTTATATTTAATAGCCTGTACAAACTAAATATATTGACTAAATTGTAGAAACAATGAACTGTTCTCCATCACCAATAACCACAGGGATTATTGTTTGAATGTATGAATTGAGTTGTATTACTGGGATCTATGGATTAGATTTCCTCTAACACTCTGCAGCAGTCTCTCCCTGTGAATCTCAGCCTCTCCTCTCACTGTATTGAATCCTCAGTCTCCTCATCCATTGCTTAAGTTTATCCGCTTTCCCAAACCATCTGATCCAGTCTCCCCTCCTACTCCAACATGTCCTTTTCCTTCTCTCCCTCCCATTCTCACTCACTGGCTCCACCTCCATGTCCTTTGTCCAACCTGATAGGAATACAGTAACATGGGAGCTGGAGGTGGCCATTCAGCCCTTAGAGCCTGCTCTGCCATTCTTGATCTTTGCTGATGCTCTAACACAGTGCTGCAGTTTTCCCATTTGATGCCAGTCTATGTCTTTTCCCTGAACCCAGAGCAACAAACCAGCTACACATCCCGCTCTCCCCAAACCTTCCCAACCAACAGTCTGGAGACACATTCCCAATTAACCCATTGGATTCCATCTCTGTAAAACCCCTTCTCATTTCCCCACTGACACTGCATCCTCACTCAGTACTTCCAGTAGATCCGGTGCTGACTTTATTCACTTTCTGCATCAATTTCCCAATTCATTATTAATAACTGTGTTTACAAACATTTCACTGTGACAAAGCACTGCCCGGGTCAATGAATCAGTTTTCACTGCTCGATGCAGCAACAAAGCTGGAAATCTCAGCCCAGATCCTGTCAAACTGCTGCTTTGTCTCCAGGTCTGATCAGTAATTTCTCTGCTTCCTTTTCTCTCTCTCTTCCAGTTAACTTGGTGGCGATTGTGATCCTGTCCCGAGGAAAGTGCGGTCTCTCCAAATGTATCAGTGTCTACCTGGTGGGAATGGCAGTGTCTGATCTCCTGGTCGTTATCACTGATCCCATATTGTACCGGATTGTTGGAAATTATTTCCCATATGCATTCCTGTTCATTACTCCTGTGTGTTCTCTCATTAACGTTCTGCTTTCTGCATCCACAGTTGTTTCTGTCTGGCTCAGAGTCACTTTCACCTTTGATCGATTTGTGGCCATTTGTTGTGAGAAGCTGAAAACAAAATATTGCAGCGAGAAAAGGGCGGCTGTGGTTGTGGGAACAGTGAGTGTGCTGTGCTGTTTAGAGTCTCTCCCCTGGTACTTTACACAGGAACAAGATTACATTATTGATAATGTTCCCATGGGTTGTGTTACTAAACTGAGCTTCTTTATTTCCCCCATATGGGGGGCATTTGAATTGTTTGACCTCATTTTAACCCCTTGTGTCCCGGTCTTTCTGATTTTGCTGCTCAATGTTCTGACTGTCAGGCGGATTTTATTCTCCAGTAAAGTCCGCAGGGGATTCCGGCGTCACAGCAATGCAGAGGATCACAAGGACCCAGAGATGGAGAATTGCAGGAAATCAATTATTTTACTCTTCAGTATATCCGGCAGTTTTATCCTGTTATGGGTGACCCGGGTTGTGTTTAACATTTATAGGAGAATTAAAGATATTTATTATTATTCCTCCTACACTGTCCCTCTCTTTATCACAGATGAAACATCAAAGATGCTGCAGGTTCTCAGTTCCTGCACCAACACATGTATTTACATTGTGACCCAGACTAAATTCAGACAGGAGCTGAAGAAGGGGGTGAAATACCCTCTCAATCTCATTGTTAAATTAGTGAAATCATAGAAAGAGCTGAAGGGTTTCAAACACTGGAAGTAAATCCCATTCCCCCTCCTCCTCCCCCAGACCCCCAGCTCCACCTCCCACCCTCCACCCGCCTCTGTGATTATTTGACCGGCGCCATCTTTAGTCCTGGCAGCGAATGAACGTGCAGACCCTGATGGTTCACGGGAATAGGATACATTTGCGCATGTGCCAGGGCAGCGCCACCTCGTGGTTGCTTTGTCAACAACCACCGCCAGTGGACAAAGCTGCAAATCGCAGGGGTTGTGAGCTGGTGAGAGAGGCAGTAACTGCAGTGAGGCAGGGACACCAGCAGATGGAGATGGTGAGCGGGGGCAGCAACTGCAGTGAGGCAGTGACACCAGCAGATGGAGATGGTGAGTGGGCCAGTAACTGCAGTGAGGCAGGAGTGCCAGAAGATGCCGGTGGTGAGAGAGGGACATTAACTGCAATGAGACAGGGACACCAGGAGATGGAGATAGTGAGGAAGGGACAGTAACTGAAGTGACACAGGGACGCCAGCAGATGGAGATAGCGAGAGAGGGACATTAACTGCAGTGACACAGGGACACCAGCAGATGGAGATGGTGAGAGGAGGACAGTAGCTGCAGTAAGACAGGGATACCAGCAGATGGAGATGGTGAGAGGAGGACAGCAGCTGCAGTAAGAGAGTGACAACAGCAGATGGAGATGGTGAGTGTGGGACAGTAACTGCAGTGAGGCAGGGGTACCAGCAGATGCAGATGGTGAGAGAGGAACATTAACTGCAGTGAGGCAGGGACACCAGCAGATGGAGATGCTGAGCCATTACTGATGGGAGATTCATTGCGAAGATTGAAAGTTTCCACAAGTCTGAAGAATTTACTTTATTGTAAACTTGAGATGCTGAATAAAATAATTTCAATGCAACTTTTGTAAAATGACTATTTTTCTAATGTGTGAACACTTGTAACATGAAACTCGTTCCTGTTTGGAAAGTTATATTGAGTGATTAAAGGTAATGTATAAATAAAACAACTGGATCAAATAAAACTCAAATAGTCATTTATAAATAAAAACTCTCAATATAAGTTGTTTTGAGTTCTTGATTACCTACGTTATGACATCTCTCTCTCTCACACTTCTCTTTCTATGTTGGTATCTTCTCTACTATAACTAAAAGTAGTTGAAATTTTGATCCAATTGTCCTTTGAAATTTAATATTGAATCTGCTTTCAGAAAACTGCCAGACAGTGAATTCCAGACCATAATAACTCCCTGCTTATTTGTTTCACCCCTCTACTAGTGTAATTAATCTCTCCTCATATCTCCAAAATGAGGGAAAGATTTTATATGCAATTAATTTCTCCAGGACAGCAGCTACAGAGGATCTGGAACCTCCTGAATTTGGACAAACAATGATCAAAAATCCCTCTGAATCCCCCGGGAGAACAGAGGATAAAAACAGTCAGGAAGCAAAGGGAAACAAGTGACAGTTCATTGCAGCAGTAAAAAGTTTTTGTCAGAATGTGGAGGTCTTTGTTGCTGAACTTTAAATCAACTGGAGGTGAAAAGTGGAAGATCTTTAATACCATTTGTGATAAATGGCCATTTCCCAGCTTTGTAAACCCTTGTAACATTAAACTGGTGAATGTTAAGAAGGTTTTATTGATTGATTACAGCTAATACATAAATACAGCAGCATCAAATACAGGGCAAAGAATCATGGACAAATATAGCTGCAAATATGGGTAAGAATTGTTGTGTGAAATGTCACTGGTTATAAAAGTTCTCTTGGCTGCCTCATTAACCTGGCTTTAGTTTCAGTCTTTGTCACACAGTGGAAGTGAAAAACCGAATAAAAAAATCATGTTTGTACTGCATTCAAACAGGCCTCTCCAGCAATAACACTTTGTCAGAATTTCAAGGGAATTGCAATGAGTCATTTTCTGAACTTTCCGTTAACTGGAGGTGAATAGTGAAAGACATTTAATACAATGAGTGTTAAAAGGCCATTATACAAACCGGTCCCTCCAGGTTTTAAATTACAGCAGCTTTCCTGTTGTGTTAATGAGGTTTTTGGGGGAGGGAGAGAGAGAGAGAGAGAGACAGACAGGTTTCTATCTGGAATGGTCTATTTGGGATATGTCTGGAATATCCCTCTCTCCCCCATTCGCTGTTTACACAGAGACTCACCTTCGACTGTCCCATACCTGGGAGGGAGTGTCCAGATGGAGGAAGCTGAGAGCTGGTTAATTAAGCTGCATTTTGGGTAGACTGTCTGTTTTGAGTGACACGTTCTGGGATATATTAGGACAACATCAGACCACATTCTTTCCTTCCATGCGGCTGGTTTCTGAAGGTGAGTTTCTGTGTCTCAATCTCTGTGGCCAGGTGAATTGGAACTGATTACAGTGTGTGTGTGTGTGAGAGAGTCCAGTCTGAATCCCCCACTCTCTCTGTCCCAGTCCTGACGCTTTTCTCCAAATCCCACCACAATGCCCCTCTCCAGGATCTCTTCCCCATGGATGAGCTGATGGCGGGAAGGTGTTAGAGTCCAACGATGGAAAGCAGACGGTGTGGGATTATGAGTATCACATCTTTATTGTCTGTTTCTGCTTTTCTCCCTTCTTCTGACTCTGTCTCTTTCACTAAGTCTCTCTCACTGAATTTCTCTCTCACTGAATCTCTCTCATTGAATCTCTCTCTCACTCAATCTCTCTCTTACTCAATCTCTCTCTCTGAATCACTCTCCCACTGAATCTCTCTCTCACTCAATCTCTCTCTCACTCAATTTCTCTCCCACTGAATCTCTCTCCCACTGAATCTCTCTCCCACTGTATCTCTCTCCCACTCAATCTCTCTCTCACTCAATCTCTCTCTCACTCAATCTCTCTCCCACTCAATCTCTCTCCCACTCAATCTCTCTCCCACTGAATCTTTCTCTCACTCAATCTCTCTCTCACTCAATCTCTCTCGCACTTAATCTATCTCTCTCACAGTCTCTCACTCACAGTCTCTCTCTCGCGGTCTCTCTCGCACAGTCTCTCTCGCACAGTCTCTCTCGCACTGAATCTCCCTCGAACTGAATCTCCCTCGCACTCACTCTCCCTCTCACAGACTCTCCCTCTCACAGACTCTTCCTCTCACAGACTCTCCCTCTCACAGAGTCTCCCTCGCACTCAATCTCCCTCACACTCAATCTCTCCTCAATCAATCTCTCCTCACTCAATCTCTCTCCCACTCAATCTCTCTCCCACTCAATCTCTCTCTCACTGAATCTCTCTCTCACTGAATCTCTCTCTCTCTCTCAATCTCTCTCTCTCTCAATCTCTCTCGCACTGAATCTCTCTCTCGCACTGAATCTCTCTCTCACTCTCTCTTTTTCTGAATCTCTCCCTCACCTTGTATTTCTGTCTCTGTTTTTCTCTCTATCTCTCTGTTCCTCCATATCTCTCTCTCTCTCCCTCACTTTGTGTTTCTCTCTCTCTCTCTGAGTGATTGTGCGTCTTTCTGTCTCAATGGCTTTCTCTGTCCTCTCTCTCAATCTCTCTGTGATACTCTGTCTCAAGCTCTCTGTGATTCTCTGTCCTCTCTCTCAATCTGTGTTTCTCTGTCCTCTCTCTCAATCTCTGTGATTCTCTGTCCTCTCTCTCAATCTCTCTGTGATTCTCTGTCCTCTCTCTCAATCTCTCTGTGTTTCTCTGTCCTCTCTCTCAATCTCTCTGTGATTCTCTGTCCTCTCTCTCAATCTCTCTGTGATTTTCTGTCCTCTCTCTCAATCTCTCTGTGATTCTCTGTCCTCTCTCTCAATCTCTCTGTGATTCTCTGTCCTCTCTCTCAATCTCTCTGTGATTCTCTGTCCTCTCTCTCAATCTCTGTGATTCTCTGTCCTCTCTCTCAATCTCTCTGTGATTCTCTGTCCTCTCTCTCAATCTCTCTGTGTTTCTCTGTCCTCTCTCTCAATCTCTCTGTGATTCTCTGTCCTCTCTCTCAATCTCTCTGTGATTCTCTGTCCTCTCTCTCAATCTCTCTGTGATTCTCTGTCCTCTCTCAATCTCTCGGTGTTTCTCTGTCCTCTCTCTCAATCTATCTGTGATTCTCTGTCCTCTCTCTCAATCTCTCTGTGATTCTCTGTCCTCTCTCTCAATCTCTCTGTGATTCTCTGTCCTCTCTCTCAATCTCTCTGGGATTCTCTGTCCTCTCTCTCAATCTCTCTGTGATTCTCTGTCCTCTCTCTCAATCTCTCTGTGATTCTCTGTCCTCTCTCTCAATCTCTCTGTGATTCTCTGTCCTCTCTCTCAATCTCTCTGTGTTTCTCTGTCCTCTCTCTCAATCTCTCTGTGATTCTCTGTCCTCTCTCTCAATCTCTCTGTGATTGTCTGTCCTCTCTCTCAATCTCTCTGTGATTCTCTGTCCTCTCTCTCAATCTCTCTGTGTTTCTCTGTCCTCTCTCTCAATCTCTCTGTGTTTCTCTGTCCTCTCTCTCAATCTCTCTGTGATTCTCTGTGTCTTTCTCACTGGCTTTCTGTCTGCCTCTTTGGTGCCTTCAATTTCTTTGTGTCTCTGTTATTTCCCTCCACTTTTTTCCCTTCTCTTTCTCTTTCTCTTTCTTTGTATCTTTCTCTCTTCTCCATTTCTCTTTCTATCATTTCTCTCCATCTTTCCAAATTTTCCTGTCTTTTCCTGACCCTATCCACCGCCCTCAATTTATCCACCGCCCTCAATTTATCCACTGCCCTCAATTTATCCAGTGCCCTCAATTTATCCACCGCCCTCAATTTATCCACCGCCCGCAATTTTTATCCACCACACAAATCTTTTTTCTGCAATTCCCCCCACCAGAAAACATCCCCCCCTTGTACAGACACCCCCTATCTAAATAATCCTCATCTGCAGACAACTGTCTGATATCCCCTGTTAAATGACCCCCATCTAATACCCTCATTATCAACAGAACCCCATCTAACTAACCCCTACCCTCTGTTACAAGACAACCCATCAAACTACCACCCGCCCAGGACAGATTCCCATCTAAATAGACCCCGGGAACAAACACCCATTTAAATTCCCCCCCGGGAACAAACTCCCATCTGAATAACACCCCCCAGGAACAGACCCCCATCTAAATACCCCCCGGGAACAAACTCCCATCTTAATACCCCCACCCCGGAACAGACTGCCATCTAAATACACCCCCCAGAAAAAAACTGCCATCTAACTACACACCAGGAACAAACTCCCATCTAAATACCCTCCCAGGAACAAACTCACATCTATATACCCCCCGGGAACAAACGCTCAACTGAATACATCCCCAGAACAAACTCCCATCTAAATACACCCCCAGGAACAAACTCACATCTAAATACCTCCCCATGAACAAACTACCATCTAAATACCCCCCAGGAAAAAAATCCCCTCTGGATAACCCCTCAGGAACAAACTCCCATCTCAATACCCTCCTGGAACAAACTCCCCTCTGAATACCCCCCCAGGAACAAACTCCCCTCTGAATAACCCCCCAGGAACAAACTCCCATCACAATACCCTCCTGTAACAAACTCCCCTCTGAATAACCCCCCATTAACCAACTCCCATCTCAATACCCTCCTGGAACAAACTCCCATCTCAATACCCTCCTGGAACAAACTCCCCTCTGAATACCCCCCCCGGAACAAACTCCCAACTAAATACCCCCGGGAACAGTCTCCCATCTCTATACCCTCCTGGAACAAACTCCACTCTGAATAACCCCTCAGGAACAAACTCCCATCGAAATACCCCCCGGGAACAGACTCCCATCTCTATACCCACCCGCAACAGACCCCCATCTAAATACCTCCCCCCCCCCCATTAACTGAACCCAATCTAATTCTCCCCCCGCTCTCCACTGTAAACTCTCCCGGTTTCTAAATACCCTCCCTGTCCTGTAAAAGCTTCCCCTCCACTAATTCCAACCCTGTATCATCACCCCCGTGAACAGCCCCCTACCCCCCTCACTCCCCACCGTGTTATTCCCACCTCCATCACTTTCCTGGGTTTGGCTCCGTCTCCCGACAATCTTCCATTCATTTTAATTCCAGATCTGGATAAGCCACTGGAATTCCAACAACTTGCTCCCAGATCCCCGTCACCTTTAACTCCTGTCCGGCCAAAATCAGGTCCGGGCATAGAGCAAGGACCTTCAGATGCTAACTGGTATTCTGAGCCTTTAACGCACAGGAAGATCCCAGCCCCAGACACAGCCCTCTCTGCAGAAAGGTGTTTCACCTGCTCTCCCCATCGGCTTCAGGGAATCAAACAGAGGGAGACATACACAAACACTCACACATTGATATTGCACAGGGGCGGGAAGAGGCCATTCAGCCCTTTGATCCTGTCCCACCCATGTTAGATAATGGCTGACCTGTCCCTTCCCCCATTGAACCACAAGGAGACAGGCAGAGACAGTCGGGGAGCAGATACACAGAGATGTGAAGAAACAGAGTTAGGAACAAGGAGGAAGGTGCAGGGAACAAGTTGCAGCAAGAGACGAAGAGAGGGAAATCTATGGGATTACATTGACTGTTCTGGAGCAGCGCTTCCCAAACTATTCCCTTTGGAGCACCATCCAGCCCCCTCCCTTGTGGTAAAAAAAATCCACAGACCCCCGAAAACACAAAATCAAAATACTGAGGATGCTGGAAATCTGAAATAAAAACTGTTCTGGAAATACTGAGCATTTCCAGCAATTTGTTTTTCTATCTGCCCCGAAAACACAAACAGTTTTCTTTTCTGTATTTAGAAATGAATTTGACAATGACAAATATATATGTATTATTATTTTCCCTCCCTGGTTAAAGCTCTTGTCTGTGAATTCCACATGGCTAAAAGATTCTCCCTCTGCATCATCACAGCTGCAGCTTCCGAAAAGATTCTCCTTGGGAATAAGAGAAATAAAATTGATTCAAACAAAGAAAAGCATTTTTGCACAGAAATAAAACACAGCAAGAGCCCAGGGCTCTTTCTCTCAAACTCACTGACATAAAACAATCTCTCAGTGACTTACAAACACATCCCCTGACACAGAGCCAGAGACTGGGAAGTGTGGATGTGTTTACCCTGTCATTTCCTGCTGTCTCTCTCTCTCTCTCTCTCTCTATTTCTCTCTGTGTGTCTCGACAGCTGTTTCTGCCTCATTGTAAAAACACACAAACACTGGAGACCCCCATCCCCTCTCATGTAGAAGGATAGAGAGAGAAATCCACATTCCCATCCCTGAAAAACAGAATTCAAATGGTCCCCCGGTGTTTCATTTCACTGTCAAATTCATCCCACAGCCTGAGACACCAGCAATATTCGGGAATGAGAACAAGCCTTTACAAACCTTCACATTTCACCCATTTCATTGCTGATTCACAGAAGTATTTGACACTCAATGAATTAATTTTTAAAGTGCTCGTCACTGTAGCAATGTTGGAAATGCTGCAGGACATTGGTACACAGCAAGATCCCACAAGCAGCAGTGTGATAACAGCCTGCAAGCTGTGCACAGCAAGATCCCGGCAATGGTGACACTTCAACCAAGGTTTGAGTGTGGATTTCTCTCTCTCTCTGTCTTTCTCCATCTTTCTCTGCCTTCCCTCCCTCACCCACACTCCGCCTGTCTCTGTCTCTCTCTCTGTTTAACCTGCCACCTCCAGCTGTTTATCTCTCTCCCTCTTTTTCTCTCCATCTGTTTCTGCCACAGTGTTGTAAAGTAGAAATTGATGCAGGGAATGTATGCACAGCAGGATCCCACAATGTGATCAAAGCCAAATATCCCATCACAGTCCTCAGAAAATGCTGAACTCCATCTTTAAATTGAAAACAACCTTCATGCAGCTTCAAGTTCAGCTCTTGTAATTATTGGCCCTCAGGAGCAGTTGACACTCAATGAATTAATTTTGAATGTGGTCCACTGTTGCAATGCAGGAAACCTGCAGGCAGTGTGTGCACAGCAACATCCCACAGGCAGAAATCTGATATGCAGATAATCTGCTTTTAGTGCACAGCAAGATCCCAACAATGGTCACACTTCAATATTCAGTTTACCAAGGTTTTGAGTGTAGATTTCTCTCTCCCTCTCTCTGTGTCTCTGTCCATCTTTCTCTGCCTTCCATCCCTCACACACACATCACATGTCTCTCTCTCTCTCTTCATTTAACCTGCCACCTCCAGCTGTTCCTCACTCTCCCTCCTTTTCTCTCCATCTGTTTCTGCCTCAGTGTTGTAATGTAGGAATTGATGCAGGGAATGGATGCACAGCAGGATCCAACAATTGATTAAAAGGCATTGTTAAGCAAAAGAGCACAGCAAGAGCCCAGGAATTGCCCTCAGTGACACAGACACTCTCTCAGCAACACCCAAATACAGACAAATCACATTTAATAAACCAAAGGATAAAAGCGTTCAGACAGCAACCTCCACCTCTCTGTGTCTGTCTCTGTATCTCTCTCCCTGTCTCTGTATCTCTCTCCCTCTCTCTCTGTATCTCTCTCCCCTGTCAGTGTATTTCTCTCCCCTGCCTCTGCCTCTCTCTCCCTGTCTCTGTATCTCTCTCCCCTGTCTCTGTATCTCTCTCCCCTGTCTCTGTATTTCTCTCCCCTGTCTCTGTATCTCCCTCCATGTCTGTGTATTTCTCTCCTCTGTCTCTGTATCTCTCTCCCTGTCTCTGTATCTCTCTCCCTGTCTCTGTATCTCTCTCCCCTGTCTCTGTATCTCTCTCCCCTGTCTGTGTATTTCTCTCCCCTGTCTCTCTCTCTCCATCCATATCTGTTTTTGTCCCTCTATCTCATATGTAACCTTGACTGAAAATAGCTATGAAATATTTTTGTCTCACCATTTAAACCAACAACAAATCACACAGCAGTGTGTGTTTTAAACTATTAAAGGTTTAAATAGAGAGACAGAGGGAAGGAATTCTGGAGAAAGATAGAGATAATTCGAAACTCAGAACTTCAGTAAACTGAATTGTTTGAATCGGGAACATTTGACACTCAGTGAACTGTTTAAGTGCTCGTCACAATTGCAATGTTGGAAACACTGCATGCCATATGTGCACAGCAAATCCCACAATTAATTTCACCCTCAAATTCACGTCACTGCCCTAAATTCCAGCATCACTCTGGAATTATACCGGCTCCAAGCTCAGGACTTTAGTTCCGTAATATCACTCACAGTAGTTTCTGGGCTGTAACCCTGAACATAGTCCCGAATCAGAGACTCAAAGTTCACATTTTAACTGGGAAAAGACAGGAACAGAGTGAAACAGGATCGCTTTTGTCCCTGGATTCAGTGTCCACTGCAGACAGATCAGTTACATTTGCAATAGAAATGCCAGCAGTGAACAAGGTCAACACAATAATACGGAAAATGTAAATTACGCCACTCATAATTGAAGCATCCGTCCAGTATGAGTACAGATTTCAGGTTTATTCCCGAGAGAGGTCTTACTCAGAAAATGTCATTGACATTGAAATGATTGTGTTTTATCCACCACATTATTTACATCAGAGTCAAAGCTGCTGATGTAATGTGTTTGTTCAGGATACTGTAACTAATAGCAATGATCAGGGGTATAACCATGTCAGTGGAGACTTATCCCCTGTATAAATCAGGACCCATTGGAATGGAACAGCTCAGAGTGCCTGCTGGAGCTGTGGATTCCAGGCTAACAGAAGTCTCTGCTTCTCACAGAAATGGGATATCCAGTCATGTATCAGATAGAAGACATTTATTATCCTATACTTGCAGCAATAGGAGTTCCTGGGAAGCAGTATCTCAGCTGTTAATGGTGTAAATCGATGTTAACTGTACTGCTTTCGGTATTATTTCTCAATGTGTGTGTTACACATCCCCCAGCTCTTTTCCAGCAATTTACTGTTGGAATTTCCTCACTGTCCACACTTTCATTCTTGCAGGAGCTGCATTATGTCTTTAATTGCATTGCTTTAAGTAACCCTGGCATTGCTACTGGATTATTCTGTGTATGGGATGTATTTGAAGAATCGGTCTTGGTTTGGATCAAGAATCAGACCATCAGGAGCTTTTAACAGTTTCATGATGTGGATTTAACCAGTCCTGGAATATTTTTATGATTTTGTTTTCAGTGATTGAGAATGAAACATCTCACGGTCTCAGTGTTACAAGCGGACAGAACAAAATACTCCCTCCCCAATAACATGGCTCAGTTTAACTGGGATTTCAATGTGTTTATTGATTATCACTGTTATCAAATATTATTTCATTCTGTGTGTGTCTGACGCTGCTTCAGAAGTCTGGCTACTGAACTGAGTTTGCTGCTGACACTTTCACTTCTCCTTCTCTGCTTCACTGTGGACCTTCAATATCACTGGACTACATTGTAAAATAGAAAGTATTGATGTGATGTTTTACTGGTTTTCACTCTGTCAGTTGGAATCAAGAGTCTTTCCATTTATCTGTAGATTATCAGCTGCAGCGCTGATGTTGGTGTTTTATTAATTAAACAATCCCACATTCTAACGGATTACTTTATAATTCCAGGAGAAGGAATTTCAATGATTGTGAGGTTTGTCTGGAAGTAGCTTTCGATCCTGTTTATTCCATGTATTGTAGATGAAGTGAAGAGTGCAGGTGAACAGTTGGAGACTTGAGTGTTCTGTAGATACAGTAAATTATTCACAGAGGTTTCACCATTGAACAAACTGACTCTGAGAATAAAATCATTGAACCTGGGGCTGGTGAACAGAACACAGACGCAGAATGTGAGCAATAAATCATATGCGAAAAGTAACCTTTAGTAAACGTTTTCAGAGAGTGAGTGATCCAGGGACACAGCAAAGAAGAAAAGGAACAGAGGGAACAAAACCGAGCGAAAGAGATAAGCAGAAGTAAAGAGAAAGAGAAAGAAGCAGCAGTGTAAATAATTCACTATCAGAAAGTGCTGGAATGTCCAGAACAATTGGTGAGAGAAACTGTGAGTTGAAGTTGTCTGTTGTCAGATTGTGTTCATTTTCCTGTTGGACTTGATCCTCTGTGTTGATTTCTGTCAGGTCCTCATTTTTTTTTGTAGAAAGTTCCTATTCCTTACTTAGTGACTGAATAAACAGAATAGAATCAGTTCATCACTGATGGTAATTCATTATTTAAATACTGCACTTTAAAATCTCTGTGACTGCTGAATTCAATAAAGAGCGAGGCTGATATCAGAAATATATTTACATTTATATTTAATAGCCTGTACAAACTAAATATATTGACTATATTGTAGAAACAATGAACTGTTCTCCAACACCAATAACCACAGGGATTATTGTTTGAATGTATGAATTGAGTTGTATTACTGGGATCGATAGATTAGATTTCCTCTAACACTCTGCTGCAGTCTCTCCCTGTGAATCTCAGCCTCTCCTCTCACTTTATTGAATCCTCAGTCTCCTCATCCATTGCTTCTGTTTATCCACTTTCCCAAACCATCTGCTCCAGTCTCCCCTCCTGCTCCAACATGTCCTTTCCCTGGAATGTACAAGGTTATGGGGTGATTTGATGAATGTATTCAAGATAATAAGGTAAACTAAACGGGTGGACAGAGAGTAACAATTCCCACTGGCTGCGGAGTCAGGAACTTGGGGGCATCGTATAAAAATCTAAACGTAGTCTAAAAACCTTTCAGGGGTGAAATGAAGAAATACATCAACGCACCAGGTGTGGTATCAGTTTGGAACTCTCTTCCACAAACGGCAATTGATGCTGAGACACTTGTTCGATTTTCAATCAGGGATTGATCGATTTTTGTTTAACCAAAGATATTAAGGGGCAAATATAGGTACATGGAGTTAGATCACACATCAGCCATGAGCTCATTGAATGACAGAAGAGGGTTTAGGGGCCAAATGGCCTCCTCCTCTTCCCCTGTCCAATGACAAACATCTTGCTATCACTCTCTGTGTCTTGGCCTGTGTCTCTCTCTTTGTTTCTCTTTCTGTCTGTCTGTCTGTCTGTCTCTCCTCTCTCAAACATCTGTGGAAATCCACAAACATTAGTCAGCCATTATAGGCTGGTTCTCGGTCGCCATTTTATGTTACCACAACACTGGGACATTTATTCCAGAGACTGACTCCTCACCCATGTGACGGTAGTGCTCAAATTGTGACAGAGCCACAGACATGGAGACACTGAGACACTCCGAACTAGAAAGGAATTAATCATTCCCTTGCACACAATAATTCTCTCTCCACTGTGATTAGGCTGCGTGGCCTGTAATTACTCAGTCTATTACTTTCACCCTTGTTAATCAACAGTACAACATGTGAAGTCCTCCAGTCCTCTGGCAGCACGACTATAACCAGAGAGGATTGGAAAATGATGCCTCTGCTCTTTCCACCCTTGCACCTCTAAACAGTCTGAGCCTGGTGAATTTTCAGCTTTCAACGATGCTGAACCCCTGAATATTTCCTCTCTCACTGTTTATCCCGTTCAATATTTCAAACCCCTCCTCATTGACTACAATGTCTGTGTCGTCCCCTCTTTTGTGAAGGCAGTCGCTATGTATTCATGAAGAACCATGCCCGCATCTTCCGCCTCCACAGTTAGGAAAAAGGAGGAGAGACGATATAATGTAAAGGATAGAATTCTAAAGGAGGTGCAGGAACAGACACATCTGGGGAGTATTTTTGCACCAATCACTGAAGGTGGCAGGGCAGGTTCAGAAAGTGGTTAAATGGCAAAAGGGATCGTGAGATTATAAATAGAGACATTGAATACAAAAGCAAGAAAATATGACCTTTGTAAAACGCTGGTTTGCCTGCAACTGGAGCATTGTCCAATTCTGGACACCGTACTTTAGCAAGAATGTGGCGGCATTCGAGAGGGTGCAGAAAAGATTCACAAAATGGTTCCAGGGATGAGGGACTTCAGTTACGTGGATAGATTGGAGAAGGTGGGATTGTTCTCTGTGTCTCTCTCTGTCTTCATCTCTCTATCTCTCCCTCCTGCTATCTCTGAAACTGAGAGGGAGACAGAGGGAGAGAGGATTAGATATGCAGATAGAGATAGTGCTGTTGAGAGGGACAAGGTTGGAGACAGAGAGATTGTTGGGGTGGATTGAAAGGGAGAATGTAAGACATATTCGATTAGATTAGATGAGAGATACAGCACTGAAACAGGCCCTTCGGCCCACCGAGTCTGTGCTGACCATCAACCACGCATTTATACTAATCCTACACTAATCCCATATTCCGACCAAACATCCCCACCTGTCCCGATATTTCCCTACCTAATGGTCAATTTACCTACCAATCCTGCAAGTCTTTTGGCTGTGGGAGGAAACCGGAGCTCCCGGAGAAAACCCACGCAGACACAGGGAGAACTTGCAAACTAGAGAATTTACAAACTCCACACAGGCAGTACCCAGAATTGAACCCTGGAGCTGTGAGGCTGCAGTGCTAAACACTGCGCCACTGTGCCGCCCTATTCATTCGATGTAATCCTTTATTGCTGTGAATGCAGACAGAGAAAGATAGGTATGTAGAGTGAAATATTGGTCGAGTGGGAGAAATGTGGATGATGTTGGGGCCCAGGCGGCCAGTTTTGATGATCAGGAAGGAAAACGCTCCATTGTAAACATCCAGCAAGGTATTCCACCATGGAAGCCATCACACCCTCATGATATTCGTGTGGAAATGTTGTAATCTATGCCCATGGTTATTGACCCCTCTGTTAAGGGAAATGGTCCTTCCTATCCACTCTATCTAGGCCCGTCATTATTTTATACACCTCAATTAAATCTTCCCTTCAACCATCTCTGTTCCAAAGAAAACAATTCCAGCCTATCCAATCTTTACTCATCGTTAAAATTCTCCATTCCTGACAACATCCTCTGTAAATCCCCTTTGTACCCTCTCTTGTGTGATCACATCCTTCCTGTAATGTGGTGACCAGAACTGTGCACAGTACTCTAGCTGTGGTCTAACTAATGTTTAATACAGTTCAAGCATAACCTCCCTGCTCTTATATTCTCTACATCAGCCAATAAAGGAAAGTATTCCATAAGCCTTCTTAACCACCTTATCCACCAATCCTGTTACCCTCAGGAATCAGTGGACATTCACTCCAAGACCCCTCTGTTCACAGTCTGAGAGATTGTTCAGTTGGATTGAAAGAGCAAATGTAAACCATAATATTTTGATGTAACCCTTCACTGCAGTATACGCAGACATACGAGCGAGATGCATGGTTTTTGAAACATCGGGGGAGAGGGAGAAAAATAGATGGAGATGGTAACAAATTGGAAAGGAGTGATAGGGACTGAGAGAGAGGTAATCTCTGGTAAACTCTCTTGCTGGTAATCTCTCTCCATCTCTATCTCTCTCTTCCCCTCTCTTCTACTCTCTGAAACCCTATTTCTTCTCTTTGTACTCACTTTCCAAGTCTAACTCTCAACTATTCTCCCTCTATCTCTGTCTCCGTCTGTACACTATCTCAATCTCTCCCTCTTGCTTTCAGGATGGGAAGAGGGAGAAGGAGAGGCAGAGAAAGGGTGTTGCAGGCAGTGAGAGATGAGGAGAAAGAGACAGAGGAACAGTGAGTCTGGCATTGGTAGATAGATCTTTACTCTGTAACTGACCCCGTGTGTACCTGCCCTGTGAGTATTCGATGGGGACAGTCTCGGACGGGGGGGACTGTCTAAAAATCAAAAATTAGTCGAAAGCCCTTTCAAAGATGAAATTTAGAAACACTTCTACATACAAAGGTAGAAGTTTGGAACTGTCTTCCACAAATGACCCCTCCCTATCTCAGCAATCTCCTCCAGCTCCACAATCCACCAATATCTGCGATCCTCTAATTCTGGCCTCTTGAGCCTCCCCAATTTGAATGGTCCCACCATTGGTGTCTGTGCCTTCAAGCTGCCAGGATCCTAACTCTGGAATTCCTTTCCTAAACCTCTCCGTCGCATTAACTCTCTTTCCTCTTTGAAGACCCTCCCTCAGACCAACCTCTTTGACCAGGTTTTTGTTTGTCTCGTGTAATATCCCCTTAAGTGACTCGATGACAACTTTTTATTTGCCTCATTTATTTGTTGGATGTGTGCGTTACTGGCCAGGCCAGCATTTATTGCCCATTCCTAATTGCCCTTGAGAAGGTGATGTTGAGCCTCCTTCTTGAACCTCTGCAGTCCATGTGGGGTAGTTACACCCACAGTGCTGTTAGGAAGGGAGTTCCAGGATTTTGACCCAGTAACAGTGAAGGAATGGTGATATAGTTTCAAGTTAGGATTGTGTGTGACTTTAGTTGTTGTGTGTGGACAGTATTTTCAGTGCGCAGTCCATTCATATTTTCAATTATTTATTTTTTCACGTGGTTAGATGTAAAGTTTCTCCTGCAATCTGACTGCCTCCCCGTATCTCCTCACTCTTTCTGCCCGTCTCTCCCTCCTTCTCTAAATCCACTGCTTTACTCTGTATCTAAACTCACACTGTACCTGCCCTGGGAGGTCTCATTATGGTGCTGAAGCAATGAGTTATACAGTTCCAGCATAACCTCCCTGCTCTTATATACTTTAACAGCCTTGTTGGGAATGGCACTGCAGTTTGAAAATATGAAACACTGATCCAACATTCACCCCTAAAACACTCACACTAACCTCCAAAAACAGGACTGGGCAGATGGTGAGGATTGTTAATGATTGTTACAACTTGTCTCATCCTCTCTATTTGTCACTCCCTCTCATGTTTGTTTCTTCCCATCTTTCTCTCTCTCTCTCTCTCTCCCCCTCGCCCTCTCCCTCCTTCTCTTCCTCTTTCCATGACTCTGTCTCTAACACCATCTCTCTCTCCTTGGACAGAAATGTTTTTATCCATTTCTTGGTTAATTTTGAACCTGTAAATCTTGCCCTCGCTGGGAACGTCACTGCAGTTTCAAAATATCAAACACTGTTCAACACTCGCCCCCTAAACTCTCACACTAAACCCCCAATACAGGACTGTGCAGATAATGGGGATTGTTACTGAAGTTCTGTCAAAGTCCCCTCACACACGATATCCCATTTCCCCTGCTTTTAAAGTTTGTCAGTGTTTAATAATATTTTTTGGAATTATTTTAAATGTCACTTCAGTTTGAAACTATCAATCACTGATCCAACACTTGCCCCCAAAACACTCACACTAAACCCCTGATCTTTCCTTTCAAAATTAGTTCTCTCACATGGCCAGTTTTACTTTTTAATTCTATCTTTTTTCAACATTATTAGATGTAAAGCTTTTCCTGTTATCACGCTCTCCCTCTCTCTCTCTTTGACTCTCTCCCTCTGTCTCTGTTTCTCCCTCTGTTTGTCTCTCTCCCTCTCTCTCTCTTTGTCCCTTTCTCCCTCTGCATTTGTCTCTCTCCTTCTGCATCTGCCTGCCTCTCTTTCTGTCACTCTCACTCTGCATTTGCCTGCTTCCCTTTCTTTCTCTCTCCCTCTGTCTCTGTTTCTCCTTTTTTCTCTATCATTCTATCTCTCTCTCTCTCTCTCCCTCTGTCTCTGTCCCACTCTGTCTGTGTCTCTCTCCATCTGTGCCTCACTCCCTTCATCTCTCCATCCCTCTGTACATGGACAGCAATGCTTTGAGCCATTTGTTTGGTTAATTTTGAATCTTTAACTCTTGCTTTTGTTGGGAATGGCAATGTAGGTTGAAAATATCAAACACTCATCTAACACTCATCCCTAAAACCCTCACATTTAACGCCAAATACCGAACTGTGCAGACAATGGGGATTGTTACTGGGGTTCCGTCAAGGTCTCATTTCACTATCTCTTCTGTCTCTCACTGTCTTCCACTTTGTCCCTCTCTCTCCATTTCCCCATTTTTTCGTTTCGCTCTCTCCTCTTTCCTTCATCGCCCCCAACATTTTAAATAGAGATGGTGCTCCTTCCACTTTATACATAGAGAGGGTGCTCCGTCCACTTTATACATAGAGAGGGAGCTCCCTCCACTTTATACATAGAGAGGGAGTTCCCTCCACTTTATACATGGAGGAGGAGCTCCCTCTACTTTATACATAGAAAGTGAGCTCCTTCTGTTTTATATAGCTGCCGTGGTGGGATTTGAACCCCTGTCCCCAGGCCATCAGGTTGGGCCTCTGGATTACGTGACCAGTGATATTATCACAACCCAACTGCCTCCTAAATGGATGCGTACAGTGTTTGTCCCATAATATCACTCACAGTAGTTTCTGGGCTGCAACCCTGAACATGGTCCCGAATCAGAGACTCAAAGTTCGCATTTGAACTGGGAAAAGGCAGGAACAGAGTGAAATGGGATTGCTTTTGTCCCTGGATTCAGTGTCCACTGCAGACAGATCAGTTACATTTCCAATAGAAATGCCATCAGTGAACAAGGTCAATACAATAATATGGAAAATGTAAATGATGCCACTCATAATTGTAGCATCCGTCCAGTATGAGAACAGATTTCAGGTTTATTCTGAGAGAGAGTTCTTACTCAGAAAATGTCATTGACGTTGAAATGATTGTGTTTTATCCACCACATTATTTACATCAGAGTCAAAGCTGCTGATGTAATGTGTTTGTTCAGGTGAGTGTAATTAATAACAATGATCTGGGGTATAACCGTGTCAGTGGAGACTTATCCCCTGTATAAATCAGGACCCATTGGAATGGATCAGCTCAGAGTGCCTGGTGGAGCTGTGGATTCCAGGCTAATAGAAGTCTCTGCTTCTGACAGAAATGGGATATCCAGTAATGTATCAGATAGCAAGGATTTACCATCCTGTACTTGCAGCAATTGGAGTTGCTGGTAAGCCAGTATCTCAGCTGTTAATGGTGTAAATCAATGTTAACTGTGCTGCTGTACTCAGTATTACTTCTCACTGTGTGTGTTACACAGCCGCCTGTTATTTTCCAGCAATTTATTGATGGAATCTCCTCATTGTCTACTGTTTCATTCTTGCAGGCATTGTCTCATGTCTTTAATGGTATTGGTTTCGGTAGCCATAGCATTCTTACTAGATTGTTCTGTGCAGCGAAGGCTTTTGTATGATATGTTTCAGTTCGGATCAAAGATCGAACCATCAGGAGATTTTAACAGTTTCATGATGTGGACCAAATCCGTCCTGGAATATTTATGTAAATATTTTTATATTGGTGATTGATAATGGGACATCTCACGGTCTCAGTGTTACAAGGGGACAGAACAATGTCCTCCCTCACCAATAAAATGGCTCAGTTTAACTGGGATTTCAATGTGTTTATTGATTTATCACTTTTATCAAATATTATTTCACTCTGTGTGTGTCTGACACTGCTTCAGAAGTCTGGCGACTGAACTGAGTTTGCTGCTGACACTTTCACTTCTCCTTCTCTGCTTCACTGTGGACCTTCAATATCACTGGACTACATTGTAAAATAGAAAGTATTGATGTGATGTTTTACTGGTTTTCACTCTGTCAGTTGGAATCAAGAGTCTTTCCATTTATCTGTAGATTATCAGCTGCAGCGCTGATGTTGGTGTTTTATTAATTAAACAATCCCACATTCTCACAGATTACTTTATAATTCCAGGAGAAGGAATTTCAATGATTGTGAGGTTTGTCTGGAAGAAGCTTTCTATCCTGTTTATTCCATGTCTTGCAGATGAAGTGAAGAGTGTAGGTGAACAGGTGGAGACTTGAGTGTTCTGTAGATGCATTAAATTATTCACAGAGGTTTCACCATTGAACAAACTGATTGGGAATAGAATCATTGAACCTGGGGCTGGTGAACAGAACACAGACGCAGAATGTTATGAATAAATCACAAGTGAAAAGTAGCATTAAGTAACAATTTACAGGGTGTGAGTATTCCAGAGAGATAGGGAAGGCGAAAAGGAGCAGGGGGAACGAAACCGAGGGAAAGAGATAAGCAGAAGTAAAGAGAAAGAGAAAGAAGCAGCAGTGTAAATAATTCACTCTCATAAAGTGCTGGAATGTCCAGTGAGAGAAACTGTGAGTTGAAATTGTCTGTTGTCAGATTGTGTTCATTTTCCTGTTGGACTTGATCCTCTGTGTTGATTTCCGTCAGGTCCTCATTTTGTTTTGTAGAAAGTTCCTATTCCTTACTTAGTGACTGAATAAATAGAATAAAATCAGTTCATCACTGATGGTAATTCATTATTTAAATACTGCACTTTAAAATCTCTGTGACTGCTGAATTCAATAAAGAGCGAGGCTGATATCAGAAATATATTTACATTTATATTTAATAGCCTGCACAAACTAAATATATTGACTATATTGTAGAAACAATGAACTGTTCTCCAACACCAATAACCACAGGGATTATTGTTTGAATGTATGAATTGAGTTGTGTTACTGGGATCTATAGATTAGATTTCCTCTAACACTCTGCTGCAATCTCTCTCTGTGAATCTCATCCTCTCCTCTCACTGTATTGAATTCTCAGTCTCCTCATCCATTGCTTCAGTTTATCCACTTTCCCAAACCATCTGCTCCAGTCTCCCCTTCTGCTCCAGCATGTCCTTTCCCTGGAATTTACAAGATTATGGGGTGATTTAATGAATGTTTTAAAGATAATAAGATTTTTGTTAACCAAAGGTATTCAGGGGCAAAGATAGGTGCATGGAGTTTGATCACACATCAGCCATGAGCTCATTGAATGACAGATGAGGGTTGATGGGACGAATAGCCTCCTCCTCTTCCTCTGTCCAATGACAAATATCTTGCTATCACTCTCTGTGTCTTGGTCTGTGTCTCTCTCTTTCTCTCTCTTTCTGTCTGTCTGTATGTCTCTCTCTCTCTCTCCTCTCTCAAACATCTGAGGAAATCCACAAGCATTAGTCAGCCATTTTAGGATGGTTCTCGGTGGCCATTTAATGTTACCACAGCACTGGGACATTTATTCCAGAGACCGACTCCTCATCAATGACAGACGCACAGACATGGAGACACTGAGACACACAATACTAGGAAGGAATTAATCATTCCCTTGAGCCCAATGATTTGCCCTCCACTGTGATTAGGCTGGGTGGCCTGTAATTACTCAGTCTATTACTTTCTCCCTTGTTAATCAGTAGTACAACACGCGCAGTCCTCCAGTCCTCTGGCAGCACGACTGTAACCAGAGAGGATTTGGAAAATGATGGTCAGAGCCTCTGATATTTCCTCCCTTGCACCTGTAAGCAGTCTGAGCCTGGTGAATTCTCAGCTTTCAAAGATGCTAAACCCCTTAATATTTCCTCTCCCACAATTTATCCCATTCAATATTTCAAACCCCTCCTCACTGACGGCAATGTCTGCGTCGTCCCCTCTTTTGTGAAGACACTCGCAATTTATTCATTAAGAACCATGCCCACATCTTCCACCTCCACGGTTAGGAAAAAGGAGGAGAGACGATATAAAGTAAGGGATATAATTCTAAATGAGGTGCAGGAACAGACACATCTGGGGAGTATTTGTGCACCAATATCTGAAGGAGGCAGGACAGGTTCAGAAAGTGGTTAAACGGCAGAAGAGGTCCTGAGATTATAAGTAGAGACATTGAATACAAAAGCAAGGAACATATGACCTTTGTGAAACGCTGGTTTGCCTTCAACTGGAGCATTGTCCAATTCTGGACACCGTACTTCAGGAAGAATGTGGGGACATTAGAGAGGGTGCAGAAAAGATTCACAAGAATGGTTCCAGGGATGAGGGACTTCAGTTACGTGGATAGATTGGAGAAGCTGGGGTTGCTCTCTGTGTCTCTCTCTGCCTTTCTCTCTCTGTCTCTCCCTCCTGCTATCTCTGACACTAAGAGGGAGACAGAGGGAGAGAGGCTTAGATGTGCAGGAAGAGAGAGGGTTGTGGAGAAGGACAAGGTTGGAGACAGAGAGACTGTTGGGGTGGATTGAAAGGGATAATGTAAGATATATTAATTTGATGTAATCCTTCACAGCTGTGTACGCAAACAGAGAAAGATAGGTATGTAGAGTGAAATATTGGACAAGCGGGAGAAATGTGGATGAAGTTGGAGCCCAGGCGGTGAGTTTTAATGATCAGGAAGGAAAACGCTCCATTGTAAACATCCAGCAAGGTATTCCACAATGGAAGCCATCACACCCTCATGATATTGGTGTGGAAATCTTGAAATCTATGGCCACGGTTAAGGGAAATGGGTCCTTCCTATCCACTCTATCTGGGCCCGTCATTATTTTATACATCTCAATTAAATCTTCATTTCAACCTTCTCTTTTCCAAAGAAAACAATTCCTTTCTATCCAATCTTTACTCATAGTTAATATTCTCCATTCCTGACAACATCCTCTGTAAATCTCCTCTGCACCCTCTCCAGTGTGATCACATCCTTCCTGTAATTTGGTGACCAGAACTGCACACAGTACTCTCGCTGTGGTCTTACTAGTGTTTTATGTAGTTCTAACATAACCTCCCTGCTCTTATATTCTCTACATCGGCCAATAAAGGGAAGTATTCCGTAAGCCTTCTTAACCACCTCATGCACCTGTCCTGTTGCTCTGAGGAGTCAGTGGACATTCACTCCAAGGCCCCTCTGTTCACAGTCTGACAGATTTTTCAGTTGGATTGAAAGGACAAATGTAAAACATAATAATTTGATGTAATCCTTCACTGCAGTATACACAGACATACGAGCGAGAGGCATGGAGTGTGAAACATTGGGTTTTAAGGAGAAAATTTGTTGGCGATGGTAACAAATTGGAAAGGAGTGATCGGGACTGAGAGAGAGGTAATCTGTGGTAAACTCTCTTGCTGGTAATCACTCTCCATCTCTGTCTCTCTCTTCCAATCTCTTCTGCTGTCTGAAACCCTATTTCTTCACTCAGCTGATCACTTTCCAACTTTATCTCTCTACTTTTCTCCCTCCATCTCTATCTCCCTCTGCACACTATCTCCATCTCTCCCTCTTGCTCTCAGGATGGGAAGAGGGAGAAAGAGAGGCAGAGAAAGGGTGTTGCAGGCAGTGAGCGATGAGGAGAAAGAGACAGAGGAACAGTGAGTCTGGCATTGGGAGATGGATCTTTACTTTGTATCTAACCCCATGCTTCCCTGTCCTGTGAGTATTCGATGGGGACAGACTCAGACGGGGCGGACTGTCTAAAAACCAAAAATTAGTCGAAAGCCCTTTCAAAGATGAAATTTAGAAACACTTCTCCATACAAAGGGTGGTAGAAGATTGGAACTATCTTCCACAAATGACCCCTCCCTATCTCTGCAATCTCCTCCAGCTCCACAATCCCCCAATCTCTGCTATCCTCTAATTCTGGCCTCTTGACCATCCCCAATTTGAATTGTTCCAAGATTGGTGGCCGTGCCTTCAAGCTGCCAACACCCTAACTCTGGAACTCCTTTCCTCAACCTCACCGTCTCACTAACTCTCTTTCCTCTTTGAAGACGCTCCCTCAAATCAACCTCTCTGACCACGTTTTTGTTCGTCTCGTGTAATATCTCCTTAAGTGACTCGAAGAAAAGTTTTTATTTGCCTTATTTATTTGTTGGATGTGTGCGTTACTGGCCAGCCCAGCATTTATTGCCCATTCCTAATTGCCCTTGAGAAGGTGGTTTTGAGCCTACTTCTTGAACCGCTGCAGTCCATGTGGGGTAGGTATACCCACAGTGCTGTTAGGAAGGGAGTTCCAGGATTTTGACCCAGTGACAGTGAAGGAATGGTGATATAGTTTCAAGTTAGGATGGTGTGTGACTTTAGTTGTTGTGTGTGGACAGTATTTTCAGTGCGCAGCCCATGTAAATTTTTAATTATTTATTTTTTTCACGTAGTTAGATGTAAAGTTTCTCCTAGAATCTGCCTGTCTCCCCGTATCTCCTCACTCTTTCTGCCCGTCTCTGCCTCCGTCTCTAAATCCACTGCTTTACTATATCTAAACTCACACTGTACCTGCCCTGGGAGGTCTCATTATGGTGCTTAAGCAATGAGTTATCCAGTTCCAGCATAACCTCCCTGCTCTTATATACTTTAACAGCCTTGTTGGGAATGGCACTGCAGTTTGAAAATATGAAACACTGATCCAACATTCACCCCTAAAACACTCACACTAACCTCCAAAAACAGGACTGAGCAGATAATGAGGATTGTTAATGATTGTTACAACTTGTCTCATCCTCTCTCACTCTCTCCCTCTAATGTCTGTTTCTTCCCATCTTTCTCTCCCTCTCTCTCTCCCTCACCCTCTCCCTCTTTCTCTGCCTCTTTCCATGACTCTGTCTCGAACACCATCTCTCTCTCCTTGGACAGAAATGTTTTTCTGCATTTCTTGGTTAATTTTGGACCTGCAAATCTTGCCCTTACTGGGAACGTCACTGCAGTTTGAAAATACCAAACACTGTTCTACACTCGCCCCCTAAACTCTCACACTGAATCCCCAATACAGGACTGTGCAGATAATGGGGATTGTTACTGATGTTCTGTCAAGATCCCCTCACACACTGTATCCCATTTCCCCTGCTTCTAAAGTTTGTCCGTGTTTAATAATAATTTTTCAATAATATTAAATGTCACTTCAGTTTGGAAATATCAATCACTGATCCTCCAATTGCCCCCAAAACACTCACACAAAACCCCTGATCTCTCCTTTCAAAATTAGTTCTTACACAGTCAGTTATACTTTTTATCCTTTTTCGATCCTTTTTCAACATTATTAGATGTAATGTTTTTCCTATAATCTCTCTCTGTCTGTCTCTCCCTCTGTCTCTGTTTCTCCCTCTGTTTGTCTCCGTCCCTCTCTGTCTCTCTCTCCCTTTCTCTCTCTGCATCTGTCTCTCTCCCTCTGAATCTGACTCACTCGCTTTCTCCCTGTCTCTCTCCCTCTGCATCTGCCTGCCTCCCTTTCTGTCTGTCTCACTCTGCATTTGCCTGCCTCCCTTTCAGTCTCTCTCCCTCTCTCTCTGTCTCTGTCCCACTCTGTCTGTGTCTCTCTCCATCTGTGTCTCACTCCCTCCATCTCTCCGTCCCTCTGTACATGGGCATCAATGCTTTGAGCCATTTGTTTGGTTAATTTTGAATCTTTAACTCTTGCTTTTTTTGGGAATGTCAATGATGTTTGAAAATATCAAACACTCATCCCTAAAACACTCACATTAAACCCCAAATACCGGACTGGGCAGACAATGGGGATTGTTACTGGGGTTCCGTCAAGGTCTCATTTCACTATCTCTTCTGTCTCTCACTGTCTTCCACTTTGTCTCTCTCTCTCCATTTCCCCATTTGTTTTCGTTTCCCTCTCTCCTCTTTCCTTCATCGCCCCAACTTTATAAATAGAGTGTGAGCTCCCTCCACTTTATTCATAGCGAGGGTGCTCCCTCCACTTTTTCATAGAAAGGGAGCTCCCTCCACTTTCGAGGTAGAGGTGGAGCTCCCTCTACTTTATACATAGAAAGGGAGCTCCCTCTGTTTTATATAGCTGCCGTGGTGGGATTTGAACCCCTGTCCCCAGGCCATCAGGTTGGGCCTCTGGATTGCGTGACCAGTGATATTATCACTGCCCAACTGCCTCCCAAATGGATGCGTACAGTGTCTGTTCCGTAATATCAATCACAGTAGTTTCTGGGCTGTAACCCTGAACATGGTCCCGAATCAGAGACTCAAAGTTCACATTTTAACTGGGAAAAGACAGGAACAGAGTGAAGCGGGATTGCGTTTGTCCCTGGATTCAGTGTCCACTGCAGACAGATCAGTTACATTTACAATAGAAATGCCAGGAGTGAACAAGGTCAATGCAATAATATGGAAAAAGTAAATGATGCCGCTCATAATTGCCATCCATCCAGTATGAGTACAGATTTCAGGTTTATTCCCGAGAGAGGTCTTACTCAGAAAATGTCATTGACATTGAAATGATTGTGTTTTATCCACCACATTATTTACATCAGAGACAAAGCTGCTGATGTAATGTGTTTGTTCAGGTGAGTGTAATTAATATCAATGATCAGGGGTATAACCGTATCAGTGGAGACTTATCCCCTGGAATGGATCAGATCAGAGTGCCTGGGTGAGCTGTGGATTCCAGGCAAATAGAAGTCTCTGCTTCTCACAGAAATGGGATATCCAGTAATGTATCAGATACAAGTCATTTACTATCCTGTACTTGCAGCAATTGGAGTTGCTGGTAAGCAGTATCTCAGCTGTTAATGGTGTAAATCGATGTTAACTGTGCTGCTATACTGGGTATTATTTCTCAATGTGTGTGTTACACAGCCTAATGTTCTTTTCCAGCAATTTACTGATGGAATCTCCTCATTGTCTACTGTTTCATTCTTGCAGTAACTGTATTAATTATTTAATGGTATTGTTTTAAGTAACTGTGGCATTATTAATGGATTATTCTGTGTATTGGATGTATTGGAATGAGATGTTTCAGTGAGGATCAATAATCAGACTATCAGGAGATTTTAACAGTTTAATGATGTGGATCTAACTGGTCCTGGAATATTTTAATGATTTTTTTCAGTGATTGATAATGAGACTTCTCACGGTTTTAGTGTTACAAGGGAACAGAAAAATGTCCTCCCTCGCCAATAACAAGACTCAGTTTAACTGGGATTTCAATGTATTTATTGATTATCACTGTTATCAAATATTATTTCACTCTGTGTGTGTCTGACGCTGCTTCAGAAGTCTGGCTACTGAACTGAGTTTGCTGCTGACACTTTCACTTCTCCTTCTCTGCTTCACTGTGGAACCTTCACTGTCACTGGACTACATTGGAAAATAGAAAGTATTGATGTGATGTTTTACTGGTTTACACTCTATCAGTTTGAATCAAGAGTATTTCCATTTATCTGTAGATTATCAGCTGCAGCGCTGATGTTGGTGTTTTATTAATTAAACAATCCCACATTCTAACGGATTACTTTCTAATTCCAGGAGAGGAAATTTCAATGATTGTGAGGTTTGTCTGGAAGCAGCTTTCATTCCTGTTTATTCCATGTATTGTAGATGAAGTCAAGAGTGCAGGTGAACAGGTGGAGACTTGGGTGTTCTGCAGATGCATTAAAGTATTCACAGAGGTTTCACCATTGAACAAATAGACTCTCAGAATAGAATCATTGAACCTGGGGCTGGTGAACAGAACACAGACGCAGAATGTCAGGAATACATCATATGTGAAAAGCTGCATGAAGTAACAATTTACAGGGTGTGAGTACTCCAGAGAAATAGGGAAGGAGAATAGGAGCTGGGAGAACGAAACCGACGGGAAAGGAAACGGATAGGTAAAGCGAAAGAGAAAGAAGCAGAAGTGTGAATAATTCACGATCATAAAGTGCTGGAATTTCCAGAACAATTAGTGAGAGAAACTGTGAGTTGAAGTTGTCTGTTGTCAGATTGTGTTCATTTTCCTGTTGGACTTGATCCTCTGTGTTGATTTCTGTCAGGTCCTCATTTTGTTTTGTAGAAAGTTCCTATTCCTTACTTAGTGACTGAATAAACAGAATAGAATCAGTTCATCACTGATGGTAATTCATTATTTAAATACTGCACTTTAAAATCTCTGTGACTGCTGAATTCAATAAAGAGCGAGGCTGATATCAGAAACATATTTAAATTTATATTTAATAGCCTGTACAAACTAAATATATTGACTATATTGTAGAAACAATGAACTGTTCTCCAACACCAATAACCACAGGGATTATTGTTTGAATGTATGAATTGAGTTGTATTACTGGGATCGATAGATTAGATTTCCTCTAAAACTCTGCTGCAGTCTCTCTCTCTGAGAATCTCAGCCTCTCCTCTCACTGTATTGAATCCTCAGTCTCCTCATCCATTGCTTCAGTTCATCCACTTTCCCAAACCATCTGCTCCAGTCTCCCCTTCTGCTCCAACATGTCCTTTCCCTGGAATTTGGATGGTTGTGGGGTATTTGATGAACGTTTTCAAGATAATAAGGGAAACTGAACGGGTGGACAGAGAGTAGCAATTCCCACTGGCTGCGGAGTCAGAAACTTGGAGGCATAGTTTAAAAATCTAAACACAGTTGAAAAACCTTTCAGGAGTCAAATGAAGAAACACTTCAAAACACCAGGTGTGGTATCAGTTTGGAACTCTCTTCCAGAATCAGCAATTGATGCTGTGACACGTGTTAGTTTTTAAATCTGAGATTGATAGATTTTTGTTAACCAAAGGTATTAAGGGGCAAAGATAGGTACATGGAGGTAGATCACACATCAGCCATTAGCTCATTGAATGACAGAAGAGGTTTGAGGGGCCAAATGGCCTCCTCCTCTTCCTCTGTCCAATGGCAAATATCTTGCGATCACTCTTTGTGTCTTGGTCTGTGTCTCTCTCTTTGTCTCTCTTTCTGTCTGTCTGTCTCTCTCCACTCTCAAATATCTGTGGAAATCCACAAACATTAGTCAGCCATTTTAGACTGGTTCTCGGTGGCCATTTCATGTTCCCACAACACTGGGACATTTATTCCAGAGACCGACTCCTCACCATTGTAACGGTGGTGCTCAAATTGTGACAGAGACACAGACATGGAGACACTGAAAGACACAGTACTAGAAAGGAATTAAATCATTCCCCTGTGCCCAATAAATTGCCCTCCACAGTGATTAGGCTGGGTGGCCTGTAATTACTCAGTCTTTTACTTTCTCCCCTGTTAATCAATAGTAAAACATATGCAGTCCTCCAGTACTCTGGCAGCACGACTATAACCAGAGAATATTGGAAAATGATGGTCAGAGCCACTGATATTTCCTCCCTTGCACCTCTTAACAGCCTGAGCCTGGTGAATTATCAGCTTTCAAAGATGCTAACCCCCTTAATATTTCCTCTCTCACTGTTTATCCCATTCAATATTTCAAACCCCTCCTCATTGACTACAATGTCTGTGTCCCCTCTTTTGTGAAGACAGTCGCAATGTATTCATTAAGAACCCTGCCCGCATCTTCCGCCTCCACATTTAGGAAAAAGGAAGAGAGACGCTATAAAGTAAAGGACAGAAATCTAAAGGAGATGCAGGAACAGAAACAGCTGGGGGGTATTTGTGCACCAATCACTGAAGGTGGCTGGACAGGTTCAGAAAGTGGTTAAAAGGCAGAAGGGGCCCTGAGATTATAAATAGAGACATTGAATACAAAAACAAGGAAATTATGACCTTTGTAAAACGCTGGTTTGCCTTCAACTGGAGCATTGTCCAATTCTGGACACCGTACTTTATGAAGAATTTGGGGGCATTAGAGAGGGTGCAGAAAAGATTCACAAGAATGGTTCCAGCGATGAGGGACATCAGTTACGTGGATAGATTGGAGAAGCTGGTGTTGTTCTCTGTGTCTCTCTCTGTCTCTCCCTCCTGCTATCTCTGACACTAAGAGGGAGATAGAGGGAGAGATGCTTAGATATGCAGATAGAGAGAGTGCTGTTGAGAGGGACAAGGTTGGAGAGAGATAGATTGTTGGGGTGGATTGAAAGGCACAATGTAAGATCTATTTATTCAATGTATTCACTGTTGTGTGCGCAAACAGAGAAGCATAGGCATGTGGAGTGAAATATTGGTAGAGTGGGAGATATGTGGATGAAGTTGGGGCCCAGGTGGACAGTTTTGATGATCAGGAAGGAAATCGCTCCATTGTAAACATCCAGCAATGTATTCCACCATTTGAGCCATCACACCTTCATGATATTGGTGCGGAAATCTTGTAATCCATGCCCATGGTTATTGACCCCTCTGTTAAGGGTAATGGGTTTTTCCTATCCACTCTATCTTGGCCCGTCATTATTTTATACACCTCAATTAAATCTTCCCTTCAACCTTCTTTGTTCCAAAGAAAACTATTCCAGCCTATCCAATCTTTACTCATAGTTAAAATTCTCCATTCCTGACAACATCCTCTGTAAATCCCCTCTGTACCCTCTCTAGTGTGATCACATCCTTCCTGTAATGTGGTGACCATAACTGTACACAGTACTCTAGCTGTGGTCTAACTCGTGTTTTATAAAGTTCCAGCATAACCTCCCTGCTCTTATATTCTCTACATCAGCTAATGAAGGAAAGAGTTCCGAAGAAGGATCACTGACCCGAAACGTTAACTCTGCTTCTCTTTTCACAGATGCAGCCAGACCTGCTGAGTGGTTCCAGCATTTCTTGTTTTTATTTTAAAGTATTCTGTAAGCCTTCTTAACCACCTTATCCACCTGTCCTGTGACCCTCAGGAATCAGTGGACATTCACTCCAAGGCCCCTCTGTTCACAGTCGAAGAGATTGTTCAGTTAGATTGAAAGAGCAAATGTAAAACATAATAATTTGATGCAATCCTTCACTGCAGTAGACACAGACATACGAGCGAGAGGCATGGAGTGTGAAACATCGGGGTAGAGGGAAAAAAATAGATGGAGATGGTAACAAATTGGAAAGGAGTGATCGGCACAGACAGAGAGGTAAACTCTGGTAAACTCTCTTGCTGGTAATCTCTCTCCATGTCTATCTCTCTCTTCCCCTCTCTTCGACACTCTGAAACCTTATTTCTTCTCAGAGAGTGTCAGAGAGTGTCAAATTCTATCTCTCCCTTTACGCTCTCTATCTCCCTCTGCACACTATCTCAATCTCTCACTCTTGCTCTCAGGATGGGAAGAGGGAGAAGGAGAGGCAGAGAAAGGGCATCGCAGGCAGTGAGAGATGAGGAGAAAGAGACAGAGGAACAGCGAGTCTGGCATTGGTAGATGGATATTTACTCTGTATCTAACCCCGTGCGTACCTGCCCTGTGAGTATTCGATGGGGACAATCTCGGACGGGGAGGACTGTTTAAAAATCAAAAATTAGTCGAAAGCCCTTTCAAAGATGAAATTTAGAAACACTTCTACATACAAAGGGTGGTAGAAGTTTGGAACTGTCTTCCACAAATGACCCCTCCCTATCTCTGCAATCTCCTCCAGCTCCACAATCCCCCAATATCTGCGATCCTCTAATTCGGGCTTCTTGAGCATCCTCAATTTGAATCGTCCCACCATTGGTGGCCGTGCCTTCAAACTGCCAAGACCCTAACTCTGGAATTCCTTTCCTCAGCCTCTCCGTCTCACTAACTCTCTTTCCTCTTTGAAGACCCTCCCTGCAACCAACCTCTTTCACCAATGTTTTGTTCGTCTCGTCTAATAGCTCCATAAGTGACTTGGTGTCAACTTTTTATTTGCCTTATTTATTTGTTGGATGTGTGCGTTACTGGCCAGCCCAGCATTTATTACCCATTCCTAATGGCCCTTGAGAAGGTGGTGTTGAGCCTCCTTCTTGAACCGCTGCAGTCCATGTGGGGTAGGTCGACCCACAGTGCTGTTAGGAAGGGAGTTCCAGGATTTTGACCCAGTAACAGTGAAGGAACGGCGAAATAGTTTCAAGTTAGGAAGGTGTGTGACTTTAGTTGTTGTGTGCGGACAGTATTTTCAGTGCGCAGTCCATTTATATTTTTAATGATTTATTTTTTTCACGTGGTTAGATGTAAAGTTTCTCGGACAATCTGCCTGCCTCCCCGTATCTCCTCACTCTTTCTGCCCGTCTCTCCCTCCTTCTCTAAATCCACTGCTTTACTCTGTATCTAAACTCACCCTGTACCTGTCCTGGGATATCTCATTATGTTGCTTAAGCAATGAGTTATACACTTCCAGCATAACCTCCCTGCTCTTATATACTTTAACAGCCTTGTTGGGAATGTCACTGCAGTTTGAAAATATGAAACACTGATCCAACATTCTCCCCTAAAACACTCACACTAACCTCCAAAAACAGGACTGGGCAGATAATGAGGATTGTTAATGATTGTTACAACTTGTCTCATCCTCTCTCTGTCTCTCCCTCTCATGTCTGTTCCTTCCCATCTTTCTCTCTCTATCTCTCTCTCCCTCGCCCTCTCCCTCTTTCTCTGCCTCTTTCCATGACTCTGTCTTCAACACCATCTCTCTCTCCTTGGACAGAAATGTTTTTATCCATTTCTTGGTTAATTTTGAACCTGTAAATCTTGCCCTTGCTGGGAACGTCACTGCAGTTTGAAAATACCAAGCACTTTAGCACTCGCCCCCTAAACTCTCTCACTAAATCCCCAATACAGGACTGTGCAGATAATGTGGATTGTTACTGAGGTTCTGTCAAGGTCCCCTCACACACTCTATCCCATTTCCCCTGCGTCTAAAGTTTGTCAGTGTTTAATAATATATTTTCAATAATATTAAATGTCACTTCAGTTTGAAAATATCAATCACTGATCCAACAATTGCCCCCAAAACACTTACACAAAACCCCTGATCTCTCCTTTCAAAATTAGTTCTTGCACACAGCCAGTTATACTTTTTATCCTTTTTTGATCCTTTTTCAACATTATTAGATGTAAAGTTTTTACTTTAATCTCGCCCTCATCTCTCTCAGTCTGTCTCTCCCTCTGTCTCTGTTTCTCCCTCTGTTTGTCTCCCTCCCTCTCTGTCTCTCTCTCTCCCTTTCTCCCTCTGCATCTGTCTCTCTCCCTCTGTATCTGTCTCACTCGCTTTCTCCCTGTCTCTCTCACTCAGCATTTGCCTGCCTCCCTTTCTTTCTCTCTCCCTCTCCCTCTGTCTCTGTCCCACTCTGTCTGTGTCTCTCTCCATCTGTCTCTCACTCCCTCCATCTCTCCGTCCCTCTGTACATGGACAGCAATGCTTTGAGCCATTTGTTTGGTTAATTTTGAATCTTTAACACTTGCTTTTGTTGGGAATGTCAATGCTGTTTAAAAATATCAAACACTCATCTAACACTCATCCCTAAACCACTCACATTAAAACCCAAATACCGACTGGGCAGACAATGGGGATTGTTACTGGGGTTTCGTCAAGGTCTCATTTCACTATCTCTTCTGTCTCTCACTGTCTTCGACTTTGTCTCTCTCTCTCTCCACTTCCCCATTTGCTTTCGTTTCCCTCTGTCCTCTTTCCTTCATCGCGCCCAACTTTATAAATGGAGAGGGCGCTTCCTCCACTTTATACATCGTGAGGGAGCTCCCACTGTTTTATGCAGCTGCCGTGGTGGGATTTGAACCCCTGTCCCCAGGCCATCAGGTTGGGCCTCTGGATTACGTGACCAGTGATATTATCACTACCGAACTGCCTCCAAAATGGATGTGTACAGTGTCTGTCCCGTAATATCACTCACAGTAGTTTCTGGGCTGGAGCCCTGAACATGGTCCCGAATCAGAGACTCAAAGTTCACATTTTTACTGGGAAAAGGCAGGAACAGAATGAAATGGGATAGATTTTGTCCCTGGATTCAGTGTCCACTGCAGACAGATCAGTTACATTTGCAATAGAAATGCCATGACTGAACAAGGTCAATACAATAATATGGAAAATGTAAATGACGCCTCTCATAATTGCCATCCATCCAGTATGAGGACAGATTTCAGATTTATTCCAGAGAGAGGTCTTACTCAGAAAATGTCATTGATATTGAAATGATTGTGTTTTATCCACCACATTATTTACATCAGAGTCAAAGCTGCTGATGTAATGTGTTTGTTCAGGTGAGTGTAACTAATAGCAATGATCAGGGGTCTAACCGTGTCAGTGGAGACTTATCCCCTGTATAAATCAGGACCCATTGGAATGGATCAGCTCAGAGTGCCTGGTGCAACATTGGATTCCAGGCTAATAGAAGTCTCTGCTTCTCACAGAAATGGGATATCCAGTGTTCGTTCAGTTCATATTCATTTATTATCCTGTACTTGCAGCAATTGGAGTTGCTGGTAAGCCAGTATCTCTGCTGTTAATGGTCTAAATCGATGTTAACTGAGCTGCTGTACTCGGTATTATTTCCCTCTGTGTGTGTCACACAGCCACCTGTTCTTTTCCAGCAATTTACTGATGGAATCTCCTCATTGTCTACTCTTTCATTCTTGCAGGAACTGCATTATGTATTTAATGGTATTGTTTTAAGTAACTGTGGTATTATTACTGGATTATTCTGTGTATTGAATGTATTGGAATGAGATGTTTCAGTGAGGATCAATAATCAGACCATTCGGAGTTTTAAACATTTTCATGATGCGGATCGAACCGGTCCTGGAATAATTTTATGATATCTTTTCAGTGATTGATAATGAGACATCTCACGGTTTCAGTGTTACAAGGGGACAGAACAATGTCCTCCCTCCCCAATAACATGGCTCAGTTTAACTGGGATTTCAATGTATTTATTGATTATCACTGTTATCAAATATTATTTCACTCTGTGTGTGTCTGACGCTGCTTCAGAAGTCTGGCTACTGAACTGAGTTTGCTGCTGACACTTTCACTTCTCCTTCTCTGCTTCACTGTGGACCTTCACTGTCACTGGACTACATTGAAAAATAGAAAGTATTGATGTGATGTTTTACTGGTTTTCACTCTGTCAGTTGGAATCAAGAGTATTTCCATTTATCTGTAGATTATCAGCTGCAGCGCTGATGTTGCTGTTTTATTAATTAAACAATCCTACATTCTAACAGATTACCTTATAATTCCAGGAGAAGGAATTTCAGTGTATGTGAGGTTTGTCTGGAAGTCGCTTTCGATCCTGTTTATTCCATGTATTGTCGATGAAGTGAAGAGTGTAGGTGAACAGGTGGAGACTTGCGTGTTCTGTAGATACATTAAATTATTCACAGATGTTTCACCATTGAACAAACTGACTCTGAGAATAAAATCATCGAACCTGGGGCTGGTGAACAGAACACAGACGCAGAATGTGAGGAATAAATCATATGTGACAAGCAGCATTAAGTAACAGTTTACAGGGTGTGAGTACTCCAGAGAGATAGGGAAGGGGAAAAGGAGCAGGGAGAACGAAACCGAGGGGAAGAGATGAGCAGAAGTAAAGAGAAAGACAAAGAAGCAGCAGTGTAAATAATTCATTATCATAAAGTGCTGGAATGTCCAGAACAATTAATGAGAGAAACTGTGAGTTGAAGTTGTCTGTTTTCAGATTGTGTTCATTTTCCTGTTGGACTTGATCCTCTGTGTTGATTTCTGTCAGGTCCTCATTCTGTTTTGTAGAAAGTTCCTATTCCTTACTTAGTGACTGAATAAACAGAATAGAATCAGTTCTTCACTGATGGTAATTCATTATTTAAATACTACACTTTAAAATCTCTGTGACTGCTGATTTCAATAAAGAGCGAGGCTAATATCAGAAGTATATTTAAATTTATATTTAATAGCCTGTACAAACTAAATATATTGACTATATTGTAGAAACAATGAACTGTTCTCCAACACCAATAACCACAGGGATTATTGTTTGAATGTCTTAATTGAGTTGCATTACAGGGATCTATGGATTAGATTTCCTCTAACACTCTGCTGCAGTCTCTCCCTGTGAATCTCAGCCTCTCCTCTCAGTGTATTGAATCCTCAGTCTCCTCATCCATTGCTTCTGTTTATCCACTTTCCCAAACCATCTGCTCCAGTCTCCCCTCCTGCTCCAACATGTCCTTTTCCTTCTCTCCCTCCCAATCTCACTCACTGTCTGCACCTCCAGCTGCCACGTCCAACCTGATAGGAATACTGTAACATGGGAGCAGGAGGAGGCCATTCAGCCATTCGAGCCTGCTCTGCCATTCTAGATCTTTGCTGATACTCCAACACAGCGCTGCAGTTTTCCCATTTGATAACAGTCTCTGTCGGTTCCCTGAACCCAGAGCAACAAACCAGCTACACATCCCGCTCTCCCGAAACCTTCCCAACCAACAGTCAGGAGACACAATCCCAATTAACCCATTGGATTCCAGCTCTGTAAAACCCCTTCTCATTTCCCCACTGACACTGCATCCTCACTCAGTACTTCCAGTAGATCCGGTGCTGACTTTATTCACTTTCTGCATCAATTTCCCAATTCATTATTAATAACTGTGTTTACAAACATTTCACTGTGACAAAGCACTTTCCGGGTCAATGAATCAGTTTTCACTGCTAGATGCAGCAACAACGCTGGAAATTTCAGCCCAGATCCTGTCAAACTGCTGCTTTGTCTCCAGGTCTGATCAGTAATTTCTCTGCTTCCTTTTCTCTCTCTCTTCCAGTTAACTTGGTGGCGATTGTGATCCTGTCCCGAGGAAAGTGCGGTCTCTCCAAATGTATCAGTGTCTACCTGGTGGGAATGGCAGTGTCTGATCTCCTGGTCGTTATCACTGAACCCATATTGTACACGACTGCTTCAATTTATTTCCCATATTCATTCCTGTTCAGTACTCCTGTGTGTTCTCTCATTATCGTTCTACTTTCTGCATCCACAGTTGTTTCTGTCTGGCTCACAGTCACTTTCACCTTTGATCGATTTGTGGCCATTTGTTGTGAGAAGCTGAAAACAAAATATTGCAGCAAGAAAAGGGCGGCTGTGGTTGTGGGAGCAGTGAGTGTGCTGGGCTGTTTAGAGTCTCTCCCCTGGTACTTTACACTTTAACAAGATTACATTATTGATAATGTTCCCATGGGTTGTGTTAATAAACAGAGCTTCTTTACTTCCCCCATATGGGGGGCATTTGAATTGTTTAACCTCATTTTAACCCCTTGTGTCCCGGTCTTTCTGATTTTGCTGCTCAATGTTCTGACTGTCAGGCGGATTTTATTCTCCAGTAAAGTCCGCAGGGGATTCCGGCGCCACAGCAATGCAGAGAATCACAAGGACCCAGAGATGGAGTATCGCAGAAAATCAATTGTTTTACTCTTCGGTATATCCGGCAGTTTTATCCTGTTATGGGTGACCTGGGTTGTGTATCGCATTTATAGGAGAATTACAGATAATTATTATTATTCCTCCTACACTGACCCTCTCTATAATCACACAACAAACATCAAAGATGCTGCAGATTCTCAGTTCCTGCACCAACACATGTATTTACATTTTGACCCAGACTAAATTCAGACAGGAGCTGAAGAAGGGGGTGAAATACCCTCTCAATCTCATTGTTAAATTAGTGAAATCATAGAAAGAGCTGAAGGGTTACAAACACTGGAACTAAATCCCATTCCCCCTCCTCCCCCAGACCCCCAGCTCCACCTCCCACCCTCCACCCGTCTCTGTGATTATTTGACAGGCGCCATCTTTAGTCCTGGCAGCGAGTGAACGTGGCAGACCATGACGTGAAACTGGAATAGTGTACGTTTGCGCATGTGCCAGTACGGCGCCACCTTGTGGTTGCTATGCCAACATACGTCGCCAGTGGGCAAAGCTGCAAATCGCAGTGATTGTGAGGTGGTGAGAGGGACCGTAACTCCAGTGAGGCAGGGACACCAGCAGATGGAGATGGTGAGCGGGGGCAGCAACTGCAGTGAGGCAGAGGCACCAGCAGATGGAGATGGTGAGAGGTGGTCAGTAACTGCAGTGAGGCAGTGACACCAGCAGATGGAGATGGTGAGTGGGCCATTAACTGCAGTGAGGCAGGAGTACCAGCAGATGTCGATGGTGAAAGAGGGGCATGAACTGCAATGAGACAGGGACACCAGGAGATGGAGATGGTGAGGAAGGGACAGTAACTGGATTGACACAGGGACACCAGCAGATGGCGATGGTGAGAGAGGGACATTTACTTCAGGGACAACAGCAGATGGAGATGGTGAGAGGGGGACAGTAGCTGCAGTAAGATAGGGATACCAGCAGATGGAGATGGTGAGAGAGGGACATTAACTGCAGTGAGACGGGGACACCAGCAGATGGAGATGCTGAGCCATTACTGATGGGAGATTCCCTTGCTGAGTTTGAAAGTTTCCACAAGTCTGAAGAATTTACTTTGTTGTAAACTTGAGATGCTGAATAAAATAATTTCAATGCAACTTTTGTAAAATGGCTATTTTTCTACTGTGTGAACACTTCCAACATGAAACTCGTTCCTGTTTGGAAAGTTATATTGAATGATTAAAGGTAATGTATAAATAAAACAAGAGGATCAAATAAAACTCAAGCAGTCATTTATAAATAAAAACTCTCAATATAAGTTGTGTTGAGTTCTTGATCACCTACGTTATGACATCTCTCTCTCTCACACTTCTCTTTCTATGCTGGTATCTTCTCTACTATAACTACGAGTAGTTGAAATTTTACTCCAATCGACCTTTGAAAGTTAATATTGAATCTGCTATCAGAAACCTGTCAGACAGTGAATTCCAGACCATAATAACTCCCTGCCTATTTGTTTCACCCCTCTACTAGTGTAAGCAGTCTCTCCTCATATCTCCAAAATGAGGGATAGATTTTGAATGCAACTCAATTAATTTCTCCAGGACAGCAGCTGCAGAGGAGCTGGAACATCCTGAACGTGGACAAACAATGAACAAAAATCCCTCTGAATCCCTCAGGAGAGCAGAGGATAGAAACAGTCAGGAAGCAAAAGCAAAAGTGACACTTTATTGCAGCAGTAAAAACTCTTTGTCAGAAAGTAGAGGACTTTATTGCTGAACTTTATATAAACTGGAGGTGAAAAGTGGAAGATCTTTCATACCATTTGTGATAAATGGCCATTTCCCAGCTTTGTGAACCCTTGTAACATTCAACTGGTGAATGTTAAGAAGGTTTTATTGATTGATTACAGCTAATACATAAATACAGCAGCATCAAATACAGGGCAAAGAATCATTGACGAATACAACTGTAAATATGGGTAAGAATTGTTGTGTGAAATGTCACTGGTTATAAAAGTTCTCTTGGCTGCCTCATTAACCTGGCTCTAGTTTCAATCTTTGTCACACAGTGGAAGTGAAAAACCGAATAAAAACCGCATGTTTGTCCTGCAGTCAAACAGGCCTCTCCAGCAATAACACTTTGTCAGAATTTCAAGGTAATTGCAATGAGTCATTTTCTGAACTTCCTGTTAACTGGAGGTGAATAGTAAAAGACATTTAATACAATATGTGTTAAATGGTTATTATCCAAACCGGCCCCTCCAGGTTTTAAATTACAGCAGTTTTTCTGTTCTGTTAATGAGGCTTTTGGGGGAGGGAGAGAGAGAGAGAGAGGCAGACAGGTTTCTATCTGGAATGGTCCATTTGGGATATGTCTGGAATATCCCTCTCTCCCCCATTCGCTGTTTACACAGAGACTCACCTTGGACTGTCCCACACCTGGGAAGGAGTGTCCAGATGGAGGAAGCTGAGAGCTGGTTGGTTAAGCTGTCTGTTTTGAGTGACAGGTTCTGGGATATATTAGGACAACATCAGACCACATTCTTTCCTTCCATGCAGCTGGATTCTGAAGGTGAGTTTCTGTGTCTCAATCTCTGTGCCCAGGTGAATTGGAACTGATTACAGTGTGTGTGTGTGAGAGAGTCCAGTCTGAAACCCCACACTCTCTGTCCCAGTCCTGACGCTATTCTCCAAATCCCACCACAATGCCCCTCTCCAGGATCTCTTCCCCATGGATAAGTTGATGGCGGGAAGGTGTTGGAGTCCAACGATGGAAAGCAGACAGTGTGGGATGGTGAGTATCACATCTTTATTGTCTGTTTCTGCTTTTCTCCTTTCTTCTGACTCAGTCTCTTTCACTAATTCTCTCGAAGTGAATCTCTCTCTCATTCAATCTCTCTCTCTTTGAATCTGTCTCTCACTCAATCTCTCTCTCACTGAATCTCTCTCTAACTCAATCTCTCTCTCACTGAATCTCTCTCTCACTGAATCTCTCTCTCACTGAATCTCTCTCCCACTGAATCTCTCTCCCACTGAATCTCTCTCTCACTGAATCTCTCTCTCAATTAATCTCTCTCTCACTCAATCTCTCTCTCACTCAATCGCTCTCTCACTCAATCTCTCTCTCACTCAATCTCTCTCTCACTGAAACTCTCTCTCACTCAATCTCACTCTCACTCAATCTCTCTCTCACTCAATCTCTCTCTCACTGAATCTCTCTCCCACTGAATCGCTCTCCCAAAGAATCTCACTCCCACTCAATCTCTCTCCCACTCAATCTCTCTCTTACTCAATCTCTCTCTCTGAATCACTCTCCCACTGAATCTCTCTCTCACTCAATCTCTCTCTCACTGAATCTCTCTCCCACTGAATCGCTCTCCCACTGAATCTCACTCCCACTCAATCTCTCTCCCACTCAATCACTCTCTCACTGAGTCGCTCTCTCACTCAATCTCTCTCTCACTCAATCTCTCGCTCACTCAATCTCTCTCACTCAATCTCTCTCTCACTCCGTCTCTCTCTCACTGAAACTCTCTCACTCAATCTCTCTCCCACTCAATCTCTCTCCCAATCAATCTCTCTCTCACTCAATTTCTATCTCACTCAACCTCTCTCTCACTGAAATTCTCTCTCACTGAAACTCTCTCTCACTGAATCTCTCTCTCACAGAAACTCTCTCGCACTCAATCTCTCTCTCACTGAAACGCTGTCACTCAATCTCTCTCTCACTCAATCTCTCTCTCACTCAATCTCTCTCTCACTTAAACTCTCTCTCACTCAAACTCTCTCTCACTCAATCTCTCTCTCACTGAAACTCTCTCACTCAATCTCTCTCTCACTGAAACTCTCTCTCACTGAAACTCTCTCTCTCACTGAATCTCCCTCTCACTGAATCTCTCTCTCACTGAATCTCTCTCGCACTCAATCTCCCTCTCACTCAATCTCCCTCTCACAGACTCTCCCTCGCACTCAATTTCCCTTGCACTCAATCTCCCTCGCACTCAATCTCTCCTCACTCAAATTCTCCTCACTCAATCTTTCCTCACTCAATCTCTCCTCACTCAATCTCTCCTCACTCAATCTCTCTCCCACTCAATCTCTCTCTCACTCAATCTCTCTCTCTCTCTCAATCTCTCTCTCTCTCAATCTCTCTATTTCTGAATCTCTCCCTCACCTTGTATTTCTGTCTCTGTTTTTCTCACTATCTCTCTGTTCCTCCATCTCTCTCTCTCTCCCTCACTTTGTGTTTCTCTCTCTGTCTGAGTTATTGTGCGTCTTTCGGTCTAAATGGCTTTCTCTGTCATCTCTCTCAATCTCTTTGTGATTCTCTGTCCTCTTTCTCAATCTCTTTGTGATTCTCTGTCCTCTCTCTCAATCTCTTTGTGATTCTCTGTCCTCTTTCTCAATCTCTTTGTGATTCTCTGTCCTCTCTCTCAATCTCTTTGTGATTCTCTGTCCTCTCTCTCAATCTCTCTGTGATTCTCTGTCCTCTCTCTCAATCTCTCTGTGATTCTCTGTCCTCTCTCTCAATCTCTTTGTGATTCTCTGTCCTCTTTCTCAATCTCTTTGTGATTCTCTGTCCTCTCTCTCAATCTCTTTGTGATTCTCTGTCCTCTCTCTCAATCTTTCTGTGATTCTCTGTGTCTTTCTCACTGGCTTTCTGTTTGTCCCTTTGGTGCCTTCAATTTCTTTGTGTCTCTGTTATTTCCCTCCACTTCTTTCCCTTCTCATTTTCTCTCTCTTTCTTTGTATCTTTCTGTCTTCTCTATTTCTCTTTCTATCATTTCTCTCTCTCTTTCCAAATTTTTCTGTCTTTTCCTGACCCTATCCACCGCCATCAATTTATCCACCACCCTCAATTTATCCACCGCGCTCAACTTATCCACCGCCCGCAATTTTTATCCACCACGCGAATCTTTTTCCTGCAAATCCCCCCGCAAGAAAACATCCCCCCCTTGGACAGAAACCCCCGATCTACATAATCCTCATCTGCAGACAACTGTCTGATATCCCCTGTTAAATGACCCCCATCTAATACCCTCATTATCAACAGACCCCCATCTAATTATCCCCTTCCCTCTGTTACAAGACAACCCATCAAACGACCACCCGCCCAGGACAGATTCCCATCTAAATAGACCCCGGGAACAAACACCCATTTAAATTACCCCCCGGGACCAAACTCCCATCTAAATATACCCCCAGTAACTGACTCCCATCTGAATAACACCCCCCAGGAACAGACCCCCATCGAAATACCACCCGGGAACAAACTCCCATCTTAATACCCCCACTCAGGAACAGACTGCCATCTAAATACACCCCCCAGAACAAACTGCCAGCTAACTACACCCCAGGAACAAACTCCCATCTAAATACCCCCCGGGAACAAAGGCCCAACTGAATACATCCCCAGAACAAACTCCCATGTCAATAACCTCCTGGAACAAACTCCCCTCTGAATAACCCCCCAGGAACAAACTCCCATCTAAATACCGCCCGGGAACAAACTACCATCTAAATACCCCCCCCCCCCCCCACCCCGGGAACAAACTCCGCTCTGAATAACTCCCCAGGAACAAACTCCCGTCTAAATACCTCCCCATGAACAAACTACCATCTAAATAACCCCAGGGAACAAACTCCCCTCTGAATAACTCCCCAGGAACAAACTCCCGTCTAAATACCTCCCCATGAACAAACTACCATCTAAATAACCCCCCGGGAACAAACTCCCCTCAGAATAACCCCCCAGGAACAAACTCCCATCTCAATACCCTCCTGGAACAAAATCCCCTCTGAATAACCCTCTAGGAACAAACTCCCATCTAAATACCCCCCGGGAACAGACTCCCATCTCGCGACCCGCCCGCAACAGACCCCCATCTAAATACCCACCGTTCTGTGAACAGACTCCCATCTAAATACCCCCCATTAACTGAACCCAATCTAATTCTCGCCCCGCTCTCCACTGTAAACTCTCCCGGTTTCTAAATACCCTCCCTATCCTGTAAAAGCTTCCCCTCTACTAATTCCCACCCTGTATCATCACCCCCGTGAACAGCCCCCTACCCCCCTCACTCCCCACCGTGTTATTCCCACCTCCATCACTTTCCTGGGTTTGGCTCCGTCTCCCGACAATCTTCCGTTCATTTTAATTCCAGATCTGGATAAGCCACTGGAATTCCAACAACTTGCTCCCAGATCCCCGGCACCATTAACTCCTGTCCGGCCAAAATCAGGGCCTGGCAGAGAGCAAGGACCTTCAGAGGCTAACTGGCATTCTGAGCCTTTAACGCACAGGACACAGACCTCTCTGCAGAAAGGTGTTTCACCTGCTCTCCCCATCGGCTTCCGGGAATCAAACAGAGGGAGACACATACAAACACTCACACATTGATTTTGCACAGGGACGGGAAGAGGCCATTCAGCCCTTTGATCCTGTCCCACCCATGTTAGATAATGGCTGACTTGTCCCTTCCCCCATTGAACCACATGGAGACAGGCAGAGACAGTCGGGGAGCAGATACACAGAGAGTCAAAGAAACACTGGGCTGGACTCGGACTTGGTGCCAATGGTGCAAACCAGGGTGGAGGGGAGGAGGGTGGTTGTGAATCGGCTGTCCGTTCAGCATCTCTCCCCTGTTTTTACCTCAATGGGAGTAAAACTGGGCAGAGATGGAAAGCAGGATCCCACTTCACAATCACCCTGTTCAACACAAAGGCTGTGAGTTCAAATCCACCCCCAGACAGAGGGAGAGAGACACAGAAAACAGATCCCGGGATTCGGACAGAACAGAGAGAGAGAAAAATAAATGGAAAGGGAGATGGAGAATGAGATGCAGGGAGTCCGAAACCAGTGAGAGAAACTGAGAACAGAGGGTCGGAAATACTGAGAAGGGCAGAGAGAGAGAGAGAAATGGAGATATTGAGAAAGATCCCAGATGAAGAGAGAGACGCAGAGACAGAAAGATATGGAGGGGCAGAGATACAAAGTAAGATGCGTTTACAGAATAGAGAGGGATGCTGCGGGATGGGGGAAATGCAGAGATAATCTTGCAGGAAAGGAGGAGCAGCGATGGAAAGATTCAGGGATTTGGAAGTGAGTGAGAGAAGAAATGGAGTGAGAGAGAGACAGATAAAGATGCAGAGAGTCGCAGAGAGAGGATGACAATGGAAACCTGTGAGACTAGAGAGAGGCAGAGATAGAAAGGATGTTGAGAGATACAGAGATAGGGATTTAAAGATGTGAAGAAACAGAGCTAGGAACAAGGAGGAAGGTGCAGGGAACAAGTAGCAGCAAGAGATGGAGAGAGGGAAATCTATGCGATTACATTGACTGTTCTGGAGCAGCGATTCCCAAACTATTCCCTTTGCAGCACCATCCAGCCCCCTCCCTTGTGGTAAAAAAAATCCACAGACCCCCGAAAACACAAAATCAAAATACCGAGGATGCTGGAAATCTGAAATAAAAACTGTTCTGGAAATTCTGAGCATTTCCAGCACTTTGTTTTTCTATCAGCCCCGAAAACACAAACAGTTTTCTTTTCTGTATTTAGAAATGAATTTGACAATGACAAATATATATGTATTATTACTTTCCCTCCCTGGTTAAAGCTCTTGTCTGTGAATTCCACGTGGCCAAAAGATTCTCCCTCTGCATCATCACAGCTGCAGCTTCCGAAAAGATTCTCCTTGGGAATAAGAGAAATAAAATTGATTCAAACAAAGCAAAGCATTTTTGAACAGAAATAAAACACAGCGAGAGCCCAGGACTCTCTCTCAAACTCACTGACATCAAACAATCTCTCAGTGACTGACAAACACATACCCTGACACAGAGCCTGAGACTGGGAAGTGTGGATGTGTTTACCCTGTCATTTCCTGCTGTCTCTCTCTCTCTCTCTCACTATTTTTCTCTGTGTGTCTCGACATCTGTTTCTGCCTCATTGTAAAAACACACAAACACAGGAGACCCCCATCCCCTCTCCTGTAGAAGGATAGAGAGAGAAATCCACATTCCCATCCCTGAAAAACTGAATTCAAATGGTCCCCCGGTGTTTCCTTTCACTGTCAAATTCAGCCCACAGCCTCAAACACCAGCAATATTCGGGAATGAGAGCAAGCCTTTCCAAACCTTCACATTTCACCCATTTCATTGCTGATTCACAGAAGTATTTGACACACAATGAATTAATTTTTAAAGTGGTCGTCACTGTTGCAATGTTGGAAATGCTGCAGGACTTTGGTACACAGCAATATTCCACAAGAAGCAGTCTGATAACAGCCTGCAAGCTGTGCACAGCAAGATCCCAGCAATGGTGACAATTCAACCAAGGTTTGAGTGTGGATTTATCTCTCTCTCTGTCTTTCTCCATCTTTCTCTGCCTTCCCTCCCTCACCCACACTCCGCCTCTCTCTCTCTCTCTCTCTCTCTGTTTAACCTGCCACATCCAGCTGTTTCGCACTCTCCGTCTTTTTCTCTCCACCTGCTTCTGCCTCAGTGTTGTAATGTCGAACTTGATGCAGGGAATGGATGCACAGCAGGATCCCACAATTGATTAAAAGGCATTGTTAAGCAAAATAGCACAGCAAGAGCCCAGGAATTGCCCTCAGTGACACAGACACTCTCTCAGCAACACCCAAATACAGACAAATCACATTTAATAAACCAAAGGATAAAAGCGTTCAGAAAGCAACCTCCACCTCTCTGTGTCTGTCTCTGTATCTCTCTCCCTGTCTCTGTATCTCTCTCCCCGTCTCTGTATTTCTCTCCCCTGTCTGTGTATTTCTCTCCCCTGTCTCTGTATCTCTCTCCCTGTCTCTGTATCTCTCTCCCCTGTCTCTGTATCTCTCTCCCGTGTCTCTGTATCTCTCTCCCCTGTCTCTGTATTTCTCTCCCCTGTCTCTGTATCTCCCTCCCTGTCTGTGTATTTCTCTCCTCTGTCTCTGTATCTCTCTCCCTGTCTCTGTATCTCTCTCCCCTGTCTCTGTATCTCTCTCCCCTGTCTGTGTATTTCTCTCCCCTGTCTCTCTCTCTCCATCCATATCTGTTTTTGTCCCTCTATCTCATATGTAATCTTGACTGAAAATAGCTATGGAATATTTCTGTCTCACCATTTAAACCAACAAAAATTCACACAGCTGTGTGTGTTTTTAACTATTAAAGGTTTAAATAGAGAAACAGAGGGAAAGAATTCTGGAGAAAGACAGAGAGAATTCGAAACTCAGAACTTCAGTAAACTGAATAGTTTGAATCGGGAACATTTGACACTCAGTGAGCCGTTTAAGTGCTCGTCACTATTGCAATGTTGGAAAAACTGCATGTCATATGTGCACAGCAAGATCCCACAATTTATTTCACCCTCAAATTCACGTCACTGCACTAAATACCAGCATCACTCTGGAATTATACTGGCTCCAAGCTCAGGACTTTAGTTCCGTAATATCACTCACAGTAGTTTCTGGGCTGTAACCCTGAACATAGTCCCGAATCAGAGACTCAAAGTTCACATTTTAACTGGGAAAAGACAGGAACAGAGTGAAACGGGATCGCTTTTGTCCCTGGATTCAGTGTCCACTGCAGACAGATCAGGTACATTTACAATAGAAATGCCAGGAGTGAACAAGGTCAACACAATAATACGGAAAATGTAAATGAGGCCACTCATAATTGAAGCATCCGTCCAGTATCAGTACAGAATTCAACTTATTCCGAGAGAGGTCTCACTCAGAAAATGTCATTGACATTGAAATGATTGTGTTTTACCCACCACGTTATTTACATCAGAGTCAAAGCTGCTGATGTAATGTGTTTGTTCAGGATACTGTAACTAATAGCAATGATCAGGGGTATAACCATGTCAGTGGAGACTTATCCCCTGTATAAATCAGGACCCATTGGAATGGATCAGCTCAGAGTGCCTGCTGGAGCTGTGGATTCCAGGCTAATAGAAGTCTTTGCTTCTCATAGAAATGGGATATCCAGTTATGTATCAGGTAGAAGACATTTATTATCCTGTACTTGCAGCAATAGGAGTTCCTGGGAAGCAGTATCTCAGCTGTTAATGGTGTAAATCGATGTTAACTGTGCTGCTTTCGGTATTATTTCTCAATGTGTGTGTTACACATCCCCCAGCTCTTTTCCAGCAATTTACTGATGGAATTTCCTCACTGTCCACACTTTCATTCTTGCAGGAGCTGCATTATGTCTTTAATTGTATTGCTTTAAGTAACCCTGGCATTGCTACTGGATTATTCTGTGTATGGAATGTATTTGAAGAAACGGTCTTGGTTAGGATCAAGAATCAGACCATCAGGAGCTTTCAACAGTTTCATGATGTGGATTTAACCAGTCCTGGAATATTATTATGATTGTTTTTTCAGTGATTGAGAATGAAACATCTCACGGTCTCAGTGTTCCAAGCGGACAGAACAATGTCCTCCCTCCCCAATAACATGGCTCAGTCTAACAGTGATTTCAATGTGTTTATTGATCATCACTGTTATCAAATATTATTTCATTCTGTGTGTGTCTGACACTGCGTCAGAAGTCTGGCTACTGAACTGAGATTGCTGCTGACACTTTCACTTCTCCTTCTCTGCTTCACTGTGGACCTTCACTGTCACTGGCCTACATTGTAAAATAGAAAGTATTGCAGTGATGTTTTATTGGTTTACACTCTATCAGTTGGAATCAAGAGTATTTCCATTTATCTGTAGATTATCAGCTGCAGCGCTGATGTTGGTTTTTTATTAATTAAACAATCCCACATTCTAACAGATTACTTTATAATTCCAGGAGAAGGAATTTCAATGATTGTGAGGTTTGTCTGGAAGTAGCTTTCAATCCTGTTTATTCCATGTATTGTAGATGAAGTGAAGAGTGTAGGTGAACAGGTGGAGACTTGAGTGTTCTGTAGATACATTAAATTATTCACAGAGGTTTCACCATTGAACAAACTGACTCTGAGAATTGAATCATTGAACCTGGGGCTGGTGAACAGAACACAGGCGCAGAATGCTAGGAATAAATCATAAGCAAAAAGTAACATTTAGTAAACGTTTTCAGAGCATGAGTTGTCCAGGGACAGAGCAAAGAAGAAAAGGAACAGGGAGAACAAAACCGAGCGAAAGAGATAAGCAGAAGGAAAGAGAAAGAGAAAGAAGCAGCAGTGTAAATAATTCACTATCATAAAGTGCTGGAATGTCCAGAACAATAAGTGACAGAAACTGTGAGTTGAAGTTTTCTGTTGTCAGATTGTGTTCATTTTCCTGTTGGACTTGATCCTCTGTGTTGATTTCTGTCAGGTCCTCATTTTGTTTTGTACAAAGTTCCTATTCCTTACTTATTGACCGAACAAACAGAATAGAGTCAGTTCATCACTGATGGTAATTCATTGTTTAAATACTGCACTTTAAAATCTCTGTGAATGCTGAATTCAATAAAGAGCGAGGCTGATATCAGAAATATATTTAAGTTTATATTTAGTCGCCTGTGCAAACTAAATATATTGACTATATTGTATAAACAATGAACTGTTCTCCAAAACCCATAACCACAGGGATTATTGTTTGAATGTATGAATTGAGTTGTACTACTGGGATCTATAGATTAGATTTCCTCAAACACTCTGCTGCAGTCTCTCCCTGTGAATCTCAGCCTCTCCTCTCACTGTATTGAATCCTCAGTCTCCTCATCCATTGCTTCTGTTTATCCACTTTCCCAAACCATCTGCTCCAGTCTCCCCTCCTGCTCCAACATGTCCTTTCCCTGGAATTTACAAGGTTATGGGGTGATTTGATGAATGTATTCAGGATAATAAGGGAAACTAAACGGGTGGACAGAGAGTAACAATTACCACTGGCTGCGGAGTCAGGAACTTGGGGGCATAGTCTAAAAATCTAAACGCACTCTAAAAACCTTTCATGAGTGAAATGAAGAAACACTTCAACACACCAGGTGTGGTATCAGTTTTGAACTCTCTTCCACAAACGGCAATTGATGCTGAGACACTTGTTCGATTTTAAATCTGAGATTGATAGGTTTTTGTTAAGCAAAGGTATTCAGGGGCAAAGATAGGTACATGGAGTTAGATCACACATCAGCCATGAGCTCATTGAATGACAGAAGAGGGTTGAGGGGCCAAATGGCCTCCTCCTCTTCCCCTGTCCAATGACAAATATCTTGCTATCACTCTCTGTGTCTTGGCCTGTGTCTCTCTCTTTGTCTCTCTTTCTGTCTGTCTGTCTGTCTCTCTCTCATCTCTCAAACATCTGTGGAAATCCACAAACATTAGTCAGCCATTATCGGCTGGTTCTTGGTGGCCATTTTATGTTACCACAACACTGGGACATTTATTCCAGAGACTGACTCCTCACCCATGTGACGGTAGTGCTCAAATTGTGACAGAGCCACAGACATGGAGGCACTGAGACACACAGTACTAGAAAGGAATCAATCATTCTCTTGTGCCCAATAATTCTCCCTCCACTGTGATTAGCCTGCGTGGCCTTTAATTAATCAGTCTATTACTTTCACCCTTGTTAATCAACAGTACAACATGTGTAGTCCTCCAGTCCTCTGGCAGCACGACTGCAACCAGAGAGGATTGGAAAATGATGGTCAGAGCCTCTGCTATTTCCACCCTTGCACCTCTAAACAGTCTGAGCCTGGTGAATTTTCAGCTTTCAACGATGCTGAACCCCTGAATATTTCCTCTCTCACTGTTTACCCCGTTCAATATTTCAAACCCCTCTTTTGTGAAGACAGTCGCTATGTATTCATTAAGAACCATGCCCGCATCTTCCGCCTCCACGGTTAGGAAAAAGGAGGAGAGACGATATAAACTAAAGGATAGAATTCTAAAGGAGGTGCAGGAACAGACACATCTGGGGGGTATTTGTGCACCAATCACTGAAGGTGGCAGGGCAGGTTCAGAAAGTGGTTAAATGGCAAAAGGGATCGTGAGATTATAAATAGAGACATTGAATACAAAAGCAAGAAAATCTGACCTTTGTAAAACGCTGGTTTGCCTTCAACTGGAGCATTGTCCAATTCTGGACACCGTACCTTCGCAAGCATGTGGCGGCATTCGAGAGGGTGTAGAAAAGATTCACAAGAATGGTTCCAGGGATGAGGGACTTCAGTTACGTGGATAGATTGGAGAAGGTGGGATTGTTCTCTGTGTCTCTCTCTGTTTTCCTCTCTCTGTCTCTCCCTCCAGCTATCTCTGACACTAAGAAGGAGACAGAGGGAGAGAGGCTAAGATATGCAGGCAGAGGGAGGGCTGTCGAGAGGGACAAGTTTGGAGACAGAGAGATTGTTGGGGTGGATTGAAAGGGAAAATGTCAGAAATATTCATTTAATGTAATTCTTCACTGCTGTGTACGCAAACAGAGAAACATAGGTATTTGGACTGAAATATTGGTGGAGTGGGAGAAATGTGGATGAAGTTGGGGCCCAGGCGGCCAGTTTTGATGATCAGGAAGGATAACGCTCCCTTGCAAACATTCAGCAAGGTATTCCACCATGGAATCCATCAAACCCTCATGATATTGGTGTGGAAATCTTGTAATCTATGCCTATGGTTATCGACCCCTCTGTTCAGGGAAATGGTTCCTTCCTATCCACTCTATCTAGGCCCCTCATTATTTGATACACCTCAATTAAATCTTCCCTTCAACCTTCTCTGTTCCAAAGAAAACAATTCCTTTCGATCCAATCTTTCCTCATAGATAAAATTCTCCATTCCTGACAACATCCTCTGTAAATCCCCTCTGCACCCTCTCGAGTGTGATCACATCCTTCCTGTAATGTGGTGACCAGAACTGTACACAGTACTCTAGCTGTGGTCTAACTGGTGTTTTACACAGTTCGAGCATAACCTCCCTGCTCTTATATTCTCTGCATCAGCCAACAAAGGAAAGTATTCCGTAAGCCTTCATAACCACCTTATCCACCTGTCCTGTTACACTCAGGAATCAGTGGACATTCACTCCAAGACCCCTCTTTTCACAGTATGAAAGATTGTTCAGTTAGATTGAAAGAGCAAATGTAAAACATAATAATTTGATGTAATCCTTCACTGCAGTTAACACAGACATACGAGCGAGAGACATGGAGTGTGAAACATCGGGGTAGAGGGAGATGGTAATAAATTGGAAAGGAGTGATAGGGACTGAGAGAGAGGGAATCTCTGGTAGACTCTCTTGCTGGTAATCTCTCTCCATCTCTATCTCTCTCTTCCCCTCTCTTCTGCTCTCTGAAACCCTATTTCTTCTCTCTGTTTCTCACTTTCCAAGTCTATCTCTCCCTTTTCTCTCTCTATCTCCCTCTGCACACTATCTCAATCTCTCCCTCTTGCTCTCATGATGGGAAGAGGGAGAAAGAGAGGCAGAGAAAGGGTGTCTCAGGCAGTGCGAGATGAGGAGAAAGAGACAGAGGAACAGTGAGTCTGGCATTGGTAGATGGATCTTTAGTCTGTATCTAACCCCGTACGTACCTGTCCTGTGAGTATTCGACGGGGACAGTCTCGGACAGGGGGGACTGTCGAAAAATCAAACATTAGTCGAAAGCCCTTTCAAAGATGAAATTTAGAAATACTTCTTCATACAAAGAGTGGTAGAAGTTTGGAATTGTCTTCCACAAATGACCCCTCCCTGTCTCTGTAATCTCCTCCAGCTCCACAATCCCCAATATCTGCGATCCTCTAATTCTGGCCTCTTGAGCATCCCCAATTTGAATCGTCCCACCATTGGTGGCCGTGCCTTCAAGCTGCCAAGGCCCGAACTCTGGAATTCCTTTCCTAAACCTCTCTGTCTCACTAACTCTCTTTCCTCTTTGAAGACGCTCCCTCAAACCAACCTCTTTCAAAAATTTTTTCTTCATCTCGTCTAATAGCTCCTTAAGTGACTCGGTGTCAACTTTTTATTTGCCTTATTTATTAGTTGGATGTGTGCGTTACTGGCCAGGCCAGCATTTATTACACATCTCTAATTGCCCTTGAGAAGGTGGTGTTGAGCCTCCTTCTTGAACCGCTGCAGTCCATGTGGGGTAGGTACACCCACAGTGCTGTTAGGAAGGGTGTTCCAGGATTTTGACCCCGTAACAGTGAAGGAATGGTGATATCGTCTCAAGTTCGGATGGTGTGGGACTTTGTTGTTGTGTGCGGACAGTATTTTCAGTGTGCAGTCCATTTATATTTTTAATTATTTATTTTTTCATGTGGTTAGATGTAAAGTTTCTCCGACAATCTGCCTGCCTCCCCGTATCTCCTCACTCTTTCTGCCCATCTCTCCCTCCTTCTCTAAATCCACTGCTTTACTCTGTATCTAAACTCCCACTGTACCTGCCCAGGGAGGTCTCATTATGGTGCTTAAGCAATGAGTTATACAGTTCCAGCACAACCTCCCTGCTCTTATATACTTTAACAGCATTGTTGGGAATGGCACTGCAGTTTGAAAATATGACACACTGATCCAACATTCACCCCTAAAACACTCACACTAACCTCCAAAAACAGGACTTTGCAGATAATGAGGATTGTTAATGATTGTTACAACTTGTCTCATCCTCTCTCTGTCTCTCCCTCTCATGTTTTTTTCTTCCCATCTTTCTCTCTCTCTCTCTCTCAATCGCCCTCTCCCTCTTTCTCTCCCTCTTTCCATGACTCTGTCTCTTACACCATCTCTCTATCCTTGGACAGAAATGTTTTATCCATTTCTTGCTTAATTTTGAACCTGTAAATCTTGCCCTTGCTGGGAACGTCACTGCAGTTTGAAAATATCAAACACTGATCAACACTCGCCCCATAAACTCTCACACTAATCCCCAAATACAGGACTGTGCAGATAATGGGGATTGTTACTGAAGTTCTGTCAAAGTTCCCTAACACACTATATCACATTTCCCCTGCTTCTAAAGTTTGTCAGTGTTTAATAATATTTTTTGGAATTATTTTAAATGTCACATCAGTTTGAAACTATCAATCAGTGATCCAACACTCACTCCCAAAACATTCACAATAAACCCCTGATCTTTCCTTTCAAAATTAGTTCTTACACACAGCCAGTTTTACTTTTTAATTCTATCTTTTTTCAACATTATTAGATGTAAAGTTTTTCCTATAATCTCGCCCACCCTCTCTCCCTCTCTCTCTGTCTGTCTGTCCCTCTGTCTCTCCCTCTGTTTGTCTCTCTCCCTCTCTCTCTCTCTCTGTCCCTTTCTCCCTCTGCATTTGTCTCTCTCCCTCTGCATCTGCCTGCCTCTCTTTCTGTCTCTCTCACTCTGCATCTGCCTGCCTCTCTTTCTGTCTCTCTCACTCTGCATTTGCCTGCCTCCCTTTCTGTCTCTCTCCCTCTGTCTCTGTTTCTCCTTTTTTCTCTATCATTCTAGCTCTGTCTCTCTCTCTCCCTCTGTCTCTGTCCCACTCTGTCTGTTTCTCTATCCGTCTGTGTCTCACTCCCTCCATCTCTCCGTCCCTCTGTCCATGGACAGCAATGCTTTGAGCCATTTGTTTGGTTAATTTTGAATCTTTATCTCTTTCTTTTGTTGGGAATGTCAATGCAGTTTGAGAATATCAAACACTCATCTTACACTCATCCCTAAAACACTCACATTAAACCCCAACTACCGGACTGGGCAGACGATGGGAATTGTTACTGGGATTCCGTCAAGATCTCATTTCGCTATCCCTTCTGTCTCTCACTGTCTTCCACTTTGTCCCTCTCTCACCATTTTCCCATTTGTTTTCATTTCCCTCTTCTCCTCTTTCCTTCTTCGCCCCCAACTTTATAAATGGAGAGGGTGCTCCTTCCACTTTATACATGGAGAGGGAGCTCTCTCCACTTTATACGTAGAGGTGGAGATCCCTCTACTTTATACACAGAAAGGGAGCTCCCTCTGTTTTATATAGCTGCCGAGGTGGGAGTTGAACCCCTGTCCCCAGGCGATCAGGTTGGGCCTCTGGATTCCGTGACCAGTGATATCATCACTATCCAACTACCTCCCAAATGGATGTGTACAGTGTCTGTCCCGTAATAGCACTCACAGTAGGTTCTGGGCTGTCACCCTTAACATGGTCCCGAATCAGACCCTCGAAGTTCACATTTTAACTGGTAAAAGGCAGGATTTTGTCCCTGGATTCAGTGTCCACTGCAGACAGATCAGTTACATTTACAATGGAAACGCCAGGAGTGAACAAGGTCAATGCAATAATATGGAAAATATAAATGACGCCTCTCATAATTGCCATCCATCCAGTATGAGTACAGATTTCAGGTTTATTCCGAGAGAGGTCTTACTCAGGAAATGTCATTGACATTGAAATTATTGTGTTTTATCCACCATATTATTTACATCAGAGTCAAAGCTGCTGATGTAATGTGTTTGTTCAGGTGAGTGTAACTAATCGCAATGATCAGGGGTATAACCGTGTCAGTGGAGACTTATCCCCTGTATAAATCAGGACCCATTGGAATGGATCAGCTCAGAGTGCCTGGTGGAGCTGTGGATTCCAGGCTAATAGAAGTCTCTGCTTCTCACAGAAATGGGATATCCAGTATTCGTTCAGTTCATATTCATTTACTATCCTGTACTTGCAGCAATTGGAGTTCCTGGTAAGCAGTATCTCTGCTGTTTATGGTCTAAATCGATGTTAACTGTGCTGCTGTACTCCGTATTATTTCCCTCTGTGTGTGTTACACAATCGCCTGTTCTTTTCCAGCAATTTACTGATGGAATCTCCTCATTGTCTACTCTTTCATTCTTGCAGGAACTGTATTATGTATTTAATGGTATTGTTTCAAGTAACTGTGGCATTATTACTGGATTATTCTGTGTATTGAATGTATTGGAATCAGATGTTTCAGTTAGGATCAATAATCAGACCATGAGGAGTTTTTACCAGTTTCATCAGGTGGATCTAACCGGTCCTGGAATATTTTAATGATTTTTTTTCAGTGATTGATAATGAGACATCTCACGGTCTCAGTGTTACAAGCAGACAGAACAATGTCCTCCCTCCCCAATAACATGGCTCAGTTTAACTGGGATTTCAATGTATTTATTGATTATCACTGTTATCAAATATTATTTCACTCTGTGTGTGTCTGACGCTGCTTCAGAAGTCTGGCTACTGAACTGAGTTTGTTGCTGACACTTTCACTTCTCCTTCTCTGCTTCACTGTGGACCTTCACTGTCACTGGACTACATTGTAAAATAGAAAGTATTGATGTGATGTTTTACTGGTTTTCACTCAGTCAGTTGGAATCAAGAGTCTTTCCATTTATCTGTAGATTATCAGCTGCAGCGCTGATGTTGGTGTTTTATTAATTAAACAATACCACATTCTAACGGATTACTTTATAATTCCAGGAGAAGGAATTTCAATGATTGTGAGGTTTGTCTGGAAGTAGCTTTCGATCCTGTTTATTCCATGCATTGTAGGTGAAGTGAAGAGTGCAGGTGAACAGGTGGAGACTTGAGTGTTCTGCAGATACAGTAAATTATTCACAGAGGTTTCACCATTGAACAAACTGACTCTGAGAATAGAATCATTGATCCTGGGGCTGGTGAACAGAACACAGATGCAGAATGTTAGCAATAAATCAGATGTGAAAAGTAGCATTAGCTAACAGTTTGCAGGTGTGAGTACTCCAGAGAGATAGGGAAGGAGAAAAGGAGCAGGGAGAACGAAACTGAGGGAAAGAGATGAGCAGAAGTTAAGAGAAAGGGAAAGAAGCAGCAGTGTAAATAATTCACTATCAAAAAGTGCTGGAATGTCCAGAACAATTAGTGAGAGAAACTGTGAGTTGAAGTTGTCTGTTGTCAGATTGTGTTCATTTTCCTGTTGGACTTGATCCTCTGTGTTGATTTCTGTCAGGTCCTCATTTTGTTTGGCAGAAAGTTCCTATTCCTTACTTAGTGACTGAATAAACAGAATAGAATCAGTTCATCACTGATGGTAATTCATTATTTAAATACTGCACTTTAAAATCTCTGTGACTGCTGAATTCAATACAGTGCGAGGCTGACATCAGAAATATATTTACATTTATATTTAATAGCCTGCACAAACTAAATATATTGACTATATTGTAGAAACAATGAACTGTTCTCCAACACCCATAACCACAGGGATTATTGTTTGAATGTAGGAATTGAGTTGTATTACTGGGATCTATCGATTAGATTTCCTCTAACACTCTGCTGCAGTCTCTCCCTGTGAATCTCAGCCTCTCCTCTCATTGTATTCAATCCTCAGTCTCCTCATCCATTGCTTCAGTTTATCCACTTTCCCAAACCATCTGCTCCAGTCTCCCCTCCTGCACCAACATGTCCTTTCCCTGGAATTTACTAGGTTATGGGGTGATTTGATGAGTGTATTCAAGATAATAAGGGAAACTAAACGGGTGGACAGATAGTAACAATTCCCACTGGCTGCGGAGTCAGGAACTTGGGGGCATAGTCTAAAAATCTAAACGCAGTCTAAAAACCTTTCAGTAGTGAAATGAAGAAACACTTCAACAGAGAGTGGGCATAAATGAGTGCTATTCTGGTTGGCAATCAGTCACTAGTGGTGTGCCTCTGGGATCGGTGCTGGGTCCACAATTATTTACAATTTATATAGATGATTTGGAGTTGGGGACCACGTGTAGGGTGTCAAAGTTTGCACATGACACTAGATGAGTGGCAGAGCAAAGTGTGCAGATGACTGAAACTTTGCAGAGGTACATAGATACATTGAGTGAGTGGGCAAAGGTCTGGCAGATGGAATGCAATGTTGATAAGTGTGAAGTCATTCATTTCGGTAGGAGTAACAGTAAAAAGGATTATTACTTGAATGGTAAAAAGTTGCAGCATGTTGCTATGCAGAGTGACCTGGGTGTCCTTGTGCATGAATCGCAGAAGGTTGGTCTGCAGGTACAGCAAGTAATTAGGAAGGAAAATGGAATTTTGTCCTTCATTGCTAAAGGGATTGATTTTAAAAGCAGAGAGGTTATGTTGCAGCTGGATAAGGTACTGGTGAGGCCGCACCTGGAGTACTGTGTGCAGTTTTGGTCTCCTTACGTGAGAAAGGATGTACAGGCACTGGAGAGGGTGAAGAGAAGGTTCACTAGGTCGATTCCGGAGTTGAGGGGGTTGGCTTATGAGGAGAGACTGAGTAGATTGGGATTATATTCATTAGAATTCAGAAGAATGAGGGGGGATCATATAGAAACATATAAAATTATGAAGGGAATATATGAGATACAAGGAGAGAGGATGTTTCCACTGGCAGGTGAAGCTAGGACAAGAGGGCATAGCCTCAAGATTAGAGGCAGCAGATTTTGGACTGAATTAAGAAGGAACTTCTTCAGCCAGAGGGTTGTTAATCTATGGAATTCCTTGCCCAGTGAGGTAGTTGACGCTTCTTCAGCAAACGTTTTTAAAGCTAAGGTAGATATCTGTTTGAACAATAAAGGAATTAAGGGATATGGTGAGAACGCGGGTAAGTGGTTCTGAGTCCACAAAAAGATCAGCCATGATCTTATTGAATGGCGGAGCAGGCTCGAGGGGCCGGGTAGCCTACTCCTGCTCCTAGTTCTTATGTTCTTCTGAACACACCAGGTGTGGTATCAGTTTGGAACTCTCTTCCACAAACGGCAATTGATGCTGAGACACTTGTTAGTTTTTAAATCTGAGTTTGATAGATTTCTGTCAACCAAAGTTATTAATGGGCAAAGAAAGGTACATGGAGTTAGATCACACATCAGCCATGAGCTCATTGAATGACAGAAGAGGGTTGAGGGGCCAAATGGCCTCCTCCTCTTCCTCTGTCCAATGACAAATATCTTGCTATCACTCTCTGTGTCTTGGTCTGTGTCTCTCTTTTTGTCTGTCTTTCTGTCTGTCTGTCTGTCTGTCTCTCTCTCCTCTCTCAAATATCTGTGGAAATCCACAAACATTAGTCAGCCATTTTAGGCTGGTTCTCGGTGGCCATTTTATGTTTCCACAACACTGGGACATTTATTCCAGAGAACGAATCCTCACCAATGTGAGGGTAGTGCTCAAATTGTGACAGAGACACAGACATGGAGACACTGAGACACACAGAACTAGAAAGGAATTACTCAATCCCTTTTGCCCAATAATTTGCCCTCCACTGTGATTAGGCTGTGTGGCCTGCAATTACTCAGTCTGTTACTTTCTCCCTTGTTAATCAACATTACAACATACGCAGTCCTCCAGTCCTCTGGCAGCATGACTGTAACCAGAGAGGATTGGAAAATGATTGTCGAAGCCTCTGATATTTCCTCCCTTGCACCTCTAAACAGTCTGAGCCTGTTGAATTATCAGCTTTCAAAGATGCTAAACCCCTGAATATTTGCGCTCTCACTGTTTATCCCATTCAATATTTCAAACCCCTCCTCATTGACTACAATATCAGCCTCGTCCCTCTTTTGTGAAGACAGCCGATATGTATTCATTAAGAACCATGCCCGCTATCTTCCGCCTCCACGATTAGGAAAAAGGAGGAGAGAAGCTATAAAGTAAAGGATAGAATTCTAAAGGAGGTGCAGGAACAGACACATCTGGGGGTATTTGTGCTCCAATCACTGAAGGTGGCAGGGCAGGTTCAGAAAGTGGTTAAAGGGCAGAAGAGGTCCTGAGATTATAAATACAGACTTTGAATAGAAAAGCAAGGAAAATGTGACCTTTGTAAATCGCTGGTTTGCCTTCAACTGGAGCATTGTCCAATTCTGGACACCGTACTTCAGGAAGAATGTGGAGGCATTAGAGAGGGTGCAGAAAAGATTCACAAGAATGGTTCCAGGGATGAGGGAATTCAGTTACGTGGATAGATTGGAGAAGCTGGGGTTGTTCTCTGTGTCTCTCTCTGCCTTCCTCTCTCTGTCTCTCCTTCCTGCTATCTCTGACACTGAGAGGGAGACAGAGGGAGAGAGGCTTCGATATGCAGGCAGAGAGAGGGCTGTGGAGAGGGACAAGGTTGGAGACCGAGAGATTGTTGGGGTCGATTGAAAGGGAGAATGTAAGATGTATTCATTTGATTTAATCCTTCACTGCTGTGTACGCAAACAGAGAAAGATAGGTATGTAGAGTGAAATATTGGTAGACTGGGAGAAATGTGGATGAAGTTGGGGCCCAGGCGGCCAGGTTTGATGATCAGGAAGGAAAACGCTCCATTGTAAATATCCAGCAAGGTATTCCACCATGGAATCCATCACACCCTCATGATATTGGTGTGGAAATCTTGTAATCCATGCCCATGGTTATCGACCCCTCTGTTATGGGAAATGGGTCCTTCCTATCCACTCTATCGAGGCCCGTCATTATTTTATACACCTCAATTCAATCTTCCCTTCAACCTTCTCTATTCCAAAGAAAACAATTCCAGCCTATCCAACCTTTCCTCAAAGTTAAAATTCTCCATTCCTTACAACATCCTCTGTAAATCTCCTCTGTACCCTCCCCAGTGTGATCACATCCTTCCTGTAATGTGGTGACCAGAACTGTACACAGTACTCTAGCTGTGGTCTAACTAGTGTTTTATACAGTTCTAGCATAACCTCCCTGCTCTTATATTCTCGACATCAGCCAAAAAAGAAAATTATTCCGCAAGCCTTCTTAACCACCTTATGCACCTGTCCTGTTACCCGCAGGAATCAGTGGACGTTCACTCCAAGGCGCCTCTGTTCCCAGACAGAGCGATTGATCAGTTAGATTGAAAGAGCAAATGTAAAACATTATAATTTGATGTAATCCTTCACTGCAGTATGCACAGACAATCGAGCGAGAGGCATGGAGTGTGAAACATCGGGGTAGAGGGAGAAAAATAGATGGAGATGGTAACAAATTGGAAAGGAGTGATAGGCACATAGAGAGAGGTAATCACTGGTAAACTCTCTTGCTGGTAACTCTCTCCATCTCTATCTCTCTCTCTTCCCCTCTCCTCTGCTCTCTGAAAAACTATTTACTCTGTTACTCATTTTCCAAGTCTATCTCTCTACTTTTCTCCCTCTGTCTCCATCGCCCTCTGTACACTATGTCAATCTCTCCCTCTTGCTCTCAGGATGGGAAGAGGGAGAAAGAGAGGCAGAGAAAGGGTGTTGCAGGCAGTGAGAGATGAGGAGAAAGAGACAGAGGAAAAGTGAGTCTGGCATTCATAGATGGATCTTTATTCTGTATCTAAGCCCGTGCATACCTGCCCTGTGAGTATTCGATGGGGTCAGTCTCGGACCAGGGGGACTGTCTAAAAATCAAAAATTAGTCAAAAGCCCTTCAAAGATGAAATTTAGAAACACATCTACATACAAAGGGTGGTAGAAGTTTGGAACTGTCTTCCACAAATGACCCCTCCCTATCGCTGCAATCTCCTCCAGCTCCACAATCCACCAATATCTGCGATCCTCTAATTCTGGCTTCTTGAGCATCCTCAATTTGATTTGTTCCAACATTGGTGGCCGTGCCTTCAAGCTGCCAAGACCCTAATTCTGGAATTCCTTTCCTAAACCACTCCATCTCACTAACTCACTTTCCTCTTTGAAGACACTCCCTCAAACCAACCTGTTTGACCAAATTTTTGTTCGTCCAGTGTTATATCCCCTTAAGTGACTCAGTGTCAACTTTTTATTTGCCTTATTTATTTGTTGGATGTGTGCATTACTGGCCAGGCCAGCATTTATTACCCATCCCTAATTGCCCTTGAGAAGGTGGTTTTGAGCCTCCTTCTTGAACCGCTGCAGTCCATGTGGGGCAGGTACATCCACAGTGCTGTTAGGAAGGGAGTTCCAGGATTTTGACCAAGTAACAGTGAAGGAATGGCGATATAGTTTCAAGTTAGGATGGTGTGTGACTTTAGGTGTTGTGTGGACAGTATTTTCAGTGCGCAGTCCATTTATATTTTTAATTATTTATTTTTTTCACGTGGTTAGATGTAAAGTTTCTCCTACAATCTGACTGCCTCCCCATATCTCCTCACTCTTTCTGCCCGTCTCTCCCTCCTTCTCGAAATCCACTGCTTTACTCTGTATCTAAACTCACACTGTACCTGCCCTGGGAGGTCTCATTATGGTGCTTAAGTAATGAGTTATCAAGTTACAGCATAACATCCCTGCTCTAAAATACTTTAACAGCCTTGTTGGGAATCTCACTGCAGTTTGAAAATATGAAACACTGATCCAACATTCACCCCTAAAACACTCACATTAACCTCCAAAAACAGGACTGGGCAGATAATGAGGATTGTTAATGATTGTTACAACTTGTCTCCTCCTCTCTCTGTCTCTCCCTCTCATGTCTGTTTCTTCCCATCTTTCTCTCTCTCTCTCTCTCTCTCTCCCTCGCCCTCTCCCTCTTTCTCTGCCTCTTTCCATGACTCTGACTCTAACACCATCTCTCTCTCCTTGGACAGAAATGTTTTTATCCATTTCTTGGTTAATTTTGAACCTGTAAATCTTGCCCTTGCTGGGAACGTCACTGCAGTTTGAAAATATCAAACACTGATCAACCCTTGCCCCCAAAACACTCACACTAAACCCCTGATCTTTCCTTTCAGAATTAGTTCTTACACACAGCCAGTTTTACTTTTTAATTCTATCTTTTTTCAACATTATTAGATGTAAAGTTTTTCCAGTAACCTCGCTCTCCCTCTCTCTCTCTGTGAGTCTATCCCTCTGTCTCTGTTTCTCCCTCTGTTTGTCTCTCTTCCTCTCTCTCTCTCTCTGTCCCTTTCTCCCTCTGCATCTGTCTGTCTCCCTCTGCATCTGCTTGCCTCCCTTTCTGTCTGTCTCACTCTGCATTTGCCTGTCTCCCTTTCTGTCTCTCTCCCTCTGTATGTGTTTCTCCTTTTTTCTGTATCATTCTAGCTCTGTCTCTCTCTCTCTCTCTCCCTCTTTCTCTGTCCCACTCTTTCTGTTTCTCTGTCTGCCTGTGTCTCCCTCCCTCCATCTCTCCATCCCTCTGTACATGGACAGCAACGCTTTGAGCCATTTGTTTGGTTAATTTTGAATCTTTCACTCTTGCTTTTGCTGGGAATGTCAATGCAGATTGAAAATATCAAACACTCATCTAACACTCATCCCTAAAACCTCACATTAAAACCCAAATACCGGACTGGGCAGACAATGGGGATTGTTACTGGGGTTCCATCAAGGTCTCATTTCGCGATCTCTTCTGTCTCACACTGTCTTCCACTTTGTCCCTCTCTCTCCATTTCCCAATGTGTTTTCGTTTCTCTCTTCTCCTCTTTCCTTCATCGCCCCCAACATTATAAATGGAGTGGGTGCACCTCCCACTTTAAAAATAAAGATGGAGCTCCCTCGACTTGATTCATAGAGAGGGAGCTCCCTCCACTTTATGCATAGAGAGGGAGCTCCCTCCACTTTATACATAGAGAGGGAGCTCCCTCCACTTTATACATAGAGAGGGAGCTCCCTCCACTTTATACATACGGAGGGAGATCCCTCCACATTATCCATAGAGAGGGAGCTCCCTCCACCTTATGCATAGAGAGGGAGCTCCCTCCACTTTATACATAGAGAGGGAGCTCCCTCCTCTTTATAGATAGAGAGGGCGCTCCCTCCACTTTATACATAAAGAGGGAGCTCCCTCCACTTTATACGTAGAGGCGGAGATACCTCTACTTTATACACAGAAAGGGAGCTCCCTCTCTTTTATATAGCTGACGTGGTGGGATTTGAACCCCTGTCCCCAGGCCATCAGGTTGGGACTCTGGATTCCGTGACCAGTGATATTACCACTACCCTGCCGCCTCCCAAATGGATGCGTACAGTGTCTGTCCCGTAATATCACTCACAGCAGTTTCTGGGCTGTTACCCTGAACATGGTCCCGAATCAGAGACTCAAAGTTCACGTTTTAACTGGGAAAAGGCAGGAACAGAGTGAAACAGGATTGCTTTTGTCCCTGGATTCAGTGTCCACTGCAGACAGATCAGTTACATTTACAATTGAAATGCCAGGAGTGAACAAGGTCAATACAATAATGTGGAAAATGTAAATGACGCCTCTCATAATTGCCGTCCGTCCAGTATGAGTACAGATTTCAGGTTTATTCCCGCGAGAGGTCTTACTCAGAAAATGTCATTGATATTGAAATGATTATGTTTTATCCACCACATTATTTACATCAGAGTCAAAGCTGCTGATGTAATGTGTTTGTTCAGGTGAGTGTAACTAATAGCAATGATCAGGGGTATGACAGTGTCAGTGGAGACTTATCCCCTGAATAAATCAGGACCCATTGGAATGGATCAGATCAGAGTGCCTGCTGGAGCTGTGCATTCCAGGCTAATCGAAGTCTCTGCTTCTCACAGAAATGGGATATCCAGTAATGCATCAGATAGAAGACATTTATTATCCTGTACTTGCAGCAATTGGAGTTGCTGGTAAGCCAGTATCTCAGCTGTTAATGGTGTAAATCTATGTTAACTGAGCTGCTGTACTCGGTATTATTTCCCTCTGTGTGTGTTACACAGCTGCCTGGACTTTTCCAGCAATTTACTGATGGGATCTCCTCATTGTCTACTCTTTCATTCTTGCAGGAACTGTATTATGTATTAAATGGTAATGTTTTAAGTAACTGTGGCATTGTTACTAGATTATTCTGTGTATTGAATGTATTTGAATGAGATGTTTCAGTGAGGATAAATAAACAGACCATTCGGAGTTTTTAACAGTTTTATGATGTGGATCTAACCGGTCCTGGAATATTTTTATGATTTTTTTTTCCAGTGATTGATAATGAGACATCTCACGGTCTCAGTGCTGCAAGCGGACAGAACAATGTCCTCTTTCCCCAATAACATGGCTCAGTTTAACTGGGATTTCAATGTATTTATTGATTATCACAGTGCCGCACGGGCGGCACAGTGGCGCAGTGGTTAGCACCGCAGCCTCACAGCTCCAGGGACCCGGGTTCGATTCCGGATACTGCCTGTGTGGAGTTTGCAAGTTCTCCCTGTGTCTGCGTGGGTTTTCTCCGGGTGCTCCGGTTTCCTCCCACAAGCCAAAAGACTTGCAGGTTGATAGGTAAATTGGCCGTTATAAATTGTCACTAATATAGGTAGGTGGTAGGGAATTATAGGGACAGGTGGGGATGTTTGGTAGGAATATGGGATTAGTGTAAGATTAGTATAAATGGGTGGTTGATGTTCGGCACAGACTCGGTGGGCCGAAGGGCCTGTTTCAGTGCTGTATCTCTAATCTAAAAAAAAAAAATATTATTTCATTCTGTGTATGTCTGACGCTGCTTCAGAAGTCTGGCTCCTGAACTGAATTTGCTGCTGACACTTTCACTTCTCCTTCTCTGCTTCACTGTGGACCTTCACTGTCACTGGACTACATTGTAAAATAGAAAGTATTGCAGTGATGTTTTACTGGTTTTGACTCTGTCAGTTGGAATCAAGAGACTTTCCATTTATCTGTAGATTATCAGCTGCAGCGCTGATGTTGGTGTTTTATTAATTAAACAATCCCACATTTAAACAGATTACTTTTTAATTCCAGGAGAAGGAATTTCAATGATTGTGAGGTTTGTCTGGAAGTAGCTTTCGATCCTGTTTATTCCATGTATTGTAGATGAAGTGAAGGGTGTAGGTGAACAGGTGGAGACTTGAGTGTTCTGTAGATACATTAAATTATTCACAGAGGTTTCACTATTGAACAAACTTACTCTGAGAATAGAATCATTGAACCTGGGGCAGGTGAACAGAACACAGACGCAGAATGTTAGGAATAAATCATATGTGAAAAGTAGCATTAAGTAACAATTTACAGGGTGTGAGTACTACAGAGAGATAGGGAAGGAGGAAAGGAGCAGGGAGAACGAAACCGACGGGAAAGGAAAAGCAGAAGTAAAGAGAAAGAGAAAGAAGCAGCAGTGTAAATAATTCAACATCATAAAGTGCTGGAATGTCCAGAACAATTAATGAGAGAAACTGTGAGTTGAAGTTGTCTGTTGTCAGATTGTGTTCATTTTCCTGTTGGACTTGATCCTCTGTGTTGATTTCTGTCAGGTCCTCATTTTGTTTTGTAGAAAGTTCCTATTCCTTAATTAGTGACTGAATAAACAGAATAGAATCAGTTCTTCACTGATGGTAATTCATTATTTAAATACTGCACTTTAAAATCTCTGTGACTGTTGAATTCAATAAAGAGCGAGGCTGATATCAGAAATATATTTACATTTATATTTAATAGCCTGTGCAAACTAAACATATTGACTATATTGTAGAAACAATGAACTGTTCTCCAACATCAATAACCACAGGGATTATTGTTTGAATGTATGAATTGAGTTGTATTACTGGGATCTATAGATTTGATTTCCTCTAACACTCTGCTGCAGTCATTCCCTGTGAATCACAGCCTCTCCTCTCACTGTATTGAATCCTCAGTCTCCTCATCCGTTGCTTCAATTTATCCAAATCCCCAAACCATCTGCTCCAGTCTCCCCTCCTGCTCCAACATGTCCTTTCCCTTCTCTCCCTCCCAATCTCACTCACTGGCTCCACCTCCAGCTGCCTTGTCCAACCTGATCGTAATGCAGTTACATGGGAGTAGGAGGAGGCCATTCAGCCCGTTGAGCTTGCTCCACCATTCTAGATCATGGCTGATACTCAAACGTAGCGCTGCAGTTTTCTGCATTTTCCCATTTGATAACATTTCCTGTCGGTTCCCTGAAACCAGAGCAACAAACCAGCTACACATCCCGGTCTCCCCAAATCTTCCCAACCAACAGTCTGGAGACACATTCCCAATTAACACATTGGATTCCATCTCTGTAAAAATCCTTCTCATTTCCCCACTGACACTGCATCCTCACTCAGTACTTCCAGTCGATCCGGTGCTGACTTTATTCACTTTCTGCATCAATTTCCCAATTCATTATTAATAACTGTGTTTACAAACATTTCACTGTGACAAAGCACTGCCCGGGTCAATGAATCAGTTTTCACTGCTCGATGCAGCAACAAAGCTGGAAATTTCAGCCCAGATCCTGTCAAACTGCTGCTTTGTCTCCAGATCTGATCAGTAATTTCTCTTCTTCCTTTTCTCTCTCTCTTCCAGTTAACTTGGTGGCGATTGTGATCCTGTCCCGAGGAAGGTGCGGTCTCTCCAAATGTATCAATGTCTACCTGGTGGGAATGGCAGTGTCTGATCTCCTGGTCGTTATCACTAATCCCATATTGAGCTGGATTGTTTCTATTTATTTCCAATATTCATTCCTGAACATTACTCCTGTGCGTTCTCTCATTACTGTTCTGCTTTCTGCATCCACAGTTGTTTCTGTCTGGCTCACAGTCCCTTTCACCTTTGATCGATTTGTGGCCATTTGTTGTGAGAAGCTGAAAACAAAATATTGGGAGGTGGCTATGGTTGTGGGAACAGTGAGTGTGCTGGGCTGTTTAGAGTCTCTCCCCTGGTACTTTACACTGAAACAAAAATTCATCATTGATAATGTTCCCATGGGTTGTGGTCATAAACTGAGCTTCTTCAGTTCCCCCATATGGGGGGCATTTGAATTGTTTAACCTCATTTTAACCCCTTGTGTCCCGGTCTTTCTGATTTTGCTGCTCAATGTTCTGACTGTCAGACGGATTTTATTCTCCAGTAAAGTCCGCAGGGGATTCCGGCGCCACAGCAATGCAGAGAATCACAAGGACCCAGAGATGGAGAATCGCAGGAAATCAATTATTTTACTCTTCAGTATATCCGGCAGTTTTATCCTGTTATGGGTGACCCGGGTTGTGTATAGCATTTACAGTCGAATTACAGATATTCAGTATTATTCCTCCTTCACTGACCCTCTCTTTATCACAGATCACACATCACAGATGCTGCAGATTCTCAGTTCCTGCACCAACACATGTATTTACATTGTGACCCAGACTAAATTCAGACAGGAGCTGAAGAAGGGGGTGAAATACCCTCTCAATCTCATTGTTAAATTAGTGAAATCATAGAAAGAGCTGAAGGGTTTCAAACACTGGAACTAAATCCCATTCCCCGTCCTCCCCCAGACTCCCAGCTCCACCTCCCACCCTCCACCCGCCTCTGTGATTATTTGACCGGCGCCATCTTTAGTCCTGGCAGCGAATGAACGTGCAGACGCTGACGGTTAACGGGAATAGGATACGTTTGCGCATGTGCCAGTGCAGCGCCTCCTCGTGGTTGCTGTTGTCAACAACAGCAGCCAGTGGACAAAGCTGCAAATCGGAGTGAATGTGAGGTCGTGAGCAGGGCAGTAACTGCAGTGTGTCAGGGACACCAGCAGATGGAGATGGACAGAGGGGAGCAGTAACTGCAGTGAGAGAGGGACACCAGCAGAAGGAGATGCTGAGTGGGCCAGTAGCTGCAGTCAGACAGGGACACCAGCAGATGGCGATGGTGAGAGGGGGCAGTAACCACAGTGAGGCAGGGGTACCAGCAGATGTAGATGGTGAGAGAGGGACATTAACTGCAGTGAGACAGGGACACCAGGAGATGGATATGGTGAGAGGGAGACAGTAACTGCAGTGAGGCAGGGGTACCAGCCGATCGAGATGGTGAGAGGGGGACAGTAACTGCAATGAGACAGGGACACCAGCAGATGGAGATGGTGAGAGAGGGACATTAACTGCAGTGAGAAAGGGACACCAGCAGATGGAGATGGTGAGAGGGGGACAGTAACTGCAGTGAGACAGGGACACCAGCAGATGGAGATGATGAGAGGGGACAGTAACTGCAGTGAGACAGGGACACCAGCAGATGGAGATGGTGAGTGTGGGACATGAACTGCAGTGAGGCAGGGACACCAGGAGTTGGAGATGGTGAGAGGGAACAGTAACCGCAGTGAGGCAGGGACACCAGGAGTTGGAGATGATGAGAGGGGGCAGTAACTGCAGTGAGACAGGGACACCAGCAGATGGAGATGGTGAGAGGGGGACAGTAACTGCAGTGAGGCAGGGGTACCAGCCTATCGAGATGGTGAGAGTGGGACAGTAACTGCAATGAGACAGGGACACCAGCAGATGGAGATGGTGAGAGAGGGACATTAACTGCAGTGAGGCAGGGACACCAGCAGAGGGTGATGGTGAGAGAGGGACATTAACTGCAGTGAGACAGGGACAACAGCAGATGGAGATGCTGAGCCATTACTGATGGGAGATTCCCTTGCTGAGTTTGAAAGTTTCCACAAGTCTGAAGAATTTACTTTATTGTAAAGTTGAAATGCTGAATAAAATAATTTCAATGCAACTTTTGTAAAATGGCTATTTTTCTACTGTGTGAACACTTGCAACATGAAACACGTTCCTGTTTGGAAAGTTATATTGAGTGATTAAAGGTAATGTATAAATAAGTCAACAGGATCAAATAAAACTGAAACAGTTATTTATAAATAAAAACTCTCAATATAAGTTGTGTTGAGTTCTGGATCACCTACGTTATGACATCTCTCTCTCACACTTCCCTTTCTATGCTGGTACCTTCTCTGCTGTAACTACGAGTAGTTGAAATTTTACTCCAATTGACCTTTGGAAGTTAATATTGAATCTGCTTTCAGAAACCTGTCAGACAGTGAATTCCAGACCATAATAATTCCCTGCCTATTTGTTTCACTCCTCTGCTAGTGTAAACAGTTAGAATTAGAATTCGAATTAGAACATTACAGCGCAGTACAGGCCCTTCGGCCCTCGATGTTGCGCCGACCTGCGAAACCATCTGACCTACACTATTCCATTTTCATCCATATGTCTATCCAATGACCACTTAAATGCCCTTAAAGTTGGCGAATCTACTACTGCTGCAGGCAGGGCGTTCCACGCCCTTACTACTCTCTGAGTAAAGAAACTATCTCTCACATCTGTCCTATATCTATCACCCCCTCAACTTGAAGCTATGTCCCCTCGTGTTTGCCATCACCATCCGAGGAAAAAGACGCTCACACACCACCCTATCTAACCCTCTGATTATCTTATATGTCTCTATTAAGTCACCTCTCCTCCTCCTTCTCTCCAACGAAAACAACCTCAGGTCCCTCAGCCTTTCCTCGTAAGACCTTCCCTCCATACCAGGCAACATCCTAGTAAATCTCCTCTGCACCCTTTCCATAGCTTCCACATCCTTCCGATAATGCGGCGACCAGAACTGCATGCAATACTCCAGGTGCGGTCTCACCAGAGTTCTGTACAGCTGCAGCATGACCTCGTGGCTCCGAAACTCGATCCCCCTACTAATAAAAGCTAACACACCATATGCCTTCTTAACAGCCCTATTAACCTGGGTAGCAACCTTCAGGGATTTATGTACCTGGACACCAAGATCTCTCTGTTCACCTGCACTACCAAGAATCTTCCCATTAGCCCAGTACTCTGCATTCCTGTTACTCCTTCCAAAGTGAATCACCTCACACTTTTCTGCATTAAACTCCATTTGCCATCTCTCAGCCCAGCTCTGCAGCCTATCCATGTCCCTCTGTACCCTACAACATCCTTCGGCACTATCCACAACTCCACCGACCTTAGTGTCATCTGCAAATTTACTAACCCACCCTTCTACACCCTATTCCAGGTCAATTATAAAAATGACAAACAACAGTGGCCCCAAAACAGATCCTTGCGGTACACCACTTGCAACTAAACTCCAGGATGAACATTTGCCATCAACCATCACCCTCTGTCTTCTTTCAGCTAGCCAATTTCTGATCCAAAGCTCTAAATCTCCTTCAACCCCATACTTCCGTATTTTCTGCAATAGCCTACCGTGGGGAACCTTATCAAACGCCTTACTGAAATCCATATACACCACATCCACTGCTTTATCCTCATCCACCTGTTTGGTCACCTTCTCGAAAAACTCAATAAGGTTTGTGAGGCACGACCTACCCGTCACAAAAACGTGCTGACTATCTCTAATGAACTTATTCTTTTCAAGATGATTATAAATCCTGTCTCTTATAACCTTTTCCAACATTTTACCCACAACCGAAGTAAGGCTCACAGGTCTATAATTACCAGGGCTGTCTCTACTCCCCTTCTTGAACAAGGGGACAACATTTGCTATCCTCCAGTCTTCCGGCACTATTCATGTCGACAATGACGACATAAAGATCAAGGACAAAGGCTCTGCAATCTCCCCCCTAGCTTCCCAGAGAATCCTAGGATCAATCCCATCTGGCCCAGGGGACTTATCTATTTTCACACTTTCCAAAATTGATAACACCTCCTCCTTGTGAACCTCAATCCCATCTGGCCTAATAGCCTGAATCTCAGTATTATCAACAACATTTTCTTTCTCTACTGTAAATACTGACGCAAAATATTCATTTCACACTTCCCCTGTCTTCTCTGATTCCACACACAACGTCCCACTACTATCCTTGATTGGCCCTAATCTAACTCTAGTCATTCTTTTATTCCTGATATACCTATAGAAAGCCTTAGGGTTTTCCCTGATCCTATCCACCAATGACTTCTCGTGTCCTCTCCTTGCTCTTCTTAGCCTTCCCTTTAGATCCTTCCTGGCTCGCTTGTAACTCTCAAGCGCTCTAACTGAGCCTTCACGTCTCATCCTAACATAAGCCTTCTTCTTCCTCTTGACAAGCGCTTCAACTTCTTTAGTAAACCACGGCTCCCTCGCTCGACAACTTCCTCCCTGCCTCACAGGTACATACTTATCAAGGACACACAGTAGCTGCTCCTTGAACAAGCTCCACATTTCGATTGTTCCCATCCCCTGCAGTTTCCTTCCCCATCCTACGCATCCTAAATCTTGCCTAATCGCATCATAATTTCCTTTCCCCCAGCTATAATTCTTGCCCTGCGGTATATACCTGTCCCTGCCCATCGCTGAGGTAAACCTAACCGAATTGTGATCACTATCACCAAAGTGCTCACCTACATCTAAATCTAACACCTGGCCGTGTTCATTTCCCAGTACCAAATCCAATGTGGCATCGCCCCTGGTTGACCTGTCTACATACTGTGTCAGAAAACCCTCCTGCACACACTGGACAAAAACTGACCCATCTAAAGTACTCGAACTATAGTATTTCCAGTCGATATTTGGAAAGTTAAAGTCCCCCATAACCACTACCCTGTTACTCTCGCTCCTGTCGAGAAACATCTTCGCTATCCTTTCCTCTACATCTCTGGAACTATTCGGAGGTCTATAAAAGGCTCCCAACAGGGTAACCTCACCTCTCCTGTTTCTAACCTCGGCCCATACTACCTCAGTAGACGAGTCCTCAAACGTCCTTTCTGTCGCTGTAATACTTTCCTTGATTAACAATGCCACACCCCCCCCCTCTTTTACCATCTTCTCTGTTCTTACTGAAACATCTAAATCCCGGAATCTGCAACATCCATTCCTGCCCCTGCTCTACCCATGTCTCCGAAATGGCCACTACATCGAGATCCCAGGTACCAACCCATGCTGCAAGCTCACCCACCTTATTCCGGATGCTCCTGGCGTTGAAGTAGACACACTTTAAACCAGGTTCTTGCTTGCCAGTGCCCTCTTGCGTCCTTGTAACCTTATCCCTGACCTCACTACTCTCAACATCCTGTACACTGGCACTACAATTTAGGTTCCCATTACCCTGCTGAATTAGTTTAAACCCCCCCGAAGAGCACTAACTAACCTCCCCCGCAGGATATTGGTACCCCTCTGGTTCAGTTGAAGACCATCCTGTTTGTAGAGGTCCCACCTACCCCACAAAGAGCCCCAATTATCCAGGAAACCAAAACGCTCCCTCCTGCACCATCCCTGCAGCCACGTGTTCAACTCCTCTCTCTCCCTATCCCTCACTTCGCTATCACGTGGCACGGGCAACAACCCAGAGATAACAACTCTGTTTGTTCTCGCTCGAAGCTTCCACCCTAGCTCCCTGAATTTCTGTCTTAAATCCCCATCTCTCTTCCTACCTATGTCGTTTGTGCCTATGTGGACCACGACTTGGGGCTGCTCCCCCTCCCCCTTAAGGATCCCAAAAACACGATCCGAGACATCACGAACCCTGGCACCTGGGAGGCAACATACCAACCGTGAGTCTCTCTCGTTCCCACAGAACCTCCTATCTGTTCCCCTAACTATGGAGTCCCCAATGACTAATGTTCTGCTCCTCTTCCCCTTTCCCTTCTGAGCAACAGGGACAGACTCTGTGCCAGATACCTGTACCCCATTGCTTACTCATGGTACGTCGTCCCCCACAAAAGTATCCAAAACGGTATACCTGTTGTTGAGGGAAACGGCCACAGGGGATCCCTGCACTGCCTGCTGGTTCCCTCTCCTTCCCCTGACGGGAACCCATCTACCTACTTCTTTTACCTGAGGTGTGACTACCTCCCCATAACTCCTCTCAATAACCTCCTCCGCCTCCCGAATGATCCGAAGTTCATCCAGCTCCAGCTCCAGTTCCCTAACGCGGTTCTCGAGGAGCTGGAGTTGGGTGCACTTCCCACAGATGCAGTCAGCAGGGACACTCTTGGCGATCCTTACCTCCCACATTCTGCAGGAGGAACATACAACTGCCTTAACCTCCATTCCCACTATTCCAAATTCCCAACAAATCTACTGAAAAACCAAAAACAAAAAGTCAAAACTTGTTAGGTTAGCAATCCAACGGACAGAACTTCTTAAATAAAAATCTTACCTTATCAACACACCAGAGTCCTTTTTTTTGGTTAGAGGAGAAGGGTGGGCGGGAGACACTACACGTGTAGTGTCTCGGGAACAGCCACCACACAAATATATACTTTTTACTTACCCAGCAGTCCCCTGGTCCTCCGAAAACAAAAGGGAATTCACTTTAAAACTTACACAGGAATTGACTTCACAGCTGTAAGCACGCTCCCACACCTCCGTTACTATCAAAGCTGCAGTCACCAAAACTAAAAGAAAGAGATTTTAAACCACACAAATATATACTTTTTACTTACCCAGCAGTCCCCTGGTCCTCCGAAAACAAAAGGGAATTCATTTTTAAACTTACACAGAAATTGACTTCACAGTGGTAAGCCCACTCCCGCACCTCCGTTACTATCAAAGCTGCAGTCACCAAAACTAAAAGAAAGAGATTTTAAACCACACAAATATATACTTTTTACTTACCCAGCAGTCCCCTGGTCCTCCGAAAACAAAAGGGAATTCACTTTTAAACTTACACAGAAATTGACTTCACAGATGTAAGCCCGCTCCCGCACCTCCGTTACTATCAAAGCTGCAGTCACCGAAACTAAAAGAAAGAGATTTTGAACCACACAAATATATACTTTTTACTTACCCAGCAGTCCCCTGGTCCTCCGAGAACAAAAGGGAATTCACTTTTAAACTTACACTGAAATTGACTTCACAGATGTAAGCCCGCTCCCACACCTCCGTTACTATCAAAGCTGCAGTCACCGAAACTAAAAGAAAGAGATTTTGAACCACACAAATATATACTTCTTACTTACCCAGCAGTCCCCTGGTCCTCCGAAAACAAAAGGGAATTCACTTTTAAACTTACACTGAAATTGACTTCATAGCTGTAAGCTCGCTCCCGCACCTCCGTTACTATCAAAGCTGCAGTCACCGAAACTAAAAGAAAGAGATTTTAAACCACACAAATATATACTTTTTACTTACCCAGCAGTCCCCTGGTCCTCCGAAAACAAAAGGGAATTCACTTTTAAACTTACACTGAAATTGACTTCACAGCTCTCAGCCCGCTCCCACACCTCCGTTACAATCAAAGCTGCAGTCACCGAAACTAAAAGAAAGAGATTTTAAACCACACAAATATATACTTTTTACTTACCC